>NC_134396.1:16602498-16917141 GCF_035582795.1 Mycteria americana | reverse complement strand
CTCATGCAGTCAAACTAAATTTAACTTCTGACCAATCGTTCCAATCACTGAGCTCTGGAAGATACAGGCGTTAATGAAAATCATGACACTGTTACTCCAGTTTGGCAAATCTAGCCCCTTCCTGGCTTTCTATACTACACAGGAATGGCAAAGAGCTATTTGTGAATTATTTTAAGATGACTGAAGTAACTGTTTATAAAGCTAATGAAATGATTTCTCAAAAAAACATTTCCCCCAGGTTATCTATTGGATACTAATTGGGGAAGGAAAAAAAAAATGGCCGAGAGTAATAAAGCCACAAGTGAGGATGTATACAAACTCTGATGACTCAGTTAACTGTAATTACTATTTTTAAATCACTTTGGTCCGAGACATAAAAGACGTTTGAAAATATTTGAATTAAGAAAAGGTAATGGCTTGGCAGCCCAGTTACACTGGATAAAATTCCGAGAGAAAAATTACCATGGAGAAAAGCTGACTGTGAAAGCGTTACACAAATACATGCACTGTTACGGAAGTGGAAAGGGCAGGATAATATATCATGAACACAGAACAATGTGTTAAAAAAGTTCACCTTCTGCCTTGTACTAAGTGAGCTGCTTCATACTGGGCTTTCTCCAAACATGCTTTCTACAATAGTTGTGTTTCACTAGAAAGCATTTCTTTTTCCAGGACCAATCCCAGGGAAAAAAAAAAACAAACAGAGAAAAAAAAAAGGTGACAGATATTTATATCTCCTCCCACCTGCCTCAGGGATAAAAAAAAGCAAGCATTAAAAAGACATTTAAAAAAGCCAACCTTTCTGGTAGACTTCTGTCCTGGTTTTGGCTGGGATAGAGTTAATTTTCTTCCTAGTAGCTGGTATAGTGCTGTGTTTTGGATTTTAGTATGAGAATAATAGTGATAACACGCTGGTGTTTTGGCTGTTGCTAAGTGGTGTTCACACTGGTCAAGGACTTTTCAGCTCCCCATGCTCTGCCAGGTGCACAAGAAATGGGAGGGGGCACAGCCAGGAGAGTTGACCCAAACTGGACAAAGGGCTATTCCATACCATAGGACATCATGCTCAGTATAGAAACTGGGGGAGTTGGCTGGGGGGTAGTGGTCGCTGCTCAGGGACTGGCTGGGCATCAGGCGGTGGGTGGTGAGCGGTTGTATCACTGTTTTTTTTTTCCTTGGGTTTTGTTCCTCTCTCTCTCTCATTGTTTTCCTTCTCATTACTATTATTATTATTATTATTTATTATTATTATTATTGTTCCAATTATTAAACTGTTCTTATCTCAACCCACTAGTTTTCTTACTGCTGCTCTTCCGATTCTCTCCCCCATCCCACTGGGGGGGTGGGAGGGTGAGCGAGCGGCTGTGTGGTACTTAATTGCTGACTGGAGATAAACCACAACTTCAAAAAGGTAAAGCTTACTCCCACAGGTGTAAAGCTTACTCCCCAGAGCATAGACAAGCTTTTGTCAAATTCTCTTTGTTTCCACACCACATATCCCAAAATAACTCCCTGTAGCAGATGCAGGCCCACTAGGTAAGCCAAACAGAATGGTATGGAAAAAGGCTTATTTTCTTGCTCACCTTCTTGTGTATTAAAAGCCCTAAGTTCCCTTTAATAAAGTCTTAAATGTGATGGAGAAAGTTAAGGATGATCCTTGATTCTTCTCTTGGCTGCACAGGAAGACATAATGAAAACAAATCTAAGCAGACCCTTATATTATATTTTCAGAGCAGTCAGAGACTACAACTTCATAAAACTGATAAATAGATGTGCTCAAAGGTGATCTAGCAGAGGTAAAGGTCTTGTTTCCAATTCAAATCACAATACTTAAGACTCTGGTTCTGCACACAGCTCAGCCAACGGGTGTCTGTTGAAATCTGTTTTCAACCTACTGGTCTGAGCTACCCCAGGGAGAATTTCCTCCCATTATCCCACAAACAAGCCTGTAGCACTAACTGTGGTGCTGCAGTAAAGAGAAGTTACCTGTCTCATCTAATCATACTGCCTCAACTCTTATAAATATTCTAGCTGACATGCTAGGCAAAACTCTGCATCTACACTCAGGGAGATCTAGCATCACATCACTGGCAGTGGTGAGAGCCCAGGTCTACTCTAGCGTAAGCAGAATTTAGTCACATTTGGTCTTAATGAAATCCATTTAGTTTCCTCCATTTTTTTTCTTCAAAGGAATCTTCACCCAAATACATATATCTCTGGTTCTTCTGCATTCTGCGTTGGCTGTCTAGTTTATTCAGTGACATTTATGCTTCATCTGTACTTGGATGTTTTTTAACCTCCAGGGCAGATCTGCTACATAAATTTTTTTATGGTCTCTGCTCAGCCGATGTGTTCGGGTGAAGATTGTGATTTTCATTAAGATAGCATAGAACTGTTTGAATGATAAGCTGCTTCGCGATGTAACTTGAAGTCAGACAGGACGAGAGAGCGTGTGGTGAAGACTCTCCCTATCACAGCACATTTCCCCCAGGGGGTGTGGCTGAGGGCTGAGTGGGATTTTTTTTTTCTTTCCCCAAAGACCATATGAGAATTGCTCTTTCAATTCAGATACTTATGTATTTCTCTGGTGAAAAAAACCACATCGTAAGAATCTGTCCGATCCTTTAGGGACCTGGAGGTCTGCTTATCAAAAGCAGAGTTATATGAGAAATAACTTGTGAAAAATAGTGTAGCTCTACTTTAGATCCATAGAGGAAAGACACAGGACTTCAGCATGCACTACTAATAGGCCAAAATTGAATTTGAATTTGCTACAATATTGAATTTGTTACAATATGCCTGAAACAGATCAACTGTAGTCAATTGGAACTGAACTTTTCACCACAGAAACAGCAAGCTAGCAAAAATACACACAGATTCAACCAGGAGAAAATGAAGACCTCAACTATTTGCACTTCAGACGAGGTAAGACTTCAAATAGAAATGCAGTATTCCTTTCCTGATGCTTCACCTCTGCAGTCTACATTCTGCTTCAGCTGCCCACCGGGTTCTGAGTGTGCTTTAAAGAGGCTGCTGGTCCCACATAACCCAAACTTGGGACATATTTGGGACCTTGAGCAAACAAGATTTCAGACCCCTTCTGGTTCATTAGCATTCATGGGCACAAGGGTCACCTGCAAAAAATGTACTCACAAGCTCGCGGTCTGACCAGTCCTCCTGTGATGTGCAAGGCTACAAGAGATGGAGCTCCACAGGTGTGGAGCAGGACGAGGGGGACGGCAGCATGCTCCTTGCTGTGCCCGCCTGTCTTCAGAGATTATTTTTCCTTTGAAGTGTAACAGTTAACAGATAAGGTTGGGGCAAGGAACAGAGAACGATGCTCTGGGTTTTCTATTAATTTACATGATGTAATCCAGTCTAAATAGAAGAGTTCATTTATTTCAAGATTGTATTCTGTGGAGACCAAGAGCCTGCCATGTCTTTTACCGCAGAACTTAAATAGGCAAGTGACAAGGAAAAGCATTCAGAGAAAAACACATCTATAATAATGCATAAACCTATGTCTGAGAAACCATTTAGGCCACAAATAAAGCAAAGCTGGTGGTATCCCCCAGTCATTCTGCACTTTTGAGCATATCACAGAAGATGGGATAATTTATCCTCATCTGAATAAGAGGAAAACTTAAGGCATTTGCAATTACAAGTCCATAGCAGTGAAAGAGCTGAAATATAAAATATTTGAAAAAGTGGTTCTGTGCAAAATTTACCTCAAAAATAATAATTCAGCTTTTGTTAAAAGGTTACTATGGCAACTTGATAGCTGAGCTATAATTAAAAATGGGTTCTTACTCCTATGACAAATTCCAGTTTTTGAGATTCTATCTCCTCTATTATTTTGATTGGCAATGTATTTTCTGTACTCGTTACAACTGACGTTTTTCTTTAAATGACAGTAACATTCATACTAAGACCTAGAGCTCCAGCAAAGATAATATGGACTGGCCTTATTGGGTTTATTTCTCTCCAGTATGCTCTGTCCTAATTCTGTGCATGCTGAATCCAGTTTCCTGCTCTTGCATTAAGTTACTTACATGGTTTTTATTTGAGATAGGTTATTTTAAATGTGATTATCTTGATCACATCAAACCAATACATATAGTTCATACAGTTTTCTCTATCTCTTGACTTCTACGCTACTCTGAGTCTCTAACTCTTCAAACCCCACTGTCAAAATCTCTCTCATGTATGATTTGCATTTTCTCTTTGTCAGTTTTTCCTTACTGATCATAAACTAATACTATCCTCTTGGCTATTTTTTGTGGGAAGCATTGTCAAGGCTGATTTTTGGGTCACTCAGATAAGAGGGGGTTTGAACCTCCATGCACATGCTGTATCCACCACCCTTCAGCATTTCAGAGATTACTCCCAAGCCCAAACGATTTCATCACTAGGAAACCCCCTGTAACACTCAGTAGAATTCCTTGTTCACTTGCATTTCATGACTGTGCCCTTCAGAAAATCTGATAAGATATAGTTGGTGCATTAGTCACCCACTCCCACTGTAGACCAGGCTCAGAAGCATGCCTGTAACGCTCTCTCTTTAAGACAGTGATTCATTTTAAACAGAATTTTTTTTGCTATTCAATACTCAACCTGAAATATGCCACAGTTGCCATGATAAGTTAATAATTTGCCTATCACCAGGTAGGTCTGAATCCAGTCTCTGATTGCAGCTATCTAAGCCCAGAAGGGAAATTTCCCACAGTAGTGAAATTTTCTGAAAATTTCCCTTTACTGCTTTAGCACCAACAGCTATGGTGGCTCTGGTGGCTTCTGTGCCCAGAGTTGTTTTAAAAGTTCTCTGGCCAGAATTAATGGATGTGGAGTTTATAGTCACACCTGATTTACAGCTATGGTGATTTTTGTCTACATTAGGCCTCCCAGTGTGGGTACCAACAATGTCGATACAGTGCCTTCGCAGTGGTGAAATCACTTTGAATGGGGGAAGAAGTCAGAAGGTGAAGACAGGCAGGGTCTGCTGCTGCTATTATTTCTACAGTATCGAAGCATTCGTATTAGAGTAAGTCAAACACCTTGACTTACTTTGTGTTGATATCAATACCTCAAATTCACATTGACATTTAGGCTAGGATTTTCAAAGGAGTTTGCAGTACCTATGTAAGCTTAATTCGGTTTGCACTGCTGGTATCCCAGACACCGTTAAGAATCTCACTGTGCCTTCGTACAAACACCAAGGGGGAAAGTTTCTCTTTTTCAGAAAGGTTGTTAGGATTTCCTAAGTACAACTAATAACCTAGAGCTCAAGTGTCCCTCACATCGTCATTAATAAACCTATTACTTGTGTTCAGCCAGTAACAGTACAGGCAGTGGAATGAATAGGAAGTTTGAAGAGGAAGTGTGAAAAAGACTGCAGACAGCGTAATGTTGATGGTAATCATTATGCTTCTTTGCAGAGAAGATGAAGAACTCTCTGCTCGCAGCTATCTTTTTATTTGCAACAGGTGAGTTTTCATTTGCTGCATAACTTACTACTGTTTATAAATAGCAAAAATTTTTAACGTTACTCAAAGACAAGGCTGTATGACCAAAATCACGACCTAATTAAGTGCTGTGGGTAGGAGAAACGACAGCCGGTAACATTTTCTCCTGTTTCTTTTACGGCTGTCTTGTTAAACGATTCCTTTTTATTCCCCAGACTCCTGCAACTGCATAAACTGGGACTTTCCATTTTGCCAGCAGCTCTCAGGTGGGTAAATATTTCTCACGTAATACCTACCCAATGGCACAGACGAACGCCCCTGCTCAGGAGACCCGCCAGTCGGAACGATTTCGGTGTGGCACCGGCGCGGGGCTCTTTGGCGCGCAGCACCTGCGGCCCGGCCCCCGCCCCGCGCCCCGCCCGTGGGGTGCCGGGAGCGGCGCGCGCTGCCCGCAGGCGGCGGGCGGGGTGCGAGTTACCTCACGGGCAGCGTCGGCAGCTTTCTGAGGGGAAAAACCGCCCAAGGGAGCGTCGACAGGTGCGTCTGTGTGTGGTGGAGCTTTTGCGGCTCCGTAGAGGGAATCGACGAGCTGCGAACAGATCCTGTCTAGCGCGTAGTCTCTGGACGAGCTACTGTGATTTCAAAAGATAATAGGCTCTGTAGTGTTTATGTGTGACAGTGATTTATGCTTTGCAGTTAACTGAAAAATTACTGTTAATGGCGAAAAGGACCTGTCCAGCGCATTTCAGTAGAGGTTATTACACGGCAGCTGCTGGTCATCTGATGTGCTTCGTGCTGGATTCACTGCAGGCAGAAATGTCCTGCGTGCCAAGAGCCACAGCAGAGAAGACAGGTTTTTGAGTACACGGTGGCACCGCGTCAGACGTCATCAGGAGGACTATATTTTCCTGAAATTAGCCACAGATAATTTTCTAGTCCTTGCTAGTAGCCAATCAGACTAAATTCTACTAAAGCATTATGGCAAACACCAGGTACACAAGAAGAACGGCAAAAACTTCTACAGTGAAAAAATTAAGCTGCTTTTTTATTTTTTAAGAAGGAACTGGCTTGTGATGTTTTAGAACAGAGGAGATTTTCTTTCTTTCTTTGCATAGCTCTTGGAGCACAGTCATGGTACAGGACTAGTAATATTCTAGGGCTGGGAAGAACTAATAATATGCATGTTCTTTAAGGGGAAGCCGTACAGTAAAACAAAAAAGCACTAGGATAAAATTTAATGTGTATGTGGACACTAATACCCACAAATAGGACAAGTGAAAAAAACCGGGGTGTAACATTCATCATGTTCATCTGCAAGAAGTAACACAGAACTTCAGTATATTGGCAGCACGGTGGTGCAGTGGGGAGTTAGTTGAGCTAATACTCTTATTTTCACACATAAAATCTACTGGTTTTTCCTTGTCTGTTCTAATACCATCATCTCACAGAGAAAGCTAGAGGTTTTTTGTAAGACTGAGAGCATGAGGAACAATACAACCCTCTGTTCTTCTATAAGCAGAGACAGGTCTGCAACACTGTGGCTACCACTTGGATCTCAGTTAACAGAAATTATTTGGGGAAGAAGTTAGCAGAAATTTAGTAGAAGAGTGAAAATGTTTCCTTCTTGTCACTTTCTCCAGAACTGTTATTTCAAATAGTTTCAGGAGCAGTATGTTACAAACATACTGACATGAAGTGTTACAGCAGTTCCAAAAAGGTTTTGTTTTCAAGTGTTTCTTTAAGACATCAACAACAACAAAGAAACACCAAGTAAATGAAAAGCTTAATTCAAAGTAAAAGAGGACAAGAATGTGAGAGCAGTTGCTGCTTTCCCCAGTTGTTAGAGCACCATGTCCATGGGTGAGGTGGCCAAGATTTGGTTTGGTGGTCAGACTACAAAAGCGAAGAAGTCAATAATTGTTCACATTGCTGTAGAAACAAGGAAGACCTGATCTCCCCCTTCCCAAAAGGAAGCCGCACATACCTAAACTTTATTAGAAAAGCACGTTTCTTTTAGGAGGAGAAAGGAAGTGTCATAGGGTGAGGGTATTAAAGTCTGAGCTATACTCATCTGACACACTTTTTGGTCCAAATCAACTTTTAATTTAAAAATACAGCTGCCATCCAAATTATGAAAAGAATACCGAGCATACTCAAGTAACTCAGGTTGTAGGAAGAAATGGCTCTGAATGAAGAAAAGAGGATGACTGCTCTTTTATCTCATAACCTAGGCTATGAGATACCATAACTATGCTGTAACACCAACTCCAGAGATATGCATATTTACTTACAAAAAGCAAAACATTTCTTATTCAAGATTGATAGACCTATTGGCAACTCATTAAACCTAACAGATATAAAGAACATGTGACTCTACTCATCAGGAAAAACTCATTTTTATCACCTTCAGTATCCTGTACCTGTTGAGATCCTTATCTACTTTTATGAAGAGAAAAAAAAAATTTCTGGTTCTCTTTTTAAAAGTGTGGGTGGTACTTTGAGACATCGTGGCTGATTCTTCTGAACTAATAGTTCAGACAGTAAGACACAAAGCAAAAGGAGAACAGTCATATTTTATCACTACCATTTCTGATAAGAGATTTTTGAAATACTGAAATAAGCTTAACCACTAGAGACTAAAAATGAGTTCCTTTAAGAATGTCATCAGTGCTTAATTTCCCTTCAGCAGAAAAATGTATATGTTCAGTTGCAAAAAACCCCCATATTTTTCTTTCCAAAAATTAAGCACGAGTCATTTTGTACATAAACTTATGCTCCTCCTGCTTTATAATGTGATCTTTATGAAGCTGGTAGTATAAGTGGCATATTGTTTTTCTCCAGCAATAGTCCATTATTCTGAACTCCAGATACGGATGATTGATGGTTTTGGAGTAATTCTGGAGTCAGGTCAATCAGTTCTACTGTTGACAATTAGCCCTATGCTGCAGTGTATAATGCTTTGCAAGAAACTGCACAGTAATTCTTGCCAGTTGGAAGTTATGGAAACATCACGTTGGCCCTTGGTGTTACTAAAATGCAGTCCATCTCTCCTTTTTTTCCAGAACTTAAATTGCACAGCATTAATTTCCAAGATGTTTCACAAGGGTGCGTGCAGTCAGTTCTGGCCTATACTTTCAAAAATGTCTATAAATTTGTGTTTAACAGTCAGTAAGCTGCTCCAGCCAGAGCTGTTGCCAACTCCATCTTATAATCCCACTGGTGAACAGTGCTTCTCTCCCATGCAAAGCAGATGCTCCTGGCTCTCCAGGGTTCCCAAGGCACAGTGACTCCCCCAGGGAAGGGATTTGCTCCCCAGATCCAGCGTAACCCACCAGAAATGAATGCTGTGTACAGATTTCAGCAAACAATTGGGCGCTTCCAGAAACACAGTGGCAAGACAGGCACTGTCTGTCAGATGAGAATGGTGTGAAACGAGAGCAGAGCTGGTAGATAAAGATCTAAGATCTCTTTGGGCAGAGGTTCACAGTAATTTTATCATCTGGTTTAAGTAGATTACTTTGCAACAGCTTTCCTCAAAGCAGAGGGCCAAAAGCTAGTAATGCTTCCTTGAATATATGCAATTTGTTTCTGCAATTTTTGTGCCAAAAAATGCAGTAGTGTTTCCAGAAGTATAGAAGAATTTTCATTCAGAATTAAAAAAAAAAAACAAACCCCAAAGATTTAAGCTTTACATAAGTGCAGAGGCAAGCAGCAAGCAAGATGTCACTATTATTACAGGAGAGAAACACAGTTCAAAGGTGTAACGATACCAAAGCTGTAGGAAACACCATAGCAAGCATTTCAGCTCTCTGTTGTTGGGTGCGTAACAGCTGGTAATGGCATCCTAAAACACCGTAAGAATTATCCTTTTCTACCTTTATGTAGGGAAACTAGGTTTTACTTGGAAACATTAAGACTGAAAAAGTTTAATCTTTCTAAATGTCTTTGTCCCTTGTAAGCATTAGTGAACTACTTGCCTTGAGAGTAAACATGGCATAAGGACTCAGACAGCTAGTTCTTCTTTTGTTGCACAAAAGGGTATAGCTTGTTTTGTATTTGGTTTTGCTTCTCATAGTCACCTCGCACCAGTTAATGGTAAACAGTTGCCTGTGATGGGTCTTTTCCAGTCCACGTGTTTTCATCTTGCAGATTGGGACAATGAATTGGTATGCTACAAAGAATTAAGTGAGGATCTAACCTGTACCTGGTTGCCAGTACCCAGTGCTCCGAATACGATTAATTATACCATATTCTTAAAATGGTAAGTCTAAAAGTCATCTCAGGAAACAAAAGGCTGTCATTGCTGTTCAGCATGATTCCTATCTGCCAGAGTTTTGCTCCAACATATTTCATCACGATGTAGGTTGTTACACAATACTGATTGAAACCTTTCTTCACATCTCATCAATACCTGTTGATTTGGTAAGAGCTTGGTAAGAATGTGGATGCCAGGTGCCCACCAAAGCTGCTCTGTCACTCCCCCTCCTCGGTTGGACAGCGGAGAGAAAATATAACAAGAGGCTTGTGGGTCAAGATAAGGACAGGGAGAGATCACTCAGCAATTACCATCATGGGCAAACCAGACTCGTCTTGGGGAAAAAATTAATTTAATTTATTTCCAATCAAATCAGAGTAGGATAATAAGAAAAAACAAATCTTAAAAACACCTTCCCTCCACCCCTCCTTCTTACTGGGCTCAACTTCACTCCCAATTTCTCTATTTCCTCTCCACGAGCAGCACAGGGGGACGGGCAATGAGGGTTGTGGTCAGTTCATCACATGTTGTCTCTGCCGCTCCTTCCTCCTCAGAGGGAGGACTCCTCACACTCTTCCCCTGCTCCAGCATGTGGTCCCTCGCACGGGAGACAGTCCTCCACGAACTGCTCCAACATCAGTCTTTCCCACGGGCTAAAGTCCATCATGAACTGCTCCAGTGTGGGTCCCTTCCACAGGGTGCAGTCCTTCAGGAACAGACTGCTCCAGCGTGGGCCTCCCACGGGGTCACAGGTCCTGCCAGGAGCCTGCTCCAGTGCCAGCTTCGCACAGGGTCACAGCCTCCTTCAGGGCACATCCACCTGCTCCAGCATGGGGTCCTCCATGGGCTGCAGGTGGATATTTGCTCCACAGTGGACCACTGTGGGCTGCAGGGGGACAGCCTGCCTCACCATGGTCTTCACCACAGGCTGCAGGGCAATCTCTGCTCCGGTGCCTGGAGCACCTCCTCCCCCTCCTTCTCCACTGGCCTTGGTGTTTGCAGGGTTGTTTCTCTCACATATTCTCACTCCTTTCTCTGGCTGCAATTGTGCAGACTTTTTTCACCCTTCTTAAATATGTTATCCCAGAGGCGCTACCACCACCACTGATGGGCTTGGCCTTGGCCAGCGGCGGGTCCATCTTGGAGCTGGTTGGGACTGGCACTGTCAAACATAGGAGATGCTTCTAGCAGCTTCTCACAGAAGCCACCCCTGTAGCCTCTGCCACTACCAAAACCTTGCTATGCAAAATCAATACAAAGAGTCATTATACATCTTTCCTTGCCTCCAACACAGTTTGAAACACTGTTGCCAAAGATCACCTTAATCAGTTACTTTTATTTGCATCTATTGACTTTTATTGAATATTCAATATGCATTCAAAGTAAAAAAAAAACCCAGAATTGTATTATACATCATATATTATGTTACACCATGTATCCAAGGAGATGTCAGATGTGGCACATAAGAAAAGTAGATTTTTAAGTATATTCTTGCAATTCTGAATTATCAAGTATTGGTTTAATAGATGGAATGAACTTGTAGGGTTAATCTGAAACTAATTACCTTAAAATATGGGTATCTTCAGTTGCGCCTTTTTCAAGAAAGCTAAAACAAGGAAGCCAGGTAAAATGCAGATAGGCAGATTAAAGCAACAGCTGCCCACTGGTTTGTTAAAAAAAAAAAACAAACAAAACCAACAGGTTTCTGTCTCAGTACCTGCATAACAAAATGGATTTTCCTCATTTTATATCTACATATTTGGGATCTCCCATGAGATTAAGGGTATGTTTAGAAAGAGAGAAGTGAGATCAGAAGACATAATCTTTGCCATGAGACCATATCATGGGGCACACAGGGTACAACACTGCATGCCATTGGCAAATTCTGATACTCATTGCTGTTTATTTTGCAACATAACCCACCACTCTGCATTAAAAAAGAGCTGTGGTTAGGAGTATCTGCTAAAGCTAAGGAAATGTCACTACACTGGGAAATTCCCCAGGGTGATCTGCACATTGCAGAGGAGCAAAGCAACCACCTCAGGGCTGAGGTTACTCCCCCCATCACCTTCAATATTTTCCCAGTGGAGGTAGCAACAGGTGCTGACTTGCAGTAAGCACCAAACCCCACTGCATTTGCCGTCTTGCCTCTTGGGTCTTCCAGGAGCCACAGTTTCTTGGAAGGGGAGAAGCACCTATGAAATGGCTCTACTTCTGTAGAGATGCTGTCAGGTGAAGGATTTGTAAGCTAGCTGCTCTTAGAGTCAGCCAAAATCAGACTGTGCTCTTCCTTGGCTGCATGGTTGATGTTATGAACAGAGAAGGCAGAAAAAAAGAGTGAAAGAAGAGGTGGGTGAGGGAAGGAGGCAATTGCCTCACAGAGATGTTGATTTTCCCAAGCCAGAGCCAAGACTTGAACCTCAGTCTCCTAGGCTTCAACTCAGTGGTTTTAAAGAAAAACTTCCTTTCTCCTTTTTTATTGGGTTAAAAGGAAAACAAACGTTTGAAAGGGCTTTTTGCTTGCCTAGAAGAGGACATCACCCCTTTCTGCAAGTAACATCAGTTTGACATTGAAATTGTTCCTTATCTTTGCTCCTTATGATTTAGTTGTCAGGAAGAAAAGGATTAAAGAAAAACACTCCCACAGAGAAGTTCCAACCAAGCATTTGAAATCATGCTTTGAAATATTGATGGCTGGTTCACAACTAGTCTGAAGAAGACGACCAGGGAACCTTCAAGTGGTTTTATTCAGTTATTAAATATTGTATCATGATCAGCACATTTAATACTTGAAATATGTAGGTAGGCAATTAGTATGCCGGCCCATTTCTTTAAGAACATTGAACTGGCACAGCTTTAACCATGAAAAAATCTGTCCTGTGTGTAGCAGAGGGTAAATGAGAGAGAGAGATGGGAAAAAAATACCTAGGCAGAACAGAAACAGCCTCCTGTGTAAGGCCTTAAACCTCTTGGACTTTGTGCTGTGTGCAGTAGATATACCAGGAGAAGTCTACAGAGCTGAGGACTGAAGTGGCATTTAAACATCTCTTTCAAACTCTGATGCTTTGCAGGAGCAAAAGTCAGATACAAGCATATAACTCGTAAGAGGTTTTTCATACCTTTGTGGTTATTTAGATTCAGGTAACTGGGAAATTTTACTGTTTGAAAGGAATTTAGGTGCCCCTATGGTAGGTGGCAAGTAGACTTCATGAAGTAATTTCTAACCTAAATTTATGCCTTCTAAATGCTCTCTATATCCAACTGTAAGTACAAAAGAAGGCGATATGGATTTTGTCTTGTATCATGCATGCCTTAAGGAATTTAACAGTTCTCCACCACAGAACAAGGATTTGCATATTTAAATTTGCTAACGTTACTAGGGTACTGGAATTACACTTGCTGTTTCAAGCTGCTCAGGCCTCACCTTCAAGATTTCGAGATGCTCAATTTTGTATATAGATACCTAGGAAACTATCAGTTGCTGTAATGATGCTTTCTGGGGCAGGGGGAGGAAACTATAAACCAATAAAATGTTTGGTTTTCATTCTGCTTCCTTTTCTCCAAAGGGACAGAATACGAAAACTTTTTCAACGAAACACATCATCATCTTCCATCACAATAGAACGAAAGAATCTCTACATGAAGCGATCTGCATCTATTTGGATAGCAGTGAATTATGCCCATGACAGCTGCGTGAAAGGAAAGAACATCTCAGTTACACCAAGCGAAGCAGGTACAGTGTCTTCATGAGTTGTGTTACTGCAGTGCCCAGCTGAAGCAGTGGTAACATTTTCTTAAAGATTATTTCCAAAATTGTAACTCTCAATATACACTTGTTATTTTAGTGATTCAGAGAGCTAAGCTACAGTTTGGCTTCCTTGGATGAAATCTTTACTGACATTAATAGCAGAAGTCTATCAGCTTTTGTGGGAGAAGGGTTTTACTTTAAATTGTTTGCTAGACTATAAAATAGTCATATCCAGAAAAATATATAGTGATATTTGTGTACACTACTTAACCAGCTTCCTATGCTCTCTTTGATGGTTTTCTGAACTTCTTTATTGGTTGAACAAAGAGCAGGTTGACTCAGTACCATGAACTTAAGGAATCCTCGTTATAGAGTATTAGCATTTTGAGAAACCTTTTCAAAGTTCAGCTCTTTTCAAAGGCCACTGACCCATTACACAGTGCTGCAGGGGAGATATGAAAAAAGAAATCCTATTGACTATGTCCTTTGGATGTTTATTTAAAGATTCCTACAGTATCTGATCAGTGAGATAACTTTAAGAGCTTCCCAAAACTTTCCCTTCTCAGAGTAATCATGGTCCAAGAAAAAACAGTGCTTCTCACTGCTGGGGGGCACTACCAGTACAACCCAAATTATCACTATGATCTCCTCTGGAGGCTTTTGGCCACCTTGTGTTTATTGGAAGGAAAGACAAAAACGTGTTTGCACTTATATAGCTAAACACAGTTGCTGAAATTGGAAGACATTCCGGAAATTTTTTATACAATTCGCGATTATAGGTACTCTTGACATTTTGATTTTGCCTTTCAGATTCACTCAGAATAGCACCTGTGTAGAAAAAGGGTTTTCCTGAAATCAGTAGAAGCATTCACAAAAGAAAGGCAAGAGGAACAACCCTGTTTTGTTGATACCATAAAGATTTAGTAATTATTTATTTCCAGTCTTTTTCAAGTCTTTCAGTGTTCAGTATTCTGTGCCAAGTATTTTATTTTTTATAAACCGCACCTGACAGACTTAACTACCAAAGCTTTCCTGCTTCTTTTGCATTTATAACAGCTGCATGTTCCCCATTTTAGGAAAGTGCTTGACACCATCTAACATAAATGCTCATCAGATCACAAACCAACTGATAATAAAGTGGGACCTGCCTGCAACTCCTACATCATACGAGCTGAGATACAGAGAGGCACTCGTAGAATCTACTCAATGGACTCTGGTAAGTACTTCCAGATGACAATCACTTGAGAACATGAGATGCCTTACTGTCAGCTCAGCAGTACGTAGCACGTACGGCAGGACATCAACAGGATGCTACTGAAGAGCACGCACAACATGGATAGCAAGGAGCCACAGCATGCAGGCAATTTGCAGGCAAATCTCACAAAGGTCTCTCAATTTTGTTCTAACAGATCCTCAGATGTTTGGGAAAGAAAGATTAATAGTTTTATACAGAAAAAACCAGAATGGCATGTCAGCTGGTTCATTAACCCGTCAATGAGACACTACAACCATCCGCAAAGCAAAAGCTGAAGAGGATATCAGAGATGCCATACAAATTCAAATCAGATTACAGTTTAAGTGATGGGCAATATTACTCTTTTTGCTGGTATGATTAAATTTTCAAAGATTAGAGATCAAGTTGCTGTGATTTTTAAGGTAACAATTCACACCTTACACAGTTCTGTTTTGTATCAGTTCTCCAGATTTACTTTTTTGTCAAGAAGATAAATAATTTCTCTGTGATACAAGGTCAGTTCCAGGTGCATTTTAGGATGCACTATAGTAAGAATATGGTGCAGCAAGAGCACAGTACCTAAAACTAAAGGGACTAAGAAAGAGGTGGAAAAACAGTCATAATTTCAGTAGGATCTGCATGCAGCAGCAATGGCTGCTTATCCTGCCCCTTGCCATCCAGCATATCATGCAAAGGCTTCGCCAGCAGGCCTGCACATACACATGATTTTTATCACAGAGTCCCTGAAATTGTTTTTCAAGCTCTGTTATCTGTGGTTGGATGAAGAATATGTGTTTATCAGGTAGAACAGGATCCCAAGAAGAAAACGGTCTAAAAAAGCAACTGTTCCCACTTCTTGGGCATCTCTGCTGTCCTAGGAGTCTCTTTGCTTCTTTTGTACCACTAGAATCTCCCATGTTCTTCCCTTTATATCAGAAGACCTATGATATTTTTTCCATTTCTCTCGTAGCTGGCTGCACTTTGTTTAGCCACTTCAGAAGGAGTACTATGAGAGGCCTATGTAGGAAAGGTTTCATCTTGGTACAAAGAATGTGAAAGTCTTGGAAGGGTCCCCTTGTTCATTGACATACAATGTCCTAGACCATTCTAGGAGAGCCGGATACCCAAGCCTACTCCACCCTGTAGTGCAATAGATAACCACGTGCAGACAGTCTGGTACGCAGCATGTGGAAAAACAGAGAGTTAAGAGCAGTAAAAATGCACATCCTACAGATTCTGGAGACAGGGGAGATAGGAGATTCAAGTTAGTAATGTGAAGGACTGGTGGAGACAGCAACACTGGGTGATGAGAGTGGCCAAGTACTGAAAGACTACAGGGCATGTATCTTCATTATCTCCCATGTCCCAGCTGATCCTGTGAACTTAGGCTGTAAACTCTTCATAATCACATGAATGTAGGCTGCATTTACAGATGGGACTGGAGGGAAAGGGTGAGTGTGGGCATACAAGCACAGAGGATATATAAAGCTAGCTGAGAAATAGTGTTTATCAAGAGTAGGATTAATGTACATGTAATGTAATTTAACACCTGGGTCTTAAATCCATTTCACTTCCCTCTTGTTCTGTAGGAGATTTGGAGTCTTTCCATAATATTGTGTGTTGTGGGGTTTTTTTGTGACCAAGCTAGTTTTATTAGCAAAAGTACACAAAGTTAATTAATTAACTTTAATAAAAAAGAAAACACTGCAGAAAACCAAAGACAAGAGCTGGTCACCTAATATTGGGTGAGGTTTTGTTTTGTTTTGGGTTTGGTTTTTTTTTTTTAGGAAATATATATGATTAAGAAAACAAAACTTCACAGCAGACAAATCCTAAAACAAATATTTCAATCTGCAAAGCACTTCGACCAAAAACATCATAACACCTAGAACTGATCAGACGAAAAGGTCCATTTGATGCAGGATACTGTGCTCCAATAGCGGCCACCAATGGATGTCTGGGGAAGAGTGTAAAATAGTTCAAGCATATAGCAACAGTTTTCTGTCATATTTTCTCCCACAGTTTTCAGCTTAGGGATTTCCTTAGAAACAGATGGTGTCTGTTTCCAGACAGTCTCCATTCCCTGTATAGTCACTGGAGCTCCAGTGCCATCATCAGCTGCAGATGCACATTACTTCTGTGGTGCTAAGGCATAGGCAGCCACACATTCACTCCAGCCATGCTCCTTACCACATCAGTCACATGGATCTATTTAGACATACTGTAACATTTGAGAATAAGGGAATTTTTTTTTTTTAATATTTAATTTGACCTTGACATCTTGTTCTTCAGAATGCCAACAAGGCTCAGAGTTAAGTGATTATTTTTCGGTGTATATATAATGCCTAATTGATTTTAAAAGCAATATTTAGACCTAAACTGTTGCTTACATGTCCTGACTGAGCAGAACAAGTTCATGAAAAAGAGGGTATTGCCTTGAAAGAATGAAAAGACATTGGCTAAAATGTGTAGTAATTCATCTTTGATGATAGGAACCCCTACTTTCAGCAGCAGTCAGAAGATGTGTCCTTGGCTGAGCAAACAGTTAAAATAAGATTATGGGTTTTGCTGCCACATAAATTAAACAACTTTTGTTTTTAGGTGCCTGTAGAAAGCAATGCTGTCAATGTCACCATTTTGAATTTAAATCCTATGTCTTCATACATTGTTCAGCTCAGATGCATAGCCAAGGATGGTCTCCACTGTGTTTGCGTTTGGAGTAAAGAGATTTTGGTCCCTCACAGTAAGTGAAATATAGTTTTGTCCTACTGGGAATAAGCATGAATGTAAAAGCCTTTTACAAATCTTGTATCATATGAAATAGCATTGTCAGATACTGTTGAAAATATGAAGATCAAACTGATTCACTAGTGCATGTCTCCACCTTTTTCCACGTTTACCAGAACTCATGAACAAGCCAAGAATATCATATAATGCAACTACAGAAATCTCTCCAGGCAGAAGAAGTGTTCTTCTGAAGTGGGAGGTAATGTTCACTCTGAGTTTGGGTACCTTCTGTTATGTCCGTGCTATTAATTTATTACCTTATAGGAAAAAATACACTTTATCATTGTATTGAGACTACACTGTATAAGCAGAAGGGATTGAATATTGTACTCTTGCTTCAGGATTCACTGCATTTGTATGGTGGTGTTTTAGGTGCTAGAAACTAGCAAGGAAAAACTACACCAATTTATAAACTTGAAAAATTGTTAAAACGGCAATCTCTGGGCTCAGAATCATTGACTAGAATAAAGATTCTTTCCAGCTTGCATTAAAAATTGGTGTGCCTCAAGTTTGTCTCTTAGAATTAAGCTTTCCTTGAAAGATCCTCACAAGTCTTTAGCACATACAAGTGGCACACCTTGTGTTTCATGTGTTCCTAAGGAGCATTCAGATTCTTGAGAGACCAAGACCAAAAGCTTGGTAAAGCTACTAATTTACTAATTCAGAAGTGCTAATACATTGTAATCAGGATGGAAAAAGAGCCTCTGGCTTACAAGAACAGCAGCTAGCTGCATGCTTCCCATAATGACATTTGAAATTCAAACCTGCAGATCAGAGGCATCCCCTTTTCTGCAGCAAGAATCATTGTCAGCTGACCGACTACAGCAGATCAGTCAGTTTTACCAGCTGAAGTTCTCCTGGTCAGAAATGGACAACTGACAGTCTTGAATGTATAGTTGAGGGGCCCACAGGCAATTTCAACGAGCAAGGTGTTACTAGGGGTGTTTGCATGGAAACTAATTAATTCTATCTAGATTCTGAGAGAAAGAGCGTCTACAAACTGCAAGAAGTTTGCCATAGGGGACAAGAAGTTTTGCCCTGGCAGAAAGGACAGAAACTGGCAGACTTTTGAAATATCAGAAGATGTGGAAAGTTTTGTAGTTACCCCATGCAGTTTTGTTAAGGGAAAGAAAAGACAGCAGAGGAAAAGGACACATCATCTCCTGATTAGGATGAGAGATCCCCTTTTTCCCTTATTGCCTGAGAAGAAGGCAAAGCTGCACAGTAAATGATTCATTTTGTGATAAAGCAATAGACCATACATGCCAATTTAAATGTTAAGCTGAGAGAAGAAATTATTCTCCAACTAAATGCTTCAGTTAAAAAAAAGTAATATTGAATATAGTATCAGGGCTAGGACCTTCATTCAGGATAACATTTACACTAGTCTGTTATACAAAATAAGGTTCAAGTCCAGATGTCTTCAACAAACCTCGAAGAGGCAGAGGGCAGGAGTGCACTCAATAATTAACATGTTAAACGTAGAGGGAAAAAAAAAAATCTTTGACTCTGCTGCCATACTTGTTTAAACTGATCTGAAACAAAGAGAACAGCTTAAAGGTGTTAGAGGCCAGCCATAGCTCCTCTGCTTTTGCTAACATTCAGTAACCTCTACACAGTTCAGATCAACAGGCACAAAATAGCTGGCTTCAGCTCTGAACACCCAACCAGGCTACATGTATTGCTTTCATGGCTGCAAACAACACAGGACCTCCTGCAGGACTGCACAAGATAGAGCAGTGCTAGCCTTTTCTAGTCTCATTTTACTAAACTAAGAAAGCTAAATTCTACTAGTTTCTTCTTGTGTGTAGACCTCATATTTCACATATCTTAGGAATTATTTCTCCTACACAGAAACCTTTTCCAGTTTCAAAGCCTGGTGAGAGAACCATACTATTATTCCCCCAGCAGCTTTACCAGAGCTTCAAATAATGGCACCAATTCTTCCCTCCCTATCCTGGGAAAAAACATCTGTTTCCATTTTAAGAGCTTCCAGCTTTACCAGAAATTCCTCTCAACACATGTGTCTCTGCCTTTTAAATTACTGAATGACATCCTGTCTATGTTACTCCAAAAGTGTCCAATTATTTCATTAAGATAACCCAATCTCCCAGCTTTGTGGTATCTTCACACTATTAATTTTGTGCCAACAAATAACAGACAAGCTTGATATCAGAAGTAATCCTTGCAGAATTCACAGGCCTTCATGTATTGAGTTCAGTTTCTATCTAGATTGCAGTAATTTCCATTTCACTCATTTTCCAATCTCTCATGAAGATTAGTACAGTAAAATAACAAGTGAACCATCACCACCTAAAAATTTGTATCAATGGATATATAACATGTTCCAAAGTTGTAGTATAATTACTAGCATTTATCCTCAAATAGACCAGATGCCTAACAGAGCCTAGTAGATGAAGATTCCCAGAGGCATAAATTGCAATTAAACACCTCTCATTAACTTTCAAGTTCCTAATTATGAGGGGTATGTTCCAGTGAAATGTAGAGAATGTTACAGCTGCTTCACTGCTGTTATTACTAATTGGATACACATAACTAAGATCTCAATTAAGCAAAACACTTAATCCTGTGCTTAAATCCTCTCACTTTAAGCATCCTTTTAATTTTAAGGAAATGCTTTGCTTCATTGATTCCTAATAACCTAATTAAAACAGTATGATTTTATCCCCATCATTAAAGGTGACATTTTGTTTATACAATTTAATTCTTCTTGATTTTCTGCACAGGACATAACAACATTTATAGAATAATAATCTTTTTTCTTTTACTAGGTAACACAAAGTGAGAACATCCTTGGATATTATGTTAATGTGGAAAGAATACCCAACAGTTGCAGGGATTCACCAAATCACATCTTTCTAACGGACAGAAAAGTTCTTCTAAATCTCTCCATGGCTTATTATACAGTTAAGATTTCTGCCTATAACAAAGCAGGAGAATCTCCACAAGCCATCTACATTGTCCCAGACTTCTCTGCAACAGGTACTTAGCTTATCATTCATTTATTAGAGTGGTGGAGAAGTTTTATGAGCAATCTCTAGGCTACCTTTTGACAGTCTTCGGGATAGAGTTAAGCATTCTCTTGAATATTCATTAGGCTGATATTTTTGCATAGTGAGAGTCAGTATTGTCTCTTAAGAAAGGATTTCTGTAGAAGTTAACTAACAGACTAAGAAATTTAACATTCCGTTTAGCACTTCTTGTTTTCTCAAGCTAGAGAAATAACTGTGCTAGATCTACCTATCAAAAGGGCTTATGGAGTGTACTCAAAGTTAAGTAGATGCCAGCAGTTTAAACAAATTTTGCAGAATTATGTGCAAATCTAAGGTTTTTGAGCTAAGTAACTATCAAGAGACTTGCTACTGTCCTTTATTTCAGTATTGTCCCTACTGGCATGTGGGAGGAGGAATGGATAGAATGTACATGTTATATTCCAATGAAGATGTAAGCTTTTGTGATGCCTAAATACACAGTTTTTTCATTTAAACATTAAAACTATTTAACAATGTTTTTCTATAATATGAGCTAGTTTAATTTGTTATAATCTTCAGGTATAGTTATTCCAATATAAGAAAAACCTCTCTCTTCCAAAGTAAGATTATTTTTTTAAATTAAGCTATAGCATGCACAAGTAAACCAGTGTGCAAGTACCCTTTTTGATCTCCAGACAGCTGCAACTAATTGGTTTTCTAGAATTTTCTAACACACACACCCCCCACCTTCTGTTCTCCTTTGCCCTGCAAAGACTTAACAGTTTGGTTTTGCCCTTACATTTGACTGCTTTAGCTCTCTTCTGATGAAATATATACTACCACCTCAAGCCATGTTTTGACTGACAGCTACTTGTTTACTGAACCTCTCAGCCTGTTCTTCATGCCTCTCTCCAGACATGTGTTTCAGATTTGGTTGTACTTCTATGCAGGTTCTCTTGTATCTATCATGAATTACTGGGAAGATACTTGTGTTAAGTCCGTTAAGATAAAGTCATTCTCAGCATGCATGACTTTTCCTCAGCTAGTACAGCCATTTTCTTTAATTTGACTTTATTATATTGGTTTTCAGACAGCAGATGAAATGGAGAATTTTGTCTGTCTGCCACAAGATCCACTTCTTACCTCAAAATGACAGGTTGCTCTTCTCCCCCCTTGGTGTCAGTCAGAAGGTCTTTCCTAGTTTGATAATCTGGCTTTAAAAACATCAAAATGTTTAAGGTCCTTGCAGAAAATGCAAAGCATATGAAATTATATAGCTATAATCCATAATTAGCCCCTTCTGCTCCCCCAGGTAAACACTATCTCACAGTTACTCTATGTATAGCAGTTAATAGCAGCTCACAGAAAGTTGTTTAGCAACGTCAGGCTTTCTCTTCCTGAGACTTGGAACAGCCATTTCCCCTTTTCCGATTGTGGGAAATTAAAGGTCATGAACAGCAATTAACACTGGAGCTCCCAGAGACCATTGCAAAGTACTAGACGCTAAGTTTTCTTTATTGACGTACTAGTGTAAACCTTACTATATACTGGTCACCTGCAATAACTACTTAATGAATAATCTTCGAAAAAGAGCAAAAGAGAGAAAGCAAGCAAGAGAGGAGAAAACTGCTTTCCTGTTTATTGATCTCTAATGGTATATTTGTTCACAGACTTGCCTGGCCGAATCCACGTCAAACACCAGGGAACTAATGCAGTTGTTACCTGGACTCCAGAATACAATCCAAAGTGTTTTGTGGTTGACTGGGGCACTGGTAAAGAGGATATGCGCATGAAAATAGTAACTACGGCTACTGGAAATTTCACGCTAGGTAACAGCAACCACTGCGTCTACTTATGGAGGCACCATTTCATTTGTTGGTTATTTTTTGTTGGGGAGGGTAGGATTTTCATCCTGTTTTTAAGAGCAAACTGAAGATTCAGGTAAGTGCAACTCTTATCTTTGTCCAGCACTGAGACATCATCTAATTTTTAGCAACACCAAGGCAGATAAAAAGTAGAGTTTTCAGTAGGATTCTTCTGGCCACAGCTGGGAAAGAAATGCAGATAAGCTGCTGTTGCTGGTATGCTGTCTCTCCTTGCCCACATTCCAGGCAGACCCATGCACTAATGGCTTTAAAAAAAATGTTTCTCTTGTCCCTAAATAAACTTAACTTTAAATATAAACTGCTCTTACAGTCTCCCTTAGGTTTTTTTTTTTATCCCAATGGCTGTCCTTGTCAAAGCCCAAATTCTCAACTCCAGAATTCTGCTTACCAAGCTAAACATCATCAGCTGCAGCCAGGGATCACTTTACTGGACAGTCATCAAAAATCTTGATTAAAATCATGTAGCTGACTCTTGCAAAGGCCATTCAGGACTGGCTTTTATGTACAGTAGAGAACATTTAGCTTCAGAGTTCTGTAAATGAATGCACTGTTTTCCTTGGTCTTTCTGCAACATCTCCACTGCCACATTACATCTAGTTGTTTTGCTTGTTTTTAAATATGCTAGCTGAGGGGGAGGTATCTGTCATTGAACTAAGATATCTACAGCCATTTTAGTTCCCTACTTCTTCAGCAGCTCAAGCCTTCCGGAGGGAGACTGTAAGCAGATCTGGTATCTTTTAAAAGCAAACCCATGTTATCTCTTGTTCTGGTTTTGAAATAGTTTGTATTAAGCATCTAGAGACAATGAAGAAGGATGCACATATTTTGTACTCAGTGTAAAGCACTGTAAACTTATGCTTTGAGTCTCAGAAAGTAAGCACTATACAGAAAAGTTATAAAGTTATTGTCTCTCCTCCCCTTCTTTATCATTTGTAACTTTTCAGTAAACTCTGATGTACCTTTATTTGTTTTCCAGACAATTTTCAGCCTTATAAGTTGTACAAAATAATGGTACATGCATCTGATGTGTGTCAGTGTGAAAGTTTCACAAGACATGAAAAGACTTTTGGAGTGACCCACTTTTACTCAGTTGAAGGAGGTATTCCTCCCCTTTATATAACCTCATCCCTTGTATTTCTTCCTGTTTCCTATCTGCAGTAATAAAAGAAATTCTGCACAGTTTCTTTTCCAGGTGACTTAAAACCATTCTCCAGTTAGCATTGCCTTTGGTTCTAGCAGTTATGCACTGGCAGTGAATGACCTGACTGTTGTTCTTACTGACAGGTCCACAGAAATATTATTATTACACATGACATTACCAAAATAACAGAAAGAGGGTCTTGGAGTTACTGCTCTCTCTAGCTCGAATTTAACTGTGGCCAAAGTCACATTTTCCAGTCCCAGTTCAGTAGTGTCTTATCTTGCAAGTTGAAATGAGTATAGCTGTGGCTGTTGGAGTAAAAGCGTTTGTAATGAGACAGTCACAATTTCTGCCTGCTTTGGTATTGCTTAAGATGAGGTTTTTTTACACTATGGGATTTCTCCTTTCTCTTCCACCCTTTATGTTATATTTGTGTCAATGAGAATCAGGCAAGGAGCTCTCTAGGAAGCAGGGTTTCAGGGTTTCAAGGTTTAAAGCTCTCTAAGTTTCAGTCTTGTATGTCTATTGCACAAGTATCGATGCAGAACTTAAATTATTATCCAATTTTTAAGTTCCTAGGACAGGTCCCGCTAATGTGACAATTCTGAATATCACAAAGCATTCTGCACTTGTGAAGTGGACTGAAATAGCTGCCGAAGACTGTTTGGGTTTTCTCCAGGGATACAAGATCAGCTACACAGATTCATCAAGGAAAAAGTCTCTGGGTAAGTCACCGTTGCTCAGAACAAAGCAGCAGCTCAGAACCACAACAGAAAAGCTTCATACAGACCACTAAGTGCTGTTGCAGCACACTACTGAGTTACTTAGATTTCTGTGGGAATTGACCGCTGTCAAAGGTCAGCTCCTGGTTAGTTTTAATGCTCTAGATGGTCCTATGAATACCTAGCATTCTAGATATCATCTCAAATTAAATATTGATAAGAAAATATTTCGTTAAAACTTACAGTTCTAAGACTACTGCAGAATTCTCTAGTAACACTGAGAGGAAGATGTACGCTGTCAGTATTTCTGAATTATTAAGATTTCAGTCACAATACTTTTATGTTTCATTACAACTCAGCCAAGCTTGACCGTGAGCCTTTCTGTAGGACTTAAGAAATTAAATATTTCTTTTTTGAACTCAATTAGCACATAATACAGTTTGTATTTCTTACCTGTTTTCAAAAGACACTATTATTAATTTCATTTTTAGAAATATTTTCTTAAATTGATAGCTTTTGTGTTTAACTACAAAGGATGAAACTTCTACACATTGAAATAAATGAATAGTTGTGAGCTCAAATCACTTGAGTTTTCAAAAAAAATCCCCATACTTCTTTTGATAAACATTTTTCTTCTGGTCTGCAGTGGAAAGTCTTGCCATAAATAATAATACATTAACTTTGCATATACTGACTTTCAAATAAAATTAAAGACATGCTATGGAAGACAAGTAGCACCTAAGACCCGACAAAGGAGAATAGCAGGGATTCTGTAATTCATGTTGGTCTATGCCTTTACAGGACCATAAAAAGTAACAAAAGCTTCAAGTACACAGCATTAGCAGGAGGTTTGGCACCCTCTTCAGGGGGCTCTATTGCACCCCAAATACCTCTCAGAAAGCGCAAGAGGAGACAGAAGGGGAGTGTCCAGGACTGAACTTAATTTTTATTTTTTTCCTCTGCCCTAATCAGTCAATACAGTGACATGACACCAAATTGCCACATTTTCCAGGCAGGAAGAATAATTTTATTGGCGAATTTGGGGGAAGGAACCCTATAGGCTACAGCACTATTTCCACTTCTATGAAGACCTTAAATTCACAGTGGCAAACTTGAAAAGTAATTTCTGCTCTGTTAAAGGCGTACTACAGCATTGCTCTTTGCATTATTCTGCCCAGGGGAAATACCACTGCACCATCAGAAAAGAAAGGTTGAGCTGAAAGCCCTACAAAGTAGGTGAAACAGAATGCACAGCCCTTTTTCTGTACTGAATGATGAGTAATAACACTGGTATTAATTGAGGTGAATAACTACTGACTACTGTAGTAAGGGTAAAGCATGTGAGAGGGTCCAGTCCTTAGGTCAACTGTTACAGCCAACATGAAAACCACTGTTCAGCGTGTTAGGTGTATTGTCCTGTCATGCAGTATACACAGCCTTTTGCACTCACCCCCTAAACATCCTTGCTGTGCTAAAAGCTCATGCTTTTTACCTGTGGATTTAAAAGGTACATAAGTATTTTGGAGAAGTCTTGTACCCATGCAAAGAACATCTGCACAGTGTGGCTTCCTCCAGGTGCAGATTAGGGCACAGAAATTTTGCCTTTTCCCCAGTCAGCTGCACTGATACAGAGTCAGCCATCAGAGTTCACCTGATCATCTCCTTCCCCAACCCCTCTTGTGTTTCAGCTGTTACTCTCAATTCTTCTACCACAAGTTACCATCTTACCGGACTGAAGGAAAAAACCATCTACCGTGTGCAGATTTCAGGATTCACTAATGCTGGCGAAGGACCTCCGACTTTTTCACAGCCTTTCAGCACTCCAAAATACGGTACTGTGGAAGCTCTATGCATCTGTGTTACCCAGCATCAATCCTTGCTTTATGCACCATATATGGCATTATTCTCTACCCTTTCCTGCTTTTCAAGGAGTAACAAAGTGCTCATGCACAAGATTTATTATTCAACCCTTAGCTACTGGTAGCAAACACACAAAATTGTTGCTTTGTTAGAGGTAAACTATGCATCACAGAACAACTCTGCCTGTATTTCATTACCAAACATGCGGGAAGACTTAGCTAGGGTTCCTCATCTCTGAAACATTTTCTGACCTTTTTATGCTAGCTATATGCACATATCTTTATTTATTGCTGATTCCTGTCATAGATTTCAGCACTTTAAATATTCTGCCTGTGACTAGTTAAGTTCCGTAGTCTTTGCTCTTGGCAAAATCCTGAGCAATCATGTAAAACTGGTGTCCAGTTAAATCCCTGAGCCATTAACGGTTAAAAAAAAACCAGTCTCTTTCAGTTGCTCCTATTGTGGGTGACAGCTAATCAAAATATCTTTTGTTTTCTAATAATTTAAGTACATTTTACATAACAGGTCCTATCATTCACTGGCAAAAGTTTGCTTTTTTCAAAGGTACCTGGGTAGGCTAAGAAGATCAATACAGTTACATTTATAAAGTCTCATTTATTGTAATCATTAGGTTTGGCTAAACATCGTCTTTCAAAACATTTTTATCACCTTATCAGTTAAACTAAACCTAACACTGCAGTAGACCCTTTTTTGGTTTGACCACAGCTTCACTCAATTGAAACTTTCTGAATAAAAAAATAAAAGAACAGGCTAAGATGGTGTCAGCCACAGGAAAAGTAACCTGTGAAATTCAGAGACAGAAGTATGCAAATGGCTTCTCCCCACTACAGCTTTTTCTATTAAGTGAAGGAGGTATAAACACAAACAACTGAATAGTCAAAAGTGTGAAGCAGAAAGAAAAAGGAAAGAAATTAAAAATCTTCCTTGAAATCAACAGGGTTTCCACCTCCTCCTCCCCCCCACCGAAATCCTTTCTCCTGTCAACACAAGAAATTAAAGTGTCTCCACTGGAGCTTTTCTGCAGGACTTTATTCTATGCATCCTACTGAACATATATTTGGATAGGATTCAATTTTTCAGGAAAATAACAAAAATACAAAGTTAATTTAATGCAACATTTTAAAAATTCAAGTAATTACATTGAATTTAAACTTTGCATTTGCTATTTTCCTCCTCCCCAACATTTCACAGGTTACTTAATCCATTAGAAGAACCTCAGGTTTCTTTGTCATAAAAGCCTTTTTCATCAACAAAGCAATTTGCAACTTTTCAAATACCTTTTTAAGCAAAATTATGTAGCTGTTTGATTTAAAAAAAAAAAGAAGACATTTTTGTTGGCAGGTGGGTAGGAAAAGAAAAAGCAAGCGGCCTTTTCACCAATATGGTTTGTCAGTATCAGCAACACCATCAGGTACTGACCACACTTTCCTGGTGCTATTTTGAAACTTTTCATTTAGCTGTCTGCAAAGAACACCTCAACCCTGACCCACTCTTCACATCACAGACTGCTTTGGTTCCTGTGTTAGCAGCACTGCTCTCACTGCCTGAGCACTTTATCAACCTTCATTAACCTTTCAAGCACTTTGTCTCCTTCAGGGTGGTGGTGGGAAGTATCTCGAGCAGGTATTAACATAGGCAATAGGAAATGTAGGTTTGCAGCAAGGGTTGACGAATGGCTGACTGCAGATAAAATTGTCTTAATATTCCTAACAGGTGAAGCATGGCACCTACCAAATACAGAAACCATATTATTGTTATCAGGACTAGGTGGGATCTCACCAAAAAACCCTCAAACCCTCCTAGTAAAACCTAAAACAGATTAAAAGCCACTTTTACTGAAATAGTTTCTTATGAAATCAGACCTGCATCAGGGTCCTGACCCATTAAACAAGCTAGAGCTCACATAATAGCATGGGGAGTAGGAATACTTTTATTATAAAGTGTTTATCTTTGGATGGTGGATTTAAGAATTCAGCACATATATATGGATATCTTAAAAATACAAACCTGAAAGCCTCAGACCCCCAGAAATCCCAGGTATTGTTTTAACTAGATTTCATTCACAGGAATCCCAGAACATGTGTAAAGTTTGACTTCACTTCTGTTTGAAATATTTCTCTTGCAGAGGCAGTATAGCCTATGTATACTTGATACTTTAAGTCTGATTCAATCTCTCCATTTCCCATCAGATAGAGGAGAATTTGAAGGTTTCGTGGCTGGCTTTTGCTTCAGCATGACGTTCGTTCTGGTTTTTGCACCTCTCACTTGTTCTCTGGTCCTTAAAAGGTAAGAAGGGAATATTGGCTGAAGTTGTTAGTAGCACTTCCGTTTTTGCTTAACCTCCAGTTTCATAGCACTGGGCCTTTTTTGTCATTAAAAGCAACACAACTCAAAAAGCACACAACACAAAAGCCACACCACTCATTTACACAGTGAGAGCAATTGCAAACCACTATAAGCTGACTAAAATAGTTTGTCAAAAATGTATAAGCTTTTGATACCGTTATCTGACTACCTCCTGTCTCAAACACCCTTGAAAAGAGCAAGGACCATTTCTCACAGTGGAAAATAGGTTATACATATGGAAAAGCATGCATTTGATTATCTTGTTCTTTCATTCCCAACTGATAATCATGGTTCTTCTATTGAAATACAAAATATAAATTCCAGCAGCATACACAAATTGATGTTGCCATCTAAGCAGTTTCCTGCAAGCACATTTGGATGTTAACTGTATAAATTATGCACATAAGCACATAATGAGAAGGAGTAATGGACGGATGAGTAGGAAGTAGAGAGAATAACAAGGGTGCCTGTAAGATATGGATGAGGTCCTCTTATTTTAGGAGAAATTGTTCTCTGCAGTAATAAAGTACACCCCCCTCAAATTAATCTGAGGTACAATATTAGGGGCATACACCACCACTAAAAGAAAAACGGCTTGCATAGTAATGGTTCTAATATTAATTTTCTGATAAACCTAGTTGCATACGACCATTCATGTTACTATTTTGATGGTCTAGAACATTACCCTCCCTTTTTCTCCTTTTTACAAAGCACCAGCCTCAGAAGCTGAAAGCACAGCTGCTAAAGGACAGAACAGACAGACGGTACAACCTTTGGCTTGAAAGCCATACGGCAAGACGTAGCTTGCTTTAGCTTATACATCAGGCTAAACTCCTGCCCTTGCCATTGGGAAAGAGACCACACTCCACATTAAGTGTCCTGTGCACTTGCCTTTTCAGATTTTACTTTAAGTTGCTCCATATCTGATCCAGCCTTTTTGACAAGAACTTCTGAGACCTACACAGAAATTTTGACCTAGAGCAAACTTTATTGTGTTAAACATAAGATCATACTTCATTGTCTGGGCCCATTAGGAAGGAATTTTTGGAAAACTAAAAAAACCAGCACACACAAGCCCAGTGTAGCACTACAAAATAGCAATTAAATATGAGTAGTATTGAACACCTGGAACTGAGATGAAGGGTCCCAAGGATCCCCTCATCTCAATTGCCTGCTTGATTTGTAAAAAAGGACTCACCAGCCACCCAAACACCCATCTTCATAGGAACGGCAAGGTCCAGTAACTCTACAGCCTCAGACTTCACCTCAAACCACAGCCTAAACAGAAACAAAAGTACCTTACAGCTAATGAAGCCTAGATTTGATTTGAAAACCAGACAACACTGAAGCCAACGCTAAGGCAGGGTGATGGGCTACATAACCTCCCACAGTGTCTGACAGCTGTGTTGAGGTTTTTTCCTATGGAGGTGAGTCATTGCCCGTAGCTCACAGAGGGGTGCTCTGAGAGCAGCTGCTCACAGGGAGGGGATCAGCTCAAAAATGCTGAGAGACAGTCTCTCTCCGCTCCCACAGTGATGAGCAGTCAGGGTGACTGATGCCAATGGGATCAGTCAGATCAGCAGAAACTCCTTTTCAGATTCACATCCCACCCCACTTGCCACCCCTCTGCAGGGAAATCACAGCTGGCCCCTGCCAGCCTGGGGCCAGCACCAGCATCCCAGGGTGGCTGGAGTGACTGGCAGGCCACTATTCCAGCCTGTCCTCTCGGGAAGGGCCAGGCAGGACAATGCCTGAGGTGGTGCCCATGGTGGGGGTGGCCCAGGGAGGCTGGAGAGCATAGCAACTTGTTGCCAGTTTTGTTGTTTCTGAGCCCCTGGGTGCAAGGAAGGAGCTTGAAAAAGAGGGCTCTGATGAGAGGTCTGTGGACAAGTAGCCAACTGAAACCCATTTGAACAGCTCGATTGGCAAACTCGGCTCTACCTTACAAACCCCTTCCTCTACAGCAGAAGCAGCTGGTGTGAGTTTTTAGTAAAGATGTGTTTAGGTTCGTGTCAGGTGAAACAGTGAGATACTGTATGTAATAGCTCCCAGAAAAAGCCAAAGTCACAACAATCAGGAAAGAGTAGGAGCCGTATTGTCCCCCTGTTCTGGTCTGCGGGTCCCAGGGAGAGCTTCCTCCAGGCCACTGGTGTCATTGCACAGAAGCTAAAAACAGCAATGGCTTGCTCTTTGTCTGAGGGAAAGTAAACTTCTAAGTAGAAGCCCAGGAGCAAATACTTACTAAAACAAACTTCCTCCTATGTGTCCAAGAGTTCTCAAGGAAGATGAAGGTTTTGTGGAAATTACAGTGAATTAGGAATATACAATGATTAAACGTATAGAAAGAGACAACATTACCAGCTCCTGTCACAGCTCCTTTGTCCTTAAACAAAGATGCTAATTGTCACTAACTCAGCATTTCAGTGTAGACTACCAAGCTTGGTCTTCAGTTTTTAATTGGCATTATGCTTAATAGTCATTGTAGAACCTCTTGTTTTGATGGTCATGAAAATACCAATAAAATGTTATGTATAAATGGTAGTTAATTTAAATGCACAGGAAATGTCAGTCATTTAACCTGACAATAAATTTAGAGTATTTCTTTACAGGCTGAAAATATCATGCTGGCCCAGTGTACCAAGTCCAAGAAACAGCAGCGCACTCCACGATATGGCAAGTACTCTTCTGATGGTGTGAAAAAATACACAAGGGAGATCTTTCCTACTGATTAATCAGTAATGCTAGTTATTAGTCTTTTCACACTTCACCCTAGTAAATGTCTAATATCAACAGTTGGGAAGCTAGGATAATATTGGAAATATAGGATGGGGGAGGGTCGTTGTTTAGGCAGAGGCTGTTTAATTTAATAAAGGTTCTCAGACTTTTTTGAGAATATTATAAAGCGTATTTAAAGGTATGGTTGTTAAAAGAACAAAGCAAAATTGAATGGGGGGAGATGGAGTCTAAAGACAGAAATTCGGTTTTTATATCCAGTCAGTTTTCACCAACTGGAACTGATTAGTAAGTACAAGTTACTCAAAATACAAAGTAACGCATCGTGGCCTAATTCCACAGAAGTCTCATGACCGAGGCCATGTATATGGTGTTTTCTGAAATCCACACTCACCTCTCAGACTCTACCTGCCTCTAGAGCAATCCAGGGGCTCTGGCTGGTCAGCTGGTAGCTGGCTGAGGAGCACCTACTAATCAACAGGCACCAAGGTTCAGCAGCGTCTTCAAATCTTGCCCATGGCTTTCCCAAGGATACTAGAATTTCAGGACTGAAAAAGTGCCTGGAAATCAGCTGTTAGAAGAAGGCTGCTGGAGACCATGTTATTCACTTTTGCCTATTAATGGACTTAATTGCATCTTCCTCTCCTTACTTCCCCCCCTTTTAAACAAGTTTCTGCTACAGTTTTGCTGACACGTGATACTAAAAGTCCTTCCTCTAGGACAACTCAGTTTATCTCCCAAGTCTCAGACCGCCAACCATTATGTTTTTGGAGCAGGAACTTGTACTGCTTTCCTTTTCAAATCTCTTTGATTTTTCTGGCAGACCTGAAATTAATTTGGCACCCATAGATCTAGTTTCTCAAGCCAACTTGTGAGCTTTAACAAAGCAGACTTCTATCTATTTAGTCAAAGCTCAGACAGAAGCTGGAAGGTATCTACAAGTCAGACACTGTCCAAATCTAGGACACAGAATTAAATCATCAGCAATGAAATTTCAGAAGACCGTGACAGGCTGCTGGTAATCAAAGGTTTTGCTGAACATCAGCATTGCTTCCTTCAAGAGAGCAAGTACGAACTTTCATATTCCAGATCAGGACTTCCTTGCTTGCTTTCTTCCTTTCTTCTACTTAAATGTAGATAAAGAAGTGGTGAGCTCAGAGGTAGTATCAGATAGTCATTTTGCCAAAGCCAGATAATGCTGAACAAGGGAAGATCAGATGTACAAATGTACAGCTGTACAAAGTCGGAGTTTCAAAAGTGATGCTGTTAGAAGATTGCAGTTTCACTGTTCTGTTCAGTTAAAGAAATTGATCTACTTAGGACCACCAGGCAATTTCCAGTTCTCAGTGCTGGGATTCAGATGTCCCTCACTGACTACTCCAGTAAAAATAACCCCACCTAATACTCTTGCTTCTCCTCCACTACACATTTAGAAAGTGGGAGATCTGCAGATTCAATGCTTGTTTGAAGTGAGACTTCTCAAAGGCAAAGAAGGAATCTAATATATTCAGCATTTGGGGAATTTCTGCCTTAAAAAAAGCACAAGACCTGAAGCTGTTTCAATGTAATAATAAGCTTAGGTAGAGTTGAACTGCAGGATAGAAGTTCAGCAAGAAAGGAGTAAGAGCTACCAGCCAAAATAACCTAATAGCTTCAAAGAATAATCTGCCATTGTGAAGAAGTGCAGGTGAAATACATTGAGGCTTCATGTTATGGAAAGGACAAATAGGTTTTATGAACCAGAGTGCCACTTCGACATAAATACTTTAAAAGCAAAATATACCTATTTAAAATTTATTTAACTGTTCCTGCAGAGGCAAAGCAACTATAAAAGGAAATGAAGCCTGTATTAGCCAAGTCTGGTGGAGAAATACTGTGATGTTGATAACATGGCAGAAACAGAAATAACAGATATCAGATAAGGGTTTTGGGGAAAGCAGAAAAAGCTCTATGTGAGGAGACAGTACAATAAAGCAGTTACCAGATACATTGCCTAGAAGTAATCTGATGTTATGAACAGTTCATGAAATGTGGAGAAATGTATTCCCCAAATGAGCACTGTGAAATGGAGGCAAGGAGTAAATCTTACTATATTCCGTGTATTTATTCTATTTGTAGGTTGTTTCAAGACTGAACTCCATCAGGTTAATTGAGCAAGGTAGCAACTCTTGACAGAAACACATACAGTCCAGATAGGTGGCAAGAGAATTTGTACTTTAAATTCAGACAGAGCATTCTTTATTGCAATCTAAGGCAATGATACATCCCATGGTACAGAGCAGCAGGAGGAACTGGAAACACTCTCAATTCAGTCAGCACACAGATGCCAGGAGAGTGAACTATGAAGACTAACATGGCCAGCCAGCCACCCCATCAGTGTCCTGTTCTTCACGTTTACACAAGATTCTTCAAAGATGCTTCTTCTTCATCTATTAGTGCCTCTTTCAGACAGAAGCTCACATAGAGTTTATTTTAGATTTGGTGTGTGTAGAGTTCGGGCTGCTGTTCATAATAAATATGATAATGGAGGTACCTATCACACAGGTCTTTATTCAAAACCAGGCAAAAGCTGACCATGCAGAGGTGCCTACTCATCCCTTTACAAGAGAAAAATAGAGATGCTTTATGTGGGAGTGCTGAGATTTCAAAGATTTCATTTCCAAGTCAGAACACAAATTGTAAGAAGAAAAAAAAAAACAATACACACTTACTTATTTCTTGCAAAAGAATGATAACAGTTTGAACAAATTTAGAGCAACTGAGGAGGGGAAAAAATAGGGGAAAAAAAATAAAGCTAATAGTTATACCAGAGAACATACCAGCCTGGCCATAATTTAAAAAATATTATGGCAAAAGTGGGCAAACGCAGTAGAACAATCTAAGTGGAAAAGAAGGGTGCTTGGTGTTACAAACTGTTCTCCATTTAATCATGCAGAATTTGCAAAAACTTGTAACCCAAGGTATACGTAGATCACAACATGGCATTAAGTTGAATAACGAAGTGCTTGCAGCAGCTGATAGCTAAAGCCTGCTTGGCTGCTGTTCATTTCAAGCTGCTGCCTTTTTATAGTAACACGTTTGTTAAACTTTTTGAAAGCTGTGGGTCTCAGAACAGCACATCGTGAAGCCTACATTTTATCACCGCTACATTTTGTCCCAAGCACGCATAAAAGCAAGAAAAACTTTGCTTAAATACTATGGGAGAGGAGAAGATGGTCCTCTGAATTAGGGGAATAAATTTTTTCATTCATGTTTCTAAAACCAATGAAGATGAAATAAAATGGATTAGTTAGCATACTATACAGGCAGGACCAGGCTGCCTGTCTCCTAGCTTTATTCTTTTGTTATTTGTTTCAGTAAATTGCCAATTGCACTTTGCAAAAGTATGATACTAAAATTATTTTCTCCTTGCTTTGTCTTGCAGACTAATTGGAAACCTGTTTCAAGGTTACTGCTTCAGGCCCTGTCAGATAATGATACCACCAGCCTTTATGTCATAGAGCATGAGTCAAAGGCTCCTTTGAAGCTAGACCTCTTTACAGATGGTGGAGAAGACAGCAAGTGTGACACTTGCCAGTCAGAAGAACCCAGCAATAACATAGACATAAGCCTAACGCATGAAGAAATCCCTGAAGAAGCAGTTACAAGTGAAGAAGAAGGAATCATTTCCATTACAGTACCACTCTTGAGTGACTACACCAGCATGGAGTTCAGCCAGAAAGCCCTAATGAGTCTGACAGTGAAGCTGCCTGCAAGAGCTGCTCGTCCTCATCTGGAAATGGAACTCAGCAGTAAGCCAGCACAAACTGAGCATAAGGTTTTGTTTGCTCCCCAAGATTACCTCAAACAAAGCCAGGTAGTATTTTTGCCATCTGGACCAACTTTGGTGGGACAAGTCAATTCAAACTGAAGCATCTTCATAATTTCCCATACCATAAAATCAAGTTCCAAAACCTTTGGTGCTTGAATGGAGCCATTAGGACCATATAGGACAGTGAGCTTGTGACAATAGTTAGTCTCTACTTCAATAAGCTTCCTTGGTGAAAGAGATTGATTATATAATTATATTAGCTGTTTCACCACAATCTTCTGTGGAAAGTCCTACTGTCTTCACACAGGCAAAACTTTCAGGGAACTGTATGAAAAACCTTCCAGTAAGGTACCTCTTGCTAGGTGCTTAGTTCCAGGGCACTCTGGAAGGTATTTCAATGCTTCTGCTCTAAGCACAATGTTGTTCTAGTCATCAGGAGAGTTCTCTAATCATAGTGACCAGTTTAAGACCTGATTTTCAGAGCTGGTAAGTTCTTCAGTAAAAATTCCAGCAAAAGTGTCTACCACTCCAGAGAAGCTCTCCAGTTGGTCAAAGCTGGCCAAACAAAAGAGTGAAAAGTCTTGAATTTAGGAATAGAAAATTATGCTTATCCATCTATGTAAAGCACTATTAAGTGCTTTACATCTTAGATCTTTACACCTTTATTCATCTTAGATGAATAGTGCTGTGTAAATGAAGATGATAATAAGTATCATTATTAGTATTGGAGTTTTTACTTGCATTAAGTTAAGGCTATTTCTTTCTACATTTATTTACACAGACATAGAAATCCATTCATGTTCTGTTATGACATGTAGTTGCAGATACAATTTCGCACTGCGTGCAATGACGGTATCGGTTGGACAGACTTCAAGAGCTGAATAGATAGTTCAGTTAATCATTCTTCCAAAGCTTGCATAGAGGAGGAGCCATTGGAATACAGGGGATAAAAGGGTCTTCCTTACTATGCTCTCTATGTGACTCCATCATGTATCTCCACAGTGCAAGGAATCTGAACTGGTTTTCCAGCTTACAACAGCTTCTCACCCATGAACTCTGTAGGCATTAACGGTTTGCAGTTGTTGTAGAAGACCCAGTTTATTGTTGTCGTCTTTAGTTTACAGAGCATTTTAATTAAAATTATTTTGTGGAGAAAGAAATTGATCAACTGTACCGTAAGTACCGGAGGCTTCTTAGACAGACATCTTTTAAAATTCTCTCATTAAAAGTGAAGGACAATTCACATTCACACAAATATTTCCATGCATATTAGGCAGTATGAGTTATAGAACAGCCATGCTTACAAAAAGCTCAAAGACATTGCCTACCTCCCACTTGACTGATTTAGTGAGGCCCCATAACAAAACCTGTTTTATTCACTTTCCTTATTTACATTCACTCTCTCTTTATTTATATCTCTCTATGTCTGTTAGGACTGGCAAGAACCAACCGGTATTTCACTGTGGGTTTTGCATTGTTTTTTCTTAGCCCTTAAAATGCATTGTTTTGCCACAAAGCAATGTACCCATTACCACTTACCCTTGATACCTCTGCTCTTCGAAAGAAGGGGTAACAGGAGCACTGCCCAGACCACCTCAAAGGTTTGAGCAGTCTTTTAAATATCTTTCTTCATTTTTTTAACTTCAATCAGGTGACTTTGCCTGATTTGAATTTAGGAGAACACAAATGATCCTGCTATTAGCGGAGCTGTTGCTACTTGCAATATCTAGCAGAGGGGCTGAAATGAAAATATGTTATGGACAACAAAGTCCTCAAATGATATATACAATCATTATCAAGTAGTCATGTGAACACAGCCTAATTTGTCCATTTCCCAAATATAAGAAATATCCATGCTCCTTACCTGTAATATTTATTTCATTTCTGGTCAGAGTGAGTGACTTATTTTCCTGGTGCAGTTGGTTCCTTCAATTACTTACTCATCTCTGTAAACATTGGCTTAGTTTTTTCTTACTCTGCACCTACCAAACCAGTACATATTATTATGTTACACATAAAGTATAAAGTAAATAAGTAGACTCAAACCAATGGCTTGTGAGCAGTTTCAGTGTATGAAGCAGCCTTCATACATGAAACTCAAGACAGTTTGGGCTTTTGACCTGGTGAGTATTGCCTCCATGATATTAGCCATTGCCTGACATCTTGCTAAAGAAAATCCATTTATCAGGCCAGGAGAATTTCCCTAGAAGTACACATGGACCTGTTTGCCTCAAATAGAAGGGATGGATGTATTCCACTTTCAGTTATAAAGCTCGCAGTATATGTAATTCTTAATTGATCTCATTAGAGCAATACCACATCCAATATTTGTATAAAGACTGTAAATTGTACATTTGGGAGAATGAGAGATACGTGAAAAATCCTGGTGTGGAGATTAGATATAAATGAAGAACTCATCCCATCATGATGTATCCTTTGAGAGCAAAGAAAGAACCTTTTATGTGGAGAGAAATAGAAGAGTACACTTGCTAAAAACTTTCATGTAGCCAAAAAGGAGGCTTTGGTGGAATAATGTGCCTACTCAGGGACACAGGACTAGGAGACACATAGTGCTCAAGTCTTCAGATTAGGGGCAACTAGGTTTTTGTAGGGGGTTTTTTGTTTGGTTCTTTTATGGGGATTTCTAGTTCAGTTGGAAGGGACCTACAACAATCACCTAGTCCAACAGGCTGACCTCTTCAGGTGGTTTAAAAAAGTGTGTGCTTATACAGATGTATAATGACTGTAGAAGCCTTCCTCTACTAATAAACGTGTAAAATATTTCATTTCATGTGCTGTAGTACTGTTCAAGTGGTTTCAGTAGTGTTCTTACCTTCAGTATTCTTAGCTTTGATATGTGTTACGTTAAGAGTGAAACTGAAAATATGAAGGCTCAGGACCATAAAAGCCAAGACTTTTTTAGTTTTTTTTTTCTTTTCTTTTCCTAGTCAACATAGCTCTAGATTACCACTGAAAGCATTAGTGAGAATTTAGACATTGTAAAAGCTTAGACACTTAACTGTAGGCCTGGAGGCACATAAGCATAGTGATTTATAGCATGGGGTATTATCCTGCAGGGTTACAGTGTTTTAGCATTTTATATTTACAGAGAAGGGAATGTAATATTCAGTCTCTAATATAGCCTCTAAAAACATGCACAAAGCAAAGTTAGTACATACCTATTTTTTCTGGTATTCAGAGTAGATGTTTTTTCTTGCATACTTTAATGTAGTATGGACACGGAGATTTTTTTTTTTACACTTTTTTTTTTTTTTTTTTTTTTTTTTACACTACATGTAAGGTCAGATTACGGTGCACTAGCTAGACAGCACTGGAAGTTATCACAGTGTTTCAGAGACAAAATAAACAGCTACTCAGTCTGGGACAGGAGATTGCAGCAACCACAATATTCCAGAGGGTTTTTTTCACTCTGTATTAACTACCAAACAGAATAATAATAACTACAGAATATCTACAAATCCTCTAAAAACTTAAGGCTTTGGGCTACTTTGGCAACCTTAAAAGCCATCGTTATGGCACAATAGCATCTGCACTTGAGCAGAGTCCCCCTGAAAGCAGAGAGTACAGGGGCATCCTGTCAATCTCAGTCAACCCCAGTTGCTGCCACAAGAATTGTAAAATAATGAAGCACTTCATTAAAGCCCTCTACTTACAGAAGATATTTGTCTCAGAGCTCTTGACTCTGTGTCACAGGCTCTTGGTTTGCCTTTTTCTCTCTCTCTTGATGGTACTGCGTGTCTACTGCCTGAATGATGTTAACTGTGTCCTGGTATTGTGTTGATGGGATCTGTATGAATGTGGGTAATAAAACTCGAGGCAGCTTACATCAGTCACTTCTGAGCACTGTTTACAGAAGACTGTGGCTAAGACAAATCACTTCATGCCAATGGGGGGGGAATAATATTATCCCCATATCTATTTTATTTCTACAGTGGAAGCACCAGTTTGATTAATAAAACTGAAAACAACCTGCCATGCTAGAAATGGTCATTCACATTGCCCATCCTCAGAGACCCCTTCAGTGCTTCAAAGAATCATAGAATAGAATCATAGAATCATTTAGGTTGGAAAAGACCTTTAAGATCGAGTCCAACTGTTAACCCGACACTGCCAAGTCCACCACTACACCATGTCCCTAAGCACCTCATCCAAACGTCTTTTAAATACCTCCAGGGATGGCGACTCAACCACTTCCCTGGGCAGCCTGGTCCAATGCTTGATAACCCTTTCAGCGAAGACATTTTTCCTAATACCCAATCTAAACCTCCCCTGGTGCAACTTGAGGCCATTTCCTCTTGTCCTATCACTTGTTACCTGGGAGAAGAGACCGACCCCCACCTCTCTACAACCTCCTTTCAGGTAGCTGTAGAGAGCAATAAGGTCTCCCCTCAGCCTCCTTTTCTCCAGGCTGAACAACCCCAGTTCCCTCAGCTGCTCCTCGTAAGACTTCTGCTCTAAATTCCTTGCACAAAGCCTTCCCTGGGCCAGGGCAGAAACTTTACAGAAACAAACTAACCAAGGAAGTAATCTGGATTTGTTGAAGTGATAGACACAGGCAGGGTAAAGGAAAATCCTGAGGAATGATAGGCACAACAACAGCCAGCACTGCCAGGGATCTTGTGATGAAAGGGGTTCAGCTCCTTACTGGAGACACTGGAGTCTAGGCAGGCTGGAGAGTAGTAGACATGCTACTTCACCTAAAAAATTGTAGGCTGCAGCCAGTTTTTGATAGATTGCTAGTACAGAAATGGATAGCAGAACCATAAAGCTCTTACGGGTATTTTCTGACCTTTCCCAAACAGTAACTGCTACGGTTGAACTATGCTAGTAGTGGTTCAATCCAAGGTACTTGGCTATCAGCAACCTTCACCTTTCTTGTGAGTTGCCATTAAATAACCATTCATTTCAAATGTACGGGTACTGAGTATCACCAGAATTAGGATCCATAAGGCTCAGTAATTCCCTTTTGGTATGACACCTGTGGCTGTGTTTTCAGTATCTGGATGGCTTTTGTGGGTTACCTCTACCTTGAAATGAACATGACCACTGTGACTTCTGTGTTATATTCAAGTGCTACATACTCACTTCTGGAAAGGACACTACCTGTGTTTCCGCAATTTTTAATTATCATAGCTGTGTCGAACCAGTTGTAATTGCCAATGCCCATACAACATACATAGACGAGCTATTTATCTAGGAACAGACTGTATTGTAGCATCTCAAGACCGCATGGGTTAGTACCTCATAGCTATAAAAGCAATAGCACATAGTCACATTGAAGTTCTAATTTGTTAGCTCTGGTTATGCTGGGCCATACAAATGTCCTTCCAATGCTATATAGCATTTGTGGAAAAGTTAGGATAAAATTTACAGGGAATACATTGGCTCAATGAAAATTAACATTGCTAGTAAGGATCCCACTAGGAAAAAATAAAAGTATTTCCACTACTAACATAAGAGATTCTGTGGATGCTGAGAAAAGCCCTGGCTCCAAAAACAGTTAAAATGCAATCCAGTGGTACATGATTCTGTTCACCCTATTTCAGTGTTCACTCAGCCTTGGTCAGAAGACCCTCAGGATTTTGCAAAACATAAATAAGAAAAGCGAAGCTATGGCAGTATACTTAAATCCACCATATATAGGCCATATCTCCACTGGAATGATTAAGGAGTCTGCAATTCCAAAGAGGGTGGTGTGTGTACTCATAAACCCATTATACAATTGCTTTGATGCCATTTGCTGTAAGAATGTTTCTTACTCTTACATTTCTTTGAGCATCAGGGTTTCTCCTCTCTGTTTCCATATTTGTGTATTTGAAGTTGCAGGGTTGCAGTGAACTTTAAATCCTGTTGTTGTGGTTTAGCGCCAGCCGGCAGCTAAGCCCCACCCAGCCGCTCACTCACTCCCCCCCGGTGGGATGGGGGAGAGAATTGGAAGAGCAAAAGTAAGAAAACTCGAGGGTTGAGATAAAGACAGTTTAATAGGTAAAGCAAAAGCCACGCACGCAAGCGAAGCAAAGCAAGGAATTCGTTCACTCCTTCCCATGGGCAGGCAGGTGTTCAGCCATCTCCAGGAAAGCAGGGCTCCATCACGCGTAATGGTTACTTGGGAGGACAAACGCCATCACTCCGAACGTCCCCCCTTCCTTCTTCTTCCCCAGCTTTATATACTGAGCATGACGTCATGTGGTATGGAATAGCCCTTTGGTCAGTTTGGATCAACTATCCTGGCTGTGCCCCCTCCCAGCTTCTTCTGCACCTGGCAGAGCACGGGAAGCTGAAAAGTCCTTGACTAGTGCAGCTACAACTAAAACATCTCTGTATTATCAACACTGTCTTCAGCACAAATCCAAAACATAGCCCCATACCAGCCACTGTAAAGAAAATTAACTCTTTCTCAGCTGAAACCAGGACACCTGTGTCCATCAAATATTTTATTGGCAAATAGTCAATCTATTTTGCTTGTAATACTGCAAGTGACTTGGTTCCTGCTCTCCAGATCTGATGAAAAGGTGTGCTGATCCTATCACATGGAGAAGCAACACTGGAGAACCAGTTACAAGCATAACAGAATACTACTTTTTTGACTTCTAAGGACAGTTGTGTTTTGGTTTTGATTTATTTTTTTTTTTAATACTGGTTGGTTATTGGAAAACTTCAGGGAACAAAAGGGAAGGTTTGGATGCAGAGAACAAGTTGACTGACAGAGCTCCAAGTACTAGGAACAAAATGGAAGATATGCTGTTTATTTTTCCTTATACCCCTACACTTGCCTAGTCTGTCATTCCAGCAGTTCCAATACATCTTGGACCTGGAACCAGCCGTGCTGCGTGGGAGGCCCAGTATTGCATACTGGCACCACGGTACTCTGCCTGATGCAGTGTCAGCAGAATCCGACCTTACAGTTCTCATCTCTTTTCTACGCTGGCAAAACTCTCATTGCGGTCACAGTCTGAGTAAGGATTACAGAGCTCAGGTTGACTTCATTTCCTCTTGATTTAGATTAAATAAAAGCACCTTCCTGCTCCCAAGTGTTTTAAATTACCTTTCCCCCCCCCAAAAGAAACAGTTCAAACAAATACATTTCATCAGCTAATTAGCTGCATGTAATCAAACACAAACCTCCAACATACATCAGCCTCAGTGTCCCTAGTGCTGGCCCAAGGCACCAGGTAATGAACTGGGCATGTCCTCAAAGTCAAAATGAAGCTATTTCAGATATGACTAAAAAGGCCCTGTAACCCATACACGGAGTACCTCCTTTTAATGTATAAATAGGTACATCACATTCCAGTGCATTTTAGCAGATGACTACTGCATTAGGGTACTAAAATAGCAGTGGTAGGGTACTAAAAATAGTGGTGCTTTGCAGTAAGCTTGTAACGAAGCTTGTAGCACACTGTCTGTCTATGCAGTATTTCAGTCAGCAGCTGAAACGTTACGGCAACAGCTCAAGAGGGGGTGCTCCAGCACCAGGTCATAGCGTAACTTCTTCAAGATGCTCTTCCCACACCAGCTATCACACTTGTACTTTTTGAAATTCCAGGACAGATTCTGGCTTTAACATGTCTGTTTCTTCTCTGTAACTCCCTCAATACGCCTTAAGGGGCTTGAACCTTTCTTGGAGATTCCTCTCTCAGGACACACAACCAGCCTGTGTCTGCAGCAATGAAGGGCAACATTTTCAAAACAAGGTATTGCTACCGCAAATCCCAGGCTGCGATTTGCAAAGTCTTGGTAAGTGATACACAGAACCGTATTAAAAAAGGAAGGTCTCCACCTATTGGTTCAAAGTGTTGTGCTGGAAAGGGTATATTGTCAATAGCAGCACAGTGAGCCAAAGGCAAGAACACCAGGTACTTTCTGTGAAGCTGGTGTTGAAGCTTATCTAATCACAGTGGTAAAGCCAAGTTTCTGTATAAGCCCCAAATCAGCATCCTGCCTAAGTACCCATCTAACAGAGGGCCTCATTGCAAACTACTTTCATTCCTCTGTCTCACATTGCAACCAACCCACTTCCACGCATGCAGTCCTCTTCAGCAGTACAGCCATTAATCCTTCATGATTTACACATCTAGGTCTTCCTTACACATGCAGTCTTCCACTGCACCTCAAAGTTACCTCAGTTCATAGTTCATAGTACACAAGTTCACACCTTCAAAATATGAAGAGGAATGGGGAGACTGAATCATACACAGTTCTCACCGCCTGCCCCCAAACCCAAACCCCCTCCTCCACCCAAATGTTGTCACAGCTTCCAATTAGCTAAGCACCAAGCAGCAGCAACAGTTTACACGGTATAAATAATCGTATTATCACAGCCAGAGATGTCTGATCACTAATGTCAGGCATTTTACATCTCATGTGTGTGCCTGTCAGTCGGAAGACGAATCAACAGTGGAACCAGCAGGCTTGGACAGTTACTCACCCCTTTATGCTCTTCTAAACTTAGGGGAGACAAGACAGGAATGATGCTTGACTGCTTTTATAAAGCTCTTGGGAACTATGATCTGGAAGGCTGATATAGCCTCTAAAATAATAATTTTTGCCTTTATGCTCTTTATAGATCTCTATTTGTCCCTCTCTGTAAAGAGCATAAAGGCTAAAATTTCTTATCTTACAGGCAGAGGATGACACAGAAGCCATGAAACATGATCACTTCGAAAGGGATATACTACTCTTTCCAACTGCAGCTATGAGCTACTGTTGGAATAGAGTTACACATCTGACAGAAAAGAAAGTTCTTAAATAAAAGAAGTGGGATTTCTATGCTTTATTATCATCTGTTGAATTACTACAGTCATTACAACTATAAATTACCCAGGGTAAAAATGATCAAAGGGAATCTGATTTATTAGAATGAATTAACTTATACAATACTTGGCTACCATCTTTCATCTCTAGCCATAAAAGCACAGTAAATGCCCATTTCTAATGCATTCAGTGCAATGCAATGACCCAGGTCTAACACTTCCTTCCATCAAAAGATTCTGAGGTATACTTTAAACTAATAAATTCTAATAAATACTAATAAATTATAAAATTAGAAGAGTGAAGAACAGAGTATTTCAGTGACTTACTGCGTGTCCCACATTATCTGAGAAATGGCACTATAAAATGGTCTCCAGCTCTCCCAGGCTCACACCATAAACATACAGCTGTCATCTTTCCATCCTTTTTGGAGATTAAGCAACAGAACAAACATATCGCAGCTCTAAGAATCTTTAACGGCTCAAAGGATCTCCTTGCTGATACAAATGAAACTTGGGCAGATCAAGTAACACCTTACAATTAACATCATAAATATCCACTCGGCATCTTTTGTAGAGGCTGGCCCCTCTTCTCTGCATCTTTAATAACACATCTACCCAAAATCTCCTCTGGCTAGGGAATTTAACCAGGCACACCAAAACAAACCAAAAAGCACTGCATGTTTGTTCCTGGTTAATATATACCCTCTCATAACATCTTTCTATTTATTCCGTATTATTGTTCATTCAGAAATACTGATCATTTTGCTTGAGGCTGATCTGTAACATGGGTTAGTATGATTTACAGCACGGCTCAGACAAGTCTAGTCCTTACTAGATACTTAGTCTTGATGAAACCAGGCAGGATGACTGGGATGCATAAGAGTTGAATACTTGTGAGGAAAACGCCAAGCTAGCAGAAAGACAAGTATTTAACAGCTCAGAAAACTTATTAAATGAGTCTTAGTAAAATAAGAAGAGTATTCCCTTAAAATTGAACAAAGCAGAGGAACAATTGTGGAAAATGTTACCTCACCACAGTAAGACACAAATCCGATGAAAGCAGATGATTATACATTTGTTTAATGTTCACATTTAATGTGGACCAACGCATTTGCTTTGAACTTGTAAATCCAGTAGAATCAACCCTCTAATACAAATTAAAGGTTTTCTTTAGGCTTTATCTTTAAAAAGAAATGTAAGATTTGTACAGAGAAAAACAGAAGCAGCAGCACAGTCTTCCCCAGGTCTGGTACTGAAGCAGCACACTTAACAAAAGACTAGTACTAACACTCATGTCTGCCTGTTTTAAGAAAACAAATAGGCAAAACAAGCCATGTACACAAAAAAGTTTGATTTTAAAAGACTGTCACTTTTTTAGTCAATTTTCAATCACATCCTCTAAAAAGAATTTCTTTTTTGTGAGTAATTCCTTAAGGAAATTAGGTAGTATATAATATAAACAGGTAATATATGACTTTGAACCATTGCTAAGACATCTCAATGTATTTCTCAGATCTGTTTTCCCCTGCTTTCACATTCAGAGGAGCAGCATGATGAAATGCAGTTATCCAGACCGCAGATGTGTTGACTAAATCACCTGGATCAGGAGGAGTTAAACCAGCCACAAGTCTCATTACAGACATGACTGACTGTTCTCAAAAAATCACAAGGTAAGATCCCTACTAAGCAAAAGTCTGCTGAGAAGCACATCTTAATCATTGCTGTTTAGATTCCTACACATTATACAAAGCAATAGAGAAGCTTAAGCACTGAAAACAGTGAATTTTAATATGAAAATATCCATGACAATACATTGACATGTACTGTTAATGTCAGGAGGTCTGCATGAACTCCTGATCCTACTTTAAAAAAAAAAAAAAAGGGAATTTTGACATACACTTCTATACAGCCACATTTATTAACTTACTGTTTCAAAGTGACAAGCTCTCCCTGGTGGAACTATGGTAGTTTTCTCTGAAGAAAATCCCCTGCTCAGCCAGGGGATTCAGAAGCCTCTTCTGTAACTAAACAGTGATGATACATTCAATTACTGAACCCCTCGCCACCTTTCCTGTAATATTCTTGTCAGTATCAGTCCAACAAGACTCAGTTACAAAGCACTTGATTCTCTGGGGCGGATGTAGCCTAAAAAAAAAAAGAAAAAGAGAGAGAGAAAGAATTGCTTCACAGCCATTTGCTGTATCTCATCCAAATTTAGTGGAAGTGAGTTTATGACACCATTAAAACTTTGGGACATTGTTTATTTACAAAAATAACAACAACATAATAGCAGCATTTGACATTTCTTTACTTGTACCATTTCATAGTTGCTTCATTAATGCAAAAATATACTCTACCAACATGGAACAAGTTTGGTTATATGTTTATTAAACTTTGAAGACCTACTTTATTACCAGAAATATCAACCTTTGAGAAGGGAAATAATATTTTTGCTGCTTAGTGCTTAAGTTCCCCAGGTATATCTGAACCCAGACTGTGATAGGTGCTGTGTATAACAAACTAATCATAGCTCCTGTATCAGTGGGAAAAATACCAGAAAGGATCTACTGATAGACTACATGAACTGTGCATGTCAAATTACTCTCTTGATGTTGCCAGAGCAGATCACTCATTCCTTTGATTAAATTATTATGAAAATTATGTACTTATGAAGTAGCAATTCCTAAGTGGCCCACGATTTACTCATCAGTGCAGCAGCAGTTCTAAATGTTTGCACTAAGGAAGGTTTTATTGAGTAGAGCAACAGCTTCTTCTAAGAAAGCAACTTAACTGGCAGCCTCATTAATGACATCAAGGACTGAGTGAAAGGAAGATGAAGTGATTCTTTCACCATTGCTGCTAAGTCTTTCAGGTCAAAAAAGACACACGTAACCTTTTCAATGGGAGAATAATAATTTCTTTAACAAGATTAGCATGGAACATACTTTGTACACCAAAAATCTCTAGTCTTGTGTCAAATTTGGCACTAGATTAATGTAAAAAAATGTAATGAATTAAAAACAAAAGTGTAAGCCAAAACTTTCTGAAGAAAATGTATAAACAGCTAAAAATTAATTTTTGCTGTCCATGTTCTCCTGTATTGAGTTCAACAATCATAAAACTGTCATGACAATTTAAAAAAAAAAAAAATTGCCCTCTTAGATAGTAAGAGTTCACGGTTTCAGAAAGCATTGTGAAAACCGAAGTCCGTAGACAGCTTCTCATCTGTAGTATTAACTTAAACAATACAGAATCAAAGTGTTAGAGCTGTGTCTCCTCAAACTAGGCGGAAAGTACCTGCCTCCACGTATTGTCAGACAAGTTTGTTAAGCTGTTTTATATTGAAGAGAATACAGAAGAAACCCCCATACTAACATGCTCAGATTCTGCAATACGACTTTCCTACAAATGAAGCATTCTTGAATTTGAAATAAACACCACATGCATTTTTTAAAAGTTTCAAATTAAACACAATTGAAAGTGTATTTCTCTTACATTAAAAAAAAAAATCCCTTTGGTACAGTGCTTTTAGTTTTCAATATTCTTTTAATTACACTTTTCAGCATATAAAAATAAACCTAAGGTACAGGCTGAAAACTTTTTTTCTGTTTACATATTAGCAAACAAAATTAAGTTTTAGATTCTCTTTAGGTAATAACACGTAACAGTATCTACAGATTTCAACTGTCCACACTCCAGTCTCTGGTGAGAAAACTACATTTCTCTGAACTAAATGCCTACGATTTACATTACTTTAGCCATTTCCAGATCTCAGCATTTGTGTCACTAAGTCCAGTTCTCACTTTTAAAATTATGATAACACCAAAGGCAATAATCGATTGCTAAAAAACTGACAGTACCAAGTGGCAGGTGGGACCCATAATATGCCCCAGTTTGCAAATCATTGTTCAGAATTCACATCTTTAAGCTTACTTGTTTTACCATTATAATGCAATTTTCACACTAAACATTTACAAAACTAAAGATTATTTTTGTCTGTTTTGTTTTCCTCTAAGTGAATGGCTAGCAAAGTTAAAATACATGAACTCTAACCTTGTTTCCTTACAAACTAACAAAAAGACAATGATGCAGAGATGCTTCAGACCTAAAAGTAGAAGATACACACACCACTATGGCATTACTGCTTGCAACAGTCATACACGTGAATGAAAAAAATAACACAGTAATAAGGACAGGTATGAAGTATACAATAATTTGTATCATACAAAGCAGCCTTTACTTATTATGTCTTCCTTAGACCAAAAGAAAATCACAGAAATCCCTAAATCTAATGACTGTTACAAAATACCAGTACAAGCTAAGGGCAACACAGAGAAGCTACCATGTAACAAACAGATTTGCAGGTTCAAAGTAATGTCAGGTATTGCCTTAGATGTAACTGGGCCAGAAAACACTAGCAAGCAATGCAAAGCATGCTACAGACTACAGAATTTACCTTCTTTGCAGCAGAGTAAACACACTCAGGTGGCCACAGTTCATTTCAGAATCCAAGCTGTGCATGGGTTGCTGCTGTTAGCCAGCTAATGTAAAGCTAGTTCAGAGGTATCTAACTGAAACTGCCATCAAAAATATTAGCAGCTGACTAATGAGTAGGCAGAACCCACACCTCACCAATTTCTCAGGTATTCTTCAGATGTTTCTAGTTTCCAACTGAAGTGCTTTTTTCCCCTCTTAGTTCTAATTCTGAAATATGAAAAACAATATTCTTTACATACCATACTACTATCAATGTTTGCAAACAAAATTTCATCCCTCACACCTGTGTAAACCTCTTCACTTCAATGAATTTATCTAAGTCACAGCCACCTCTGTTTTGAGCTTGGAATCCTGTTTCATCCACCAGCAGCTGTCTTCTCCTACCTTCTTTCAAAATCCTAAGAAAAATCCTATCTGTTATGCAGAAACACTGCTGTGAAATAACTGTGGTCACTAACGGAAGCTTACGTGCACGTGCTTCACGTGGTCTTAGCAAAATGGCACCGTATCATCACTTTTCTGAGCAATTACGAGTCACAACATTTTCAAATAAAGGCTGACTCAAATGAAGTTACATTTAGAACAATACAGCTATCATGAACTACACTGCTCTCAAAACCTCCACTCAGTTTAATCTCATTTATAAAGTGCAAAACCAAACAATCCAGACATGGCAGCTCAGCATGCAAACTTGTTAACGATGAAGGCAATGGACTTCCAGTGGAAGCTGGACCCATTTAATGGATGATGCACACAATCCTGTCGGAGCAAGCAGGAGCTTCATTACTGTGCTACACTGCTGGTTTAAAACTGAGCTACCCTCTGCAGAGACAGGCATTTTACAGAATAATAGTTCTCTAGTAGTGGCTTTTTAGGAAGAGGGGAACTGTAAAACACCTAATACAAAAAGAACTTAACTACCTCACAGATCTGCACAGTATTTACAAAGCAAAACCAGAAAATACAGCATTTGTAAGAAAATATGACTTGAAGTGGGGAGGAAATGTGTGTGTTTGGTGGTTGGTTGTTTGGGGGTTTTTTTTGCCTTTTTTTTTTTAAAAAAACCAAACAACTTTTTGTAAGGGAACCATTAATTCAGATAGAATATAACAATGTGCTGCATGTGGACTTACACATGTGATAAGTTAGCTAGTAAGGCTGCCATCCTTAACTATTAATTTCCAAAGGCATGTTTCTTAGCTAACTGTACACAATCCTTTACATAGTCTGTAACTGATATATAATAGAGCTATGCAATTTCAGGATAACAAAACTCAAGAAATCAAACCAGTATCAGCTGAAACATGATACTCTGCAAGAATTCTAATTCCTCCCAAAGGAGAAACTTAGCTTTTCAAAGATATTATAAATAATACATGTATATTTTCACTGGTATCCATGTTTCAAATCAAAGAAGCTGCGTGAATAAGAACAGATCAACTAAAAATATTCCTTTAATAAATATGTACCAGCAGAAACTTCCCTCTAAAATACTTAATTTTATTAGTGAAATGGTACCAAAGATAACAAGTATACAAACAATCTCTTTGCTCTATGCTACTTACACATCATAAATAAGACAGCTGTTGTTGCAAGACACAATCCTTCACAGTCTTTCTGTAAGCATACAGATTTGTCATTCTTTTATCAGAATAAGCTGTTTACCAGCCAACAGCATGTGGCTTAAACATCACAAAAATGACTGTCTATACTTTACATGGTAAAGCATTTTCTATAGTCTTAAGTGTACACAGTGGCAAGAACATTAAATCCTATCGAAAATGAAGAGTGATTAAGCAGCTTCACAATCAAACTGGGTTTCATTACCTTAGGAATTGGGCAAATTTTTTATTCCCTGTAATATGCTTTCTTTTTTTTTTTTTTTTTTTCTGGAAGAATTAACTTTGCAAAGGAAAAGAAAAACAAATCGAAAGCAAATAGTTAATATGCTATTAAGTTTTTTTATTTTTAACTGAAAGTAATAACTCTTCCCATGAGGTAAGGCAATTAAGTCATTTGATTGTATTAAGTTGTATTAAAAATAATCTACTTGATTTTACGTATAAGTAAGTTTTAAAGGTATGACTCTGAAGAAATCTCATGTAACAAATTAAATTAGTTCAGAGAACACAAGCCATGTTTTACCTTGACAAAAATATTTGCTTTGTCATTCTCTTCTTACATGCTTTCTCCCCCAAAGAATGAAAAAAGAATCTCTACCATATAACTCCTGTGTAAATTAATTTTTTTTCCCCCAAATTATTTATCCCCCCTTCTTTGCATACAATTGCTTTTATATCACCCAACAGGTATCAGAGAAGACAAAGGAGAGGTAACAATTAAGGCCATCCAAATGTAGATTAAATGTCTAAAGGGCTGTCTTTGATGCAGGTGATCAGAAAATGCTTTGATTCAGCTACTGCTTTTGTACAGTGGTGGTCCCCAAACTGCATCTTTGCTTTCATCTATAAATCTCTTCTAAAAATAAAAAAAAAAAAAGTAAGAATGGAGCTTCAGTATTTAACAAGCAAATCAAACAACCGTTCTGACAAATCACTTGCATTCTTGTCTACAGAATGGTGCTGACAAAATAGCAATAGAGATCATGTAAGATTTAGCTGAAAATGAGTAATAGCACATATACATTTCTAGAAAATACCACATTTTAAGAAGGCACTAAAGCTTCTGCTTGTGCTCCCAAATTTTTTTAAACAAATGAGAAAAATTTATTTTCTGAATGGCACCTGTACTAGTTGCAGCTGAACAGACACACTGCAGTACGGCTCAAAACAAAGCTGTAAGTTCTGATAATACCATACAGATGTGCTCACTTCTGGAAAGACAAAAGAAAACAACAAAACAAACAACCCCGAAATAACCCACTAAGCTAACCTATTCTCTATAACATGGCAATGTTCTTTTTAGGAACAGAAAAGTAGCATGCATTGTTCAAATACTTTAAAAGAAATATTAATTTTAGGGATATTAGTAAGAAATTCTTTTAAATAAAAAAACCCAAGAATCTCAAGCAGTGAGCAAACAAAAACATACTAGTCAGTGGGTATTTAACATAGGAACTGTGAAACTGTGTTTATGTTTAAAAATCCTTTCCCTACAGTTGTCATTTACAACAAAATAAAGTGTGTATATTTATGCACCATTTCCAAGCACATCAAACAGTACACATTGAAGTTTTTGTGGATTTTTAAAAGGTAAAACAATACAAAATTCATCAACAAGCAGTATTTTAAACAACCTTCAATGCATATCTTCAGCTTTTTTTTGGGTAGTACAGGTTTACATCTTTCAGTTCCTACTTATTTGTAACAGCTTATAGCAAAACTTAACATAAATCATTTTACAAATAAGTACAGCCATCATGGAAATGCATGGATTTTCAGAGATGAATAGTTCTGATGGCATCTGCCTTTTCATGGTATGACTACTGGTCCGTGCTTTCTTGCTTTACAGCAAGAAGACAACAAAGCTATCACAAGAATTGGAAGAGCTACTAGTACTATCAACACGTTCAGGTTGATTGCTTTGACATTTTCTTCCTCATTCTGGGAAATAAAAAGCTTTGGGTTTCGTTCCTTAGTTGAATCAGAGGTCCGTTCTTTGCTTTAAACCTCTTCCATTTTAATTGAGAGGTTTTCTTCATTTGGTTGACAGTTCCCATTCTGTTGTAGTTTGACTTCATCTGTCCTTTGTGTATCTCTGTTGTCTACTTCCTTGTCAGTTTCTGAATTCTGATCCTCTTTAGTGTGATCTTTGTCCTACCAAAGATAAAATTATTTTACAAAAAAATCATATTCTTAGCATTATAGGATATGACTTCCAACCAACTCTTGGTATTTTTGTTGTCTCAATTCTACATGCCTATCTTGTCTCAGCAATTTTTAGAATAGAGGTATCAGCGTCTTTTCCTTTAAAAAAAAAAAAAGGCTTTCTTTTCAATTAGCTGAAGTTAGGCACTCATAACAACCCGTCATCCAAGAAATTGTTGCCATAAAGTGATCTGTCTTTATCATTAATATCCAGAAAAAACAGAACAAGCAGCATCATGAAACCTATGAGAAACAGCTCCAGAAATTAAGATTGCACTGTATTTTCTAAATAAAATAGGATTAAATTTTTTCTTTCGTATTTTTTGTCAGGTATCTGATTTTAAGGGAGATGTCGGGTAAGATAATTACTTAAGCATGTGGACAGAGTCACCTAAACCAGCTGTTTTGTAACAGTTGAGTAATTCTGAGTACAACAAACTACTCTTTAAAGGCATGCTGCTTTTCAAATTCTAATATTAAACAATTTGAAGATGTTTCTTTTCTTAATTACACCACCCTCTATTTTGCAGGGGAAAATCCCATACCACTCTTCCCCAACTCTTCAACTTTACTCCTGTAGAGTCCAATACGCAGACCAAGACCAAAGCAACCAGGGAGAGGCTGAACTGCAGAGTTCATAAGTAATCTTTTCAGCTTGACAGCCAAGCTGTCCCTGAACACTGCTCCTTAGTAACACAGTCTGCTTCCTCCCCGCTCATACAGATAGGCAGCCAGCCACATCCTAATATATGGCACAGAACAGGAAAGAGAAACCAAAACAAGTGTGTCCATAACCTATTCACACAAGCTCCTATAGGTCCAGTAAAGTTCAAACACAGAGACTTATCAAGCCGGCCCACTAACACCAGCTGTAGGTCTCCAACTGGCAAAAGTTAAACCCAAATGGTAATAATTTGGTATGGAAAACAAGAGGAAAAGAAGGGAGGAGGAAAGGAAAGAAAAAGAAGGGAGAGAATTTCAGTAATGGCTCCACTACCACCACTTTGCTCCGCTTATCACTTGGTCACACAGCTTACCTTCAAAGTAGTGGTGCTTTTGTCAGATTTGTCCTTCCCCTCTTTTTCTTTACTGCTTTTTTTCTTGGAGGTGGAACGTTCTCTTTCTCTTCTTTCATTATTTGTATCTCTTTCTCTTTTTTTTTCTTTCTTGTTTCTATTTAAGAAAATTTTTAGTCAAATCAGAATTTGATCTAACAGCAACAACCTTCAAACTGTTTCACTGTAAACTAAACTCTCATCTGTGGGTTTTCAAGAAAAACCCCAAAACGTAACAAAAACCCCTTCATAAAGGCAAGGGGATTTTTTGACTGAAGATAGCTAAGGAATGCATGTGTTCAGTACGCATGGTATTTGCAAAGAGAAAACCAAATTAATCTGTATCCGATTAAGGGTTTTTATTGATTCGAAGCAAATTTGCATTCTTGACAGATTTGAAACTCTCTAGTTGAAAGCATAACAAAGCTCAAATCCATGAAGGTCTTCGTTTTGTTCTTGTTTTAAACTAAAACTGAATCATACTGACCATCTGAAATCATCTGAGATGATTAGTGCAAAGGCAGTAAAACAATGAAAATACTATAAATTCTCCCTCCTTTATGGCTCATCAACTTTTATGTTTACATTAAACTAACCTTCTCGGAGAAGGAGTTCGTGAAGACTTTCTTTTTGTTGTTTTGGATGTTTTGGGAGACTTTGAGGGACTTCTACTCTTCCTTTTACGCCTTTCTCTACAGGACCAAGAAATTCAAGATCATCAAAGAATAAAAATAAGAAACTCAGGAAGCGGATAAAAACAGAAAGCTCTTAAAATGATCTGACACAACTAAGTAAATATCCCTGAATTTAACATTATATATCACCAACAATACATGAACTGTAACAAAGCAAAAAAAAAGTTTTGTATGTTTCAGTTTGGTGGGAAAGGGGAGGCTGGAACTGGGAAAAAAAAAGGTTGTGCCCTTTCAGATTTTAGTTTTTTATTTACCCTCACATGCTTGTACTTATACCTGGTAACAACGGAAACTGAATTCACTAATCCGGTATTAAGAAAGAGTTTCGTCAGTCAGGAAAAGAATCCAATTGAATGAAGAGCCACATTAAGACAAAAGGCATAACTTGAGCAATACGAACTTCAAAACGTAACATTACAACATGAAGATCACTGTAATTTCAGTTCAGCCTGACTGAAGTTTAATTCCTAAATACATGAGCTAGCATTCCTATTGGTTTAGAAGCAAACAGTGCAAAATGAAGCTAAAGCTGTTGTCAAAATCTGAATAAGTTAATATCTATTGTTTTCCTAGCAGTCCTTGCTCAGCCAACAGAATGTTATCATTCTGTAACACACTGAAGAGCTCGTACTATTTTAGAAAACAGCTGGTTTACATAGATATATGGAATTTGCTGAAGTTGCTATTATGGAGTCTGATCTTGAATAGAACAAAACATTAACTGGTTGCAAACATACTGAGGCACATGTTAAAATAAGGCAAAAACTGAGCCAGTAAAGCTTCATTCAACATAAACGTAGAACCTATCTCTGTCAAAGTAAGATGATTTTTTCCTATCACCTCTTCATAGAGCAGGAAAAGCAGACAGGAAGAACTATCAAGGAAAAACAGGGAAGTTAAAAACTAATTGAGACGGCACTTCAAGATATGGCAAAAAAGCTAAACTTATGCATACCAGCTTTTGCAATTCACACCATTAGGTGTGAATATTTGTATCTTCAATATTTAGAAAGGCCAAGAAATCAACAGTTACTAGATAAATTAAAAAAGAACAAATTAAGATATGCCTAATATCACTATCTGGATTGATAGTCTGACAATATCATCTACTGTGACCTCCTGAAGCTGAACAGGACAAAATTTCCGAACTATTTTGTTCAGCAACGTCTTAAGTTTGATTCGACCTTTGGTAAAAAAAAAAATATAAAGTGGCCTCAAAATCATGGAGAAAATAACACAATCACTGATCAGCTGTTCATTAGTTAACATGCAACTCATTTGGAACATCTTCACATTTATGATCACCTTTTTTCAAATGAGGATACTGGAAATTGATATATTATTCTGACAGTGCTCCCACCTGGGCTACGCAGAGTACATCCCCACTTTATTCTGCTTTCCAGCATACATATCTGTGAGTAACCAAGTGCCTCAGTAATTCTGTTCAAACTGTAAACTGTTTATTTATTAAATCTAATTTTCAGTTTCTGCTTTTCATATTTCAAGTTGAAGAACTACAGCTGTGTCTGACAGTATTTGTTCCCATCTCTATTACATTTGTCTATACAAAGATTTTTGTGCACCTGTTTTTTTAATGCTCTTAAGCAATACTAATACAGCAAAACTTAAGAAAAAACAAGTCTGAATACTTTGATAGTGATCCTGCGTCTCTTAATCATATACAGAACTAATATTCCGTACCTATCTCCTCTGCTAGCCTGTAGATGTTTGTTGGAAAAGGAGCCAGATCCTCCTGTTCCTCTGGTCTGTGTCTCTTCCTTCAGCTAGGAATCACACATAGCCATCTGATTTCTAGTACTTGCATGCTGTCTGTCAGTAAAGCAAGGTCAGATGCCACCTACTTCTTAGAAGGTCCTGTGTGTCCTATTCCACCTTCACCTCTTCTCCAAAAAGACAACTATTTGTCCAATATTTTACACTCATCAGGTAAACAATCAGCAGTCCCAACTCAGTGCTGCACTGTAAATCCAGGCAGCTGAAATGCCAGGAATTGGATTGGATTGGATTGAATTGGATAATCTTCTCCAGAAAGGTTTGTAACCATTTCAACTAGGCAACGTCAATCACCAAAGTAAACAGATACCCCTAAGTGCAAGCTAACTGGGACTCTGTAGCCCAACCTATTCACAATTAGTTTTCAGAGAATAACAGAATTACTGAGGTTGGAAGACCCCTCTGGAGACCACCTAGTTCAACCTCTCCCTCCCCCACCTTAAAATAGGGTCAACTAGAGCAGGTTACTCAGGGCCACATCCAGTCAGGTTTTTAGTATCTCCACGGATGGAGACTCCACAATCCCTAAAGGTAACTGGTTCCAGTTTGCCCAGAAAAAAGATAATTTAAACATCAGAAAAAAGCCTTTATTTCCCATATGTCAGTACGTGCCTACTGCCTCTTAGCCTGTCACTGGCACCCACCGAGAAGTCTGGCTCTGTCTTCTTCACACTCTCCCATCAGGTGTTCGCGCGCCTTAATAAGATGCCCCCTCAGCCTTCTCTTCTCCAGGCTAAACAATCCCACCTCCTTCAGTCTCTCCTTGTATGACAGATGCTCCAAGCCCTTTACCAGTTTTTGTGGCCCTTCACTGGACTCACTCCAGTATGTCTGTGTGCCTCTTGTAATGGGGAACTCAGAACTGGACACAGGATTCCAGATGTGGCCTCACCAGTGCTGAGGAGAGGGAGGGAATCACCTTCCTTGACCTGCTCACAACACTCTGCCTAACACAGCTCAGCATACTGCTGGCCTTCTTGGCTGCAAGGACCTCCAGGGCCTTTTCTGCCAGCCAGCATTCCAGCCAGTCAGCCCCCATGCTGTAATGGTGCAATGAAGTTATTCCTGCCTGGGTGCAGGACTTGGCCCTTCTCTTTGTTCAACTCCATGAGATGCCTGTCAGCCCATTTTTCTTGTCTGTCGAGGTTTCTCTGAATGGCAGCACACTCCTCTGGTGTACCAGCCTCTACCCCCTGTTCTGTATTGCCTGCAAACTTGCTGAGGGTACACTCTGTCCCACTGTCTAGGCCATTGATGACGATGTTCAACAATATTGGCCCTAGTATTGATACTCTAAGGATAATGCTGTATCTGAAGAAAGAATTGTAAATCCATATAAAAAAGTGTATTTCTCTCATCCTCCATTTTCAAAAGAACATTGTCCTTGTTTACTAACATCCGATAAAAAAAATTAACTTCCTATCAAAGTAGGGTTTTGTACCGTGAATCCACTAGAAGAGATGTGCTGATTTTCACTAGAATTCTTTGCCCAAGTACACGGCATTTGAGCCTTCCATGGCACTTTCTTAAATAGCAAGATTCTTAAAAGAGAGCATTAACTGTTGCAAACTGTTGCAAACTGTTGCAAAGTATGAATTTTTGGTAACATCCAGCTAACTACACTTGCTATTTGACATTAGGAACTCAGTCTTCCACCAAGGTTCTTGCATAAGCTACGCATTGTCAAAATCTTAAATCTTTTTTCTACACTTACCTAATTCAACGCTCCTGAGGCCTACAGACAGAAATGTTATGTTTTCAAAGCTGGCAAAACTACCTCTACTCTGTGTAGGTCTTAAACGCATGAAATGATGTTAAAAAAGCATTAAAATAGGAAGCTGCATATGCTTAAAGAAGCCACAGTATTTTGCCCATAAACCTCCAAAACAACATGGACATTTTGTGTAAAGCAAATAGAATGTTCAGAAACCATTACACCCTTTTCTGCCTTGTATGAACCATGAAATCCTGAATTTTGAGGACTGTGGGAATTTTGCTTTTGTCCGGTGAAATGTTTATAATATGTAGAACTTTTCCCAATTCATCCAGCATTTCATTCTCTCAAGGTAACAGATAAAATTTGGTATCTAAATTTGACATGTGATATTACTGAACTACCTAATTCCTGTGCTATTCAGAAAGGACTTTTTCCACCAAAGCTTCTGAACTTAAGTTAGCTGCAACACTTTCACAATATGCCTGAGTTAGTCCACTTACAGAGCTTAGAATCAACCTCACAGCCTCCTTTTGCTGTACTGAATTTATTCAGACTTCCACCCAGTTTAGCCTCCCTCAGTGGCAAAAACAGCAGCTACATTCAAATGTCTTCCTGTTTACTATCAGCATCGTTAAAGAATGTTACTTTTCACTTGTACCTGGCCATGTAACCAGCTAAACAAGGTATCCTTGTCTTCCAACCGAGATACATCCACCTTCCAAATGGCTAGCCAGCCAAGTGACATGCTTGCTTCCTGCTGTTCAGCCATCCAGCTAAAGAGTGGCAAGTACTATCACTCAACTGTTCATAAGATCTACAGACCAACACTGTACAGTATGTAAGTAACCAAGGACCTATGTAACAGTGACTCAAACTTTCATCAGGACAAAGATGATGTGTGATGTCACTTTATCAAAGCTTTTGGATGGCTCCAACGCAGAGAAATGGCACAAGAATTATCTACTCACTGTCCTCAAGGACTATACTATATGGTTATGTGAAAGGCAAGCACCAGCAGCCCAACAAGAAACTATGATCTATCAGGCATCATGCAGAGCTCTTTGTAATAGATTTTACTTTCTAGGAAAATCTACAAAACAAAACCAATACAAATTTAATTAGTAAGAGACATAGTGATATTGATACATAAAAACTAGGATGGTGCCTCACTGAACTGACAAGTCAAAAAAAGCATGAAAAAATTCTAAACAAACCTGCTGGAGCTACGAGATCTTCTTGAAGAACTATAGCTTCTTGGGGGTGTTCTGGATCTCTTCTCTTTCTTCTTCTTATCATCCTTCTCTTTTTCTCTTTCTCGCTCCTTCTCCTTATCCCCATCCTTTTCCTTTTCTTTGTCTCTGTCCTTCTCTTTGTCCTTATCTCCCTCCTTGTCCTTAATCTTCTCTCTGTCCTTCTCTCCCTCTTTCTCAGTATCTTCTTTTTCCTTGTTCTGGTCTACCTCTTCCCTGTCTTTTTCCTTCTCCTTTTCCCTGTCCTTGTCCCTGTCCCTATCTTTGTCCTTATCCTTGTCCCTGTCCTTATCCCTGTCTTTGTCTCTGACTCTCTCTCGATCTTTGTTTCGCTCTTTATCTCTCTCTCTGTTTCTCTCTTTATCTCGCTCTCTTTCCCTGTCTTTGTCTCTGTCTCGGTCTCTCTCCTTCTCCTTGTCTCGGTCTCTCTCCTTCTCCTTTTCTTTGGCCTTTTCTTTTTCCTTGACCTTTTCTTTGTCTCTTTTCTTGTCCCTGTGAAAAGCCAAACACAAACCCATTAATTCATCTTTGAACTTTCCAATTAAAATTACAAATAGCATACATTAATTTAGCATACATTAATTGCTCAAGATAAAGTATGCGTCTCTGTTGAAAAATAGTAATCAGTCAATATTTTCATTTTTCACCCCTGTTCACCATGAGGGAAAGGTTATATAGCTAGGAAAAAATTGAAAACCAAATTGGGGAAGGGGAAGCCAAAATCAAATCAAACTGTGATCTCCAGAGTGATGTTATTACACTTTGAGAGAATATGTCCCTTCACCTCACAGTTATGTTGTTATACATACATAAATTTTCTACGTTTTGTCAGGAGTGAGACAAACTCTACAATCCGTAAATCTACTCTTTACTAAAAGTGAGTCCACATAAAATGGTCTGCAGATTAACCACCTCCACATGAATAATGACAGCTGACTGACAGAAGTCTTTATTCTAAGTGTTCTCTCACACAGATATCCTGGAACTGCTTGTAAGCCCAACAATTAATACACAGAAATAAAAAAACGGGGATAAAATTTCACCAAACAAATTCCCTCAAAAGGCAAATGTAAGGTCAAAACTCAATCAAGACAATTCAATCATCTGTAATGTCATTAGGAATTTGAAAATTATTGAAAAATTGTTAATACAGTAAAAACAGAAGCAAGGATAACAGAACAAGTCAGCTTCTCTGGGACAGGCAGAATGATACATGTTCATAAAAAGAACAGTGAGGAAAATTCCAACTGATGTTCTAGTTGTCAAGCCAAACAAAAATTCATTAGGTCACAGCTTTGGCTGGAAGGCTACATTTTGGTATAGGATTATTTGGAAGTGCAAGACTCCATCTTTCCTTTCTAGCAGAGAAACACATGACTCCTAGACCTGCCTCTACCACATATGAAAATGAACAACTATTCAGAGAGAAACAGGAGAAAGCACAAGAGGAGAAGTAGATTAACAGGCCTTTACATGTCCAAGAGAACCAGACTGACAGAAGTTGCTGTGTCTATTGGTATTGGTACCTATTCTAGGATTTTTAAAGATTCTCAAAGAGACTTCTTCACACATGAAAGGTCCTAAGCACAGCCCCCACCTTTCTTCAACAGAAGAAGTGTTTGGCTGTATCTTCTTCTCAACTGCTAATAAATAGTAGGCTGTTGTATGCTCTGTGACCTGACAGCTTTGGTTCCCCTCAGGTTTTGGCAAATATTTCTTTAGAAGTCTCAGAGAAGGAATGTAAGCTTATACAGATGAAACAGCACGCAATCCCTGCAATAGCAAAGAGTCTCACAATGACCCAAGAAGTGCCTTCCAGTTAATTTATCACAGAGATTTCATTTGACTTGCCCCTTCCACTGAGCAGATATCTCAAGAAGCTCCAGACAACAGCAACAGAGAATCAAAAGGATCCATCAATAAAGCCCAGCTAGCTATATAGCCTATTCCTGTTTCCACTGAGGTCCACAGATCTGCAGTTCTTTCCCACAAAAATTCTTCCCTCAAAAAAAAAGAGGCAACTGCACAACCTAAATATGAAGCTTCCTTTAAATGAATCAGGGAAATTACAGAGATGAAACAGAAAGAAAAGTACTGAGACTTCTATTCATGAAGCTACTTTCACAGGCACTTCTGTTTTGTGAATATTCACTGCTTCATCCCTCAGAAAATTATGTTATTATCTTGTTGGAATTTTACAGTTCAATAATTAGACGATCAGACTTAAAAATTAATAGACTAGGTAAAACATAGGTATATTAGATCCTGAAATGCAAATACATTGTATAACAGATACATGCATTTGTGCCCACAGCAGTGTATGGCCAATATGAGATAGCCAAAGGCAAAAACAAAAGCTCATGCACAAAAACTTTATACATGTTCTGAGAATGCAGGATCAAGTTCAGCCTGAATCCAACCTTCTTGACAGATACAGATCAAACAACAATCATCCACTTTTTTGTGCGTTGCACAGGCTACACAGAACATTCCTAATCTATTGGTTAAAGTCGGGCAATTAAAGTTACCTATTTTCGGTCAGCTTGCACGTTGGTATAAATGTAGCCTAGACTATCAAAGTTTAGGTACCCTGGTGCGGTGGTTCAACCCCCACACGCACCATATGAACTACTATGAAGAAAATTAACTCTATCCCAGCCAAAACCTGTACACTCAGCATTAAAATTTACTTTCTATTCTTTTGTCCCACAGACAAAGCCTAGGGACAGGCTAAAGCACTAAGAGATTCCACGCTTTATCATCACCTAAAAGGTTTGTAGATTTTTTTCAAAAACAATGTTTTTGAAAACTGTGTGCTAAGAAGAACAGTATCATTTCTTAGGAACGGAACTCACCGAGAACGAGAACGACTTCTTGATTTCCGCCTTTCCCTAGATCTAGACCGTTTTTTCAGTGGACTTCTGGATCTGCGTCTGTCCTTGTGTCTTGAGAGTGATCTGTTGCCAGATCTACTTCTATACGAACAATGCCAGAAGAAAAATACTTTAATACTGAAACATCATAAAAATTAGGTCAACCAACAAAGGAAAAAAAAAACATAAAACTTGCCTCACTACATAAAATTATATGAAGAGTTACACCTCAGTTATATACTGCCTACCAACATTTTTGCAAATATGGATACTTTGTGCTTCACCAGGTGCACATGCCCTCCTTTGAAACAACGCACCATTTAAGTAATACCCATGTTTCATAATAACCTCCATGAACATTCTGGAAAATATAAATTCATATCATATTAGGATAGCTGTCCTTAGCAAATTACAGTGCATAAAATCTACTGTAGACAATTTCTAGCAGCTTGTAAAAATAATTAGTTACATTTTGTTTCTTTTCCAGGCCCAGTCACTTATTGCAGTCTTGATCACTGAAGAAAGATGGCTTCAACTGGTCTCTTTCTGCTTTGTGCTCCAGCCTTACAATTTAAATGAACTTTGAAAAACCAAACCAAAACAAACAAAAAACCCCCCACTATCTGTGATTCAGCATTTAGACAAGTTACCTCATCAGTTGAAAGGATTTGTTAGCATGGATTTTAATTATAAGAATTCTCAAGGAAAGGAATTGTAATTTACCACATGATAAATAAGGACTGCAAACAATGTGCAGATACTCTGATAAAAATACAGTTAAAGTCTTCTGATAAACATATATAGTATAGTCACAGATTTGATGAAGAAAATAAGACTTTTAAAAATTACTATATTCTTTTTTTCCAAAATATTCCCTATTTTTGGAAGATCATACTCCCTAGGAAAGAAAAACTAAAAAGCTGAATTTGAACATTGTTTCAAAAAACCACATAATTGGGTATTTTGCCTGAGAGGTTAAGGTACCATGAAGTTTAACTTACCAAAGACAGAAAGGCCATGTATATTACTCAATAAATCCTGAAGAACAGGCAGGTACAAAAAATACCAGCTCCACCTGTCTTCTGCAGCTCAAGACACACAGAGTAATATATACCAAGAGGAGAGGAGAGGCAACCATTTTTTACCTACACCTTTGCTCTGCTTACCAGTGCAGAAATACAAACCAACTACAGGGCAAATTAATTACAACTGAGTCAAAATAAGACAGTGAATAACTTTTATATTGTAGAGATGAAAACGATTTAAGTGTTTTATAAAACAGTAAAACAGGGAAGTGGTAAGGATAGTTTATTCTTAGGGATGAAGTTGCCTCAACAGGTCAGACTGGCCTTTTTTCAGCGTGTTCTCAAAACTGACAGTAGCAGTGGTAAATCATTTAAAAAACAAAACAAAACAAAACAAAATATAACCATCAACAGTTGTTTAAAGCACAAGTTTTCCACAAATAAAAAAAGCAAGTTTATCTTCTAAAAATCAGTTTGGTTTGTGTCAATAGAAAATAGTACTGAGAGTATTGCAGTGTTATACAAAACAAAGATTGTTTTTCAGTTATGTCCTGAGTTAGAGAAATAGCAGAGAAGTAAGCAATAAGGAAGTGACCAAATGATTCTTCTTGCATTAAAAAGGTACCTAATATTTTGATGTCATTAGATAACATGTACTGTGGTGTCTCCCTACTGCAAAACTGAAGCCTGCACTTATATCTTATTTGTTTGGTAGTATAATTGATGATAACTCCCTCTGGCCAGCTTTTCTGCATCTAAAAGAATTCTAGTTGCCTTGTTAAAAGACAATGCATGAAAGGATGCAACAGAGCTGTTGCTGCAGCACTGACAACACTTACCTTTTTAAAGTGTAAGCTATCAAATACATTCTGAATTTCTATTTTTTTAGTACTTAATGTAGCCAAATATCTTCAGAATGATTACACAAATGCTCAGAAGACATTCCTGACACTGAAAGAATCTCAATCATTTCAGGAAGCGTTTGTAAGTCTCACATAGCAAGACTGTCTCATTCTTGGAAAAAATCTCAATGGGTATACTTTAAGGGTGATCTAGTAATTTTATTTCCTCCCATATTCCAAAGCCTGTTTCAGAGCTGAACAAATTTAGCAAAGCAAACAAAATCTGAAGAACAAAAAACTGCCCCTTAAGCCTTTTTCTTCTGCTTTTAAAAACCATAGCTTTACATTTACAGTACAGTAAATAAAAATACTGCATTTGTTAACTTTATGTTTAGAAGTTCAGGACATCAGGAACTTTGTACTAGCAAACCCAGCCAGCCTATCTGCTCAGGGTGTTAACAATAAACTACATGTTCAATCCAAAAAATACAGGTAACTATTTCTTTTTAAAATACAGGGCACAAAATGTACCATGAAACCATAGAAATAGTTATGCCAGATGGCATAAAAAGTGCTTTCTAGTGTGTTTTAACTGAAAGTAATCCTGAAAACATTTAGCATTTAGAGGGAAAGAGTACCTGCTCAGAGACAAAGCTCCTGGTTACTCTGATCTGCTCAGTGTAAGTTAGTAATCTTCTCTATGAGGATACTTGTCTTATAACTCAGTAAGAAATCTCAGTAACCACCATCACTCAAAAAAACCCAGTATGATCCCTTAGACCAAAATAAAACCCATACCTACCTGTGTTTTGAGTGTGATCTTTTCCTTCTAGATCGGGATTTTGAGCTAGACCTGGATTCTGAACGAGAATGGGAACGAGATCGACCGCCTTTTCTTTCACTGCTCTTTCCAGACTCTGAGAGGAAAAAACCACTTTGCAGTGTAAGCTCAGAACATTTAAAGATCCCAGTTAACAATCTGGCACAAGTGGAATGTACCACATATAGTGCAAGGGGCCTACTCTTTGCACATCTTCCTTCTTTGCAAATATCCTTCAGAAACATCCAAGAAAGTCATTGCATATACTCGTTGAGTGCAGCCATCCTGCAGCAGTACACATAAACCAGATAATTATAAACAGCTAGCTCTATTAGGAATGGGATTTATGTTGCTGCCACAATGCACAAGATCACAACATGTTCTCCTCTTGGTCTATTATTTAATATAATTACTTTATTTTTTTTAAAATAACCTGAGAAGAATAGAGTAAATTTAGAGGGCACAATTTTGAAAACAAGCATAAAATGTAAATAATAATTACTACTTTCTATACTTTTAGATATTTCAACCACTGTACAAATATTGAAGTTTTATTCCTCAAACTTTGTTTTGCGGGAGGAAGGGATGGAGAGAACAGGGTGAAAAGTTTGATCCAAAGGCCAGGAAGTCAACAGAAACCTTAACAGTGACCTCACCAGACTTTGGTTCAGACTCTAAAAGATTGTTATTCTGCTGCTTAACATTGAGGAAATGTTAGAACTACTTTTCTTCCAACCCTAAAAAACAACAGAAAATACTCATCCACCCCGCCCCCAAAAACCTCCTCAAGACTCTGCACTATCTAACCTACGTAAGACAGTGTCTGGGTTTGTTAATAAGAAGAATGACAAAACCTCGCTGAGTAAAAGAAAAAGGAGGATCTCAACTGCAAGTTTAACCAGTTGAACATTTTTTTATGCTGTGGTTTTGCAATCAGTTTAAGTCAGCATAAATCAGCACTGAAATGTCTGTCTAACCTCTCAACCCACCAACACCTTCCTCCTTGACCTGGCATCTCAGTGTTAATAGGGATCAGGGAACCAATCTGGATGAAAAAAAGTCCTTTACGATATGTTAAGTTTTATCCCAGATTCATTCTCTGATCCCATTTGCTATGAGGATGCACACAGTCTTGAGCCAGCATGAAGAGCACAGCACAGGGACAAAACTAACCTGCTGCAAATAAGGAAAGCATAATATTACTGCTTTCAGAACCATGCTAGCTCCCTCTGATCATGAAACTATGGCATTAATGGGTGCTACAGGAGAACAAAACAAAATATAAAGCATTTTCCTTTAAAAGTCTGTAAGTGCTTTGAACTTAAAAAGCACCAACATTAAGTATTAATCTAGTATTAACTTTGTATTTTTTAAAACATTCAGTGAGCATGTATCTGAAAATAAGACATGATGAAATAAAAATTCAGCTTCATTCCACTGCTTTGTTGCATGAACACAATTTTGATTATTTTCTTTTTTCTCCAACACACATTGTTCACCTTTGAGTACCCTTTTTCTGTGTTTGAAAATGCTCTTAAAAGAGTGTGCCAAGGTACACACAGAACGTGTCTGTTAGGTAATGAACATAACATACCTACCTGGCTCAATAGCAGCAGATATGAAAGACTGGGCTTCCCTTACTCTCTTCATCACTTCTTCCAGTTCCTTGGCAGCAGCTTGTGGTGTCATTTCAGGAGGCTTCACTATTGCATTATTGGAGTGATTTATTCTAAATTAAGGAAAAATAAAACCTTAAACTCCCAAACACTTGAAAAGGGAAAATTAAAAACAACTAAGAAAACACCTCAACTTCCATGTACGACTAAAAGCCTCAAAGTTCAGCAAAACTACAGATTTTCTAAGTATCTGTTCTAAGTCCCTGAAATGTCTTTTATTGCTTTCAAATCTTACCACTTTTAAATAAATGTGGCACAATATTTCTGTGTTAAAATATTTTCTAGTGGAAGTCTAGGAATCTATTTCTCTATTTCAGGTCAAATGTCTACATTAACGCCTGCTAATTACATACACATCATATAGAAAGCTTAATTAGAACTAAGGACTTTGCAGATTCTTTCACTATTATAGCTTCCACTATCTCAAGATTAAATATAAATATGTTTTACTCAATACCATCCATATTCTTCTCAGAGAAAGTTATGCCCAACCTTGAAGTTGGAGTTTATAAAAATGTTCCAGTTTGCTAACAATAGGTCCTTACATTGAAAAAATAGTCATCACAGCAGCTTCCTGCACATCAGAGTCATAAATGTATAAGGATACAAAGAAATCTCTCATTCAATAGTCATATGGATAATTAATTTCTTACTTCAGTGGCCTGTCTCCAAACATAACTCCATTAAAGGCAAGTGCACGAGGTACAGAATTTTGGTCTGCAAATTCCACAAAAGCAAATCGTGTTGGTTGCGTCTCATCACCTGCCATTCGGACAAATTTGACTTCTCCAACTTGCTTAAAGAATTCAAGCAGCTGATCTGCTGTTGTAGTCTAGAAAGAGTCGAAGAGCTCAGTTGAAGTAAAATATATAATGAAAACCACTTATCCAATATATCAGGTAATCTAAGAGCTACAGATTTTGGAAAGATATCTCACCATTATTACACAGATGACATGAATTTGGTAATGTTACACTTCAAGAAAGAACGGTATTTTTTCTTCCATTAATCTAAAGAATATACTACAATTTAAAATAGTGCAACCTCAAGACCTGAAGTCCTACATCTAGGTTAAAAAAGCATTTGCACAGGATTTTGCAGTTTTCAGGCAACTCATTCAAAATAACTGATGACGAATTTCCTTATACACCTGTGTCCAAGCTATTGACTGTGAATTTTGATCAATTTAAAAAAATTTGTTTTTCAATTAATTCAATCAATTGCTAATAAACCAAGTTTCTGACAGACCTAACTTTCCTGTTATAGAAACTCAAAGCTATTTATGCTAATTTTGCAACTTCCACTGGAACACATCATTCTCTCTTACTGTATTTAAGCAACTGCACAACGTTGTGCGGGACAGCTACCATGGTCTCATGACTTCTGAGGCATTGCTCAGCTAACACAACCCAGCTGGACATTTGATCAACACGGACAATCATAATTATGTTTCTTGAATTCAGCTACAGTGTGATTTCTCTGGTATCCTGCCAGAATGAATTCCACAGTCTGGTCTGATCTGATTGGCACAGGAGCATTCAAAATTCAAAATATCACTAAGTAACCAAAAAGAGGGGTTTTTTTTGTTTCAATTCCTGTTGTCATCAACTAACGAAAACTCTTTTAACACATATTAGAATTCATAAATTACAATTCTACACCTTTCATTACTACTTCCATTACACAAAAAAAAGCTACCTGGGAATTCAAGTTTCCAACATAGACTGTTCTCCTGATTTCATCAATTTTGGATGGATCCACATTCCCCATAATTGGTGGTTGTGGTATTTCTCCCAGTGCCGTAATGTTAGGGTCCAATGCTGCTGCTGGTATAGCCCCCAAAGTGCCAAGTGAAACACCGAGCTGCAAAACACAAAAACAGAATATGCTTTGCAACCAAGCACTAGTGGGAGATACTTCACTTGTTAATACTTGCCTGCCTTGTGCATTTTTTAAAAAATAGATCTAATGAATACAGACAAGACTTTAAACTTGAAGGTCCTGGCTGAGCACTTTTTTTTAAAGAATAAAAATCTACCCATAAATAATCTTCTATAGTTCAGATTTTCTGTGGGCTATCGGTTAACATCTTATCAAAGTGGTCTAGCCAGGGATGCAGTATATCAATCAGTAAACATATAGGCTTGAATTTTTAATGCTTGCACAGTCAATCAAATTGAGTAAGATGCCTTCAGACACTGCTAATTGTTGTGGTTTAGCCCCAGTCAGCAATTAAGTACCACACAACTGCTCGCTCCAGTGGGATGGGGGAGAGGATCGGAAGAGCAAAAGTAAGAAAACTTGTGGGCTGAGATAAGAACAGTTTAATAATTGGGGGAAAAAAAAAAGTAATGAGAAGGAAAACCACAAGGGAGCGAGAGAGGAACAAAAACCCAGGGGAAAAAAACCCAGTGATACAACCGGTCACCACCTGCCGACCAACACCCAGCCCGTTCCCAAGCAGCGATTGCTACCCCCAGCCAACACCCCCCCCCTCTCCCCCCCCAGTTTCTATACTGAGCATGACATCATATGGTATGGAACAGCCCTTTGGCCAGTCTGGATCAACTCTCCCGGCTGTGTTCCCTCCCAGCTTCTTGTGCACCTGGCAGAGCATGGGAAGCTGAAAAGTCCTTGACCAGTGTGAACACCACTTAGCAACAGCCAAAACATCAGTGTGTTATCACTATTATTCTCATACTAAAATCCAAAACACAGCACTATACCAGCTGCTAGGAAGAAAATTAACTCTCATCCCAGCCAAAACAAGGACACTACTCTATTTTAACTTGAAATTTTCCCTGAATAGGTCACAGCAGCCTGCTGATGTCAAGAAAGGCTTACAGAGGCAAAAGGGAACTGAGCAGAAGTAGCAGCAGCTAGCTCCTATGCTTTTTGTAGTGAAAACATGGTTAGACAAACAGTCAAAAGCCCTGTTGTAGAGATATCAATTAAAAGCACCCTAATGCAGCATTTTAATATTCCGAAGAACTGTGTCAATGTAACTATTATGTTTTAAAAATTTTTTAGGAGGTGGATAGCACTGCCACTGGACCAAATTAATGGGTCTAGGGAAGGACAACAATTAAAATGGACACAACCAAAATCAGTATTTACCCACTATTTTGCAAAATAATAATCTGAAAGAAAAAACCCAGGAAAGGTAGTGCGTGGACATCTTGTGATCTGCCCTCAAAAGAGGCACCACAGCTAAATCCTCACTGATCTAGCATACAAGAGGACAACATCCATACATCAGATAGTTCTTGTTCTCCGAACACAGAAAAGGCTATTGAGTATAGAGGAAACCAGAAATCAAACAGCAACTGAATTTTACTTACTGTAGTCAAAGGGGTTGGTGTAGGTATAGGAAGCAACCCTGCACCAGGCATCAGGCTTGTCATAGTAGGAGCAGGCGCCAATAGAGAAAGGGCTTTGGCTTCATCTGGGATTTTACCTGAAGAAGCAAATGAAAGCGTTACACAGAGTTGGAACACTACACAGATGTTACTCTTTCTATGATTTTACAATTACCCTTGCATTTAAAAATGTAATAAATAACAATGAATCTATCTACCAGATCCTTACAAAGAAACAAATAAGAACTTAAGTTTTTCCTTTTACCCTGCTCTATCAGGAAAAACAAAAGTGAGCAAAACTTCAAAGACTAGCAATCTCATTAATGGATTATTATTTTAAAAACTGAATAATGTATACAATTATTTAACACTTTGAGCTATGGGTCACCTGTACTGGAAACTTAATGTTCATGAACCAAACGATATCAAGCATGGACGCTTTCCCAGGGCGGTGTTTTCGCGGTGATCGAAAGTTGTTTTACACATGACAACCGTTCGTGTTGGCTGCATCACTAATAGCACACAGAACATCAGATACAGAAAAGAAGAACATTTTTTAAAGTTTAATCCCCAGAAATGGCAAATAACCAAATCAGTAAAAGAAAAAAAACAAAAACAAAAAAAACCCCAAAGTATGTGCTAACTAAAATTTGTGCTTTTTTTATTCCTCTGGTGCTACCTACTTTGGATGTAAAAATAAATAAAAATAAAACAAAAAGTACTGAACTACTGTGACTCCACACAATACATACTACAGGTGAAGTTGGAGGTGGAGGAGGGAAGGGCAGAAAAAATTTAGATTTGTACTGTCTCGCGTTCTAGGTCACCTCAGGTTATCTGAAACTTTAATAAATTAGCTCTAAATTTACTGAAATTGAAGAAAATCATAACTGATCAGCTAAGCAAGCTGTATTTTCCCAAAATATGCATTTCCTACTATTTCAACCAGATTATATTCCCCCGTCATGCTAAAAGTTTAAATAATATCTAATTTGAATTAAAAGCAGGTTTCATTCAACGTTAGTCACAATTAGACTGCTAAATGAACCAAAAAATCTTCAAAAATCAAAAGATTTAATAGTTAAAACAATTATGATTACAATTAAGTGTACATATTAAATTTGAAATACAAAGGTATTTAAACCAGTACAAATGTTAAACACTAAACTGAAAAGCTACAGGAAGAAGTTCTAACTATACTAGGTATCTATGATCTATTCAAAATTACTGGCATAATTGTATAAATGCTATCCAACTGAGCCATTCGGTATTACCCCGTGCACTTTAATAAAATAAATGCTGTTATTTAAACATTGTTTTAAAAGTCAAGGTATATACACATACTGCACCAGTGGCTTTTACTGCTTTGGCTCAAACTGTATATATTTTAACTATTAAACCCCTAACTTCAGGATTTAAAAATTAATATATAAATATTCTTATCAAAAAGCAAAATATGAGGTAAGTTTCAAAACACTGTGCAGTTTTAGCTATACAAGTTCCAATAGACCCCACAGGAAACATACTACTTTAAAAAAATGAAAAGAAAAAAGTGTTGCAAACCTGTTCTACAGATCTGCAGCAAGGACTGGGTTACAGTTGGATATGACCAAAGGACAAAACAAATCTAAATGAAACTTAATTTATACGTAGCATGGGTGGAATAGAAAAGATAAAATAACAGTACCCATTTTTTTCTCATGCTTCCTATTTACGTTTATTTTATTTATGTTAAATTTTGAGGCACCTTGCTCCTTAACTTGTAACAAACCACTTGATTTTGCTATCTAAAGGAGAAAAATAGGAAAATTATTAGCACTTAAGAATTAACTGTGCAATAATGACTTCCAGGGCTTTTTAAAAAACATGCATGAATCTGAGTCATCATCACAATGTTCAGCACTCTTTGCAGATCTCATTTTGAAGTCAGGCATGCAATGAGAGGTGTACCTGATTTGCCTGACTGCTCATGAGTATCAGGTACTTTGCTGCACATCCTGCCTAATATGTAGCTAACTAACAGGGTTTCGAATACACAGTTCCAGCAGCTGTGCATGCAAATTAGGCATAGAATTATGTATCATTTCTTCTGAAAATTGAAATAAGTATTTTCAAATGACTAATAAGTGTTTTCAAATTACTAACGAACCAGACCTTATCCCAAACAGCTAGGATCTTGCAATTAACTGGATACTCATTCAGGTTTCTATAGGATCAACAGACATGGCTGAAGTAAATCCAATGGCAGAAATGGCTCCTAAAGTGGTGTGTCTGCATTCTAATTTAGATCCTTGGTCAGTAATGTACATAAGTATATGCCTAATTTAAGTATGCGCTTACATACAGCCAATTCAATACACACTTAACCAGATAAACTTAAGAGATGCTTAGGCATTTAGCCCTTTTAAATAGGAACTGAGTTAGGCACATAACTAAACAGACAATGAGTCAAGTTCAGAAAGGTACTTAAATACAAGCCTAAACTTTAAGTTTATGGGTCATCTTACTGAAAGAATTGGTATTATTCATTTGCTCAAATGTTGCTCAAGGAATCCACTGAACTCTTTCGGTCAAGTGCACCGTTATAGCAGTTCAAAGAATGAAAAACATGCATATCTAAATTGTAAAGTTAGCAGCATTATTTCCAGAATACTTTGGTCCTTCAACAATGTAATGTTTTATTTTAAATACAAAATCTAGTTGGTCAGTTCCATGACACAAACAAAAGATTCATTTATTTTATTCAAGAATGAGAAAGGGTCTATCGCTACAGACAGAATCCTGAAAATTTTCCTATATATTCAAAGATACTGTCTTTTCAAAAGATCTTTTTCCAGTTTTTTAAGACCAGGTCAAACTTCCTAATAAGTCTATAGAAAACAAATTGTTGTGGGGAAAAAAAAGAAAACCTGAAATACCTTGCAAACTTACTTCCCTGTTCTTTAGACAGTTTTGAAAAACAAATTAATATGTGAGGCCAAATAACCTCATGAGTTACAGGCTTTATGTTTTGGAGTTTTATCTACATGAATGTATTTATAAAAGGAATACAAGCCCACAAAGATACAACAAAACCTGTGGGTTATGACACAACAAATTAGGACACTTTAGTTTAAGTGTAACTGGTTCGGTTTTTAAACTCATGGTATTTAAAAGCTGAATGTAAATGAGGTAAAGATATTTATTTTCTAATGAGGGAAACAGACAAAATAAATATGCCACATCTATACAACATCCTTAGAAAGATTTCTTAGAATCTCTTGTGTTTAGTAAATTACGGATTCTCTGATCATTTATTTATTGATTCTTCACTTTGCAAAGAATCTGGAAGCAGATGTAGATCAGCTCTGCATTGCCTAGAGACACCTTACGCTTCTTAGGAAAGGTACAGTTGTCCTAAATATCAGTTACGGTTGTTACTTCTTTGTATCATCAAAGTGCTTAAGAGCCCTAGTCAACCTAATCCACACCAGAATCCATTTTGCTAAATACTGAACAGAAGTATCTGTGTTAAGCAAATACTAATCACAGTATTTTTATCCCCCCTCAAAGTGCTCAGAAGAAATTAATTTCCTACTCTTTGTACTGAAACTACATGGTTAATCCTCCCCCAAAACTGCTTCTGCAATAAGTAAGTTCGCTTGTTTTAAAAATACTTACAGTTCACATCTACTCTAAACATAATTAAAGGAACTGTTATTTTCCTGCTATTTTAAATCAATGGAAAATGCACACTTGCAAATAAAATAATTTCTGTGTGATCCAATTCATGATTCTTATTGTATTTAGCAGCAGTGATTAAAGAGATTACACCTACTGGAAACTACCTCAACTGCCACAGCTAAATCCAACAGAGATCACGAAGCAAAGCTCTTCCCGGCTGCAATGCACAGCCCGGTGCATTACCAGAGTGAAACCAATTGATCCCAATGCAGCTGGCTGGGAAGAGCAATGCCTGAGGACTAGACACACCACCTGGTCCACCACTTCTGTTTCAGGGCTTCCATTTCACAAGAAGGAAGAACATCATTTACGGATGAGAACTTCTCAATCACTCCAGCATGAACTGCCAGGGCTTCTGAGATTGTGAGATGACCGACAAGACTTTTTTTTGATTCCTTTTTTTTTTTTTTAAAACCTCTTGTTGAAATAACCACCACTGGAGCATGTCTAAGTGCAATATACACATACACACACACACACACACACACAGAGAGAACTGATTCAACCTTCCCACAAATAACAGTGTTAAAAGACAATGTGCCTCACATAACACATTCCAACCAAAACTTCAGGCTGCATTTGTACTTATGAGTGGTAAACAGTTTTTTCTGCAAATTACAAAAACAAAACGATGAAATCTTACTGCCACTGACCTCACTGGAGCAAGGTTTCATCAGAAGCAAACAAGTATTTCATGACATTCAATATTCATGAAAGTTCAATTTCAGAAATAATTATTTTAAACTCTTCATATTAGACATAAATAGTAAGCCTTCTTTTAAACAGACCATGCAACCTAAAATAAAACTACTCTGCTGAGAAGAGGAAAAATAGCAGAGAAAGATCATGACTTTACTTTGTGAACTCAATTTCTCCAGAAGTAAGAGTTTAAACTGTCCTTTTCCAAGATAAACTCATAAAGCATAACTTATGAAAGAATATATCTTAAAACTGATATGTTTTTCTCTATTCCTGTCTTCTGACACAATGTGTTCATCTGTTGAATTTAGATGCTTAAACATATTCCACATCAAATTTCTCTGTAATTCACAGCATAAAAATCAATCATATTCTAAATTCTGTGTATACCATCCACCATTCATAAGCAACTTCAGGTCAACTTCAAAATGAAACACTGTGAACCCTTTACAAAACACCATTTTTACAGAACTGAAGTACCAGTTCACAAGTACAAGGGAAAGAGATTTAACAGAACAAAACAAAAAAAGGGACAAAATAAAATAAAAATAAATAAAAAAAGAAACAAAGGAAAGAAAGCAAAATAAAATAAAAACAGAGACAGGGCGTCCATCTTCAGCAGGCCAGACTTCGATCTCATTTCCCCCATGAAGGTTTCACTTGGCGGCAGGTTTAGTGGCATGGCAAACAATGCCTAACTCAGGCAAGTGTAACAGGTCTGCCTTGGCCAGTCTAGTCATCTAATAATGCACAAATATCACACAGAGAAAACATACAAAACCAAATTAATAGTCAAAATCCATCTACCAGATAATGTGGACATAAAATTTAGAATGATTAGGGTGGCATCTTTGTTTATCTTTCAACCTTTGTGTTCTCAAAGTATAACGTTTAAAGAAAAACCTACCGATACACACACAAGAAAGTCATATTTTGACAGCTTAATAATGTTACTTCATTTACAATTACATTTTTGTTAAATTGTTTATTAAATGTCACAAAATTAACATTGTTTTCATTGTGTAGTGATTCCCTCCTCATATTCCCTTGATTTACCACTGTTTCCCTTCATATTCCCTTGATTTACCACTCCAAGTTTCAGATTTTATTCTGGTTTTTAAAACCAAGTTTTCAGAGTTCTGTTTTACCTCTCCTCTATGTTCGATTCGGCGCATGAAATGTTTTATTACTGGCACTGTTGGCCAAGGATATAATTTTACCTCCTGGTAGAATATAGCCATCACTACTTTTAAAGCCTGTGATACACTCCACTGACTCCATTAACAATGCATCACATGATACATACTGAATCAAAAATCTTGCGCTGTGCTCTCCAAAGCCATACTTATTCCACACAATAAATTCCTCAGAAAGTTATATGAACCTATATAAATTCACATCTTTATAAATTAAAATCAGTGACTCTGTTAGAAAGTTACATAGAAACAGCATTCTGACTTTAAAAAAAATTTGACCTTACAACCCAACCACTTGTTCACCTAATTATGCATAAATCTCTGTGGGGTCCAGAATGATTTTGAACAGTGACAACTTTTCTGTAATAGGTTTTCTCAGAAATGCCTAATAAGTCAGCTACCGATGGGGTTGGAACACGATTTGTCAGAACTTTTATTTTATTCTCCTTCCATTCATTGTCCACCATCAAGAGACACAGGAAAATGTAGCTTTACCTGCCTGTTGCCATATCACGTCAGGCAGTGATCTCATCACAAGAAAAACACCAGGAAGTGTTGTTCATTCATTAGGCGGCAATCTTCCCTCTCTGGCAATACTGAACCAGTGTTAAGGTCTTTTCAATGAAATGTAAAACTAAGAGCTTGAATAATTTGTAGTCAATTATTTAGGGGCAATTTTTCAATAGTAAGGACTCTGGTCCCATTAGCCTCCACAGAGCTTCAAGTGGATACAGCAATAACCTCTTTGTGGTTTAAGAACAAGTTCAAAAAATAAAACCAAAAAGCCCCAAAAACAAGGCATAAAAGCAACTAAAAATCTAGGCTTCACAAAGACAAATATATGTGCCATATGCCCCTATTAAGAAGGCTACAAGAATAGGCAGTATATTGTAGGTCAATATAGCTTTTAGTGAAAGTACTTACAGAGTCTATGAAGTTTTGGAGACTTGTCAGAGTTTGCTAGGAACATCCCAGACCATTATTACAGCAGCACTAATCTCCTACTACCCAGACCATGATGTGGCAAATATGCCAAAAAATGGTACTCTGGGATCACTGTTAACAAACTCTAAGAAGTCATCAGTATTTTTTGAAACAAAACCTGACTCTTGCAATTAGAAAAGTTATGTGAATAGGAGGTATTTCTGGACTCGCTGCAGTTTATGGTTCAATCATTCTAAGTATTGTTGTTCATGGCAAAACAGCTACCATATTCAGAGTGAACTTAGGTTTACTCCACCAAACTGGAATGTTTCTACTCCAAAGAGGCAAAATGTCCAGAATCAAATGGGCAGATGCTTAATTCCACAATGATCCCAATGAAGTCAATGGGGCTCTGCCTAACTCCAGCAACATGCCTACCATAGGGCCATGCTTCATATAACCCTATTCAGATCTGGTATATTGTACTAATAATATGAACTACGTTGTATTCAACACATCTGTAAAAGTATGGCCTTAAAGGTAGTTAAAGGAACACTTGTAAATTTAGTATTCACCAAGCATTTTATTTGATAAAGAGTTTTAAAAATATTGTACACTTGAAGCATTCTGTACAGATCATTGTATTTTAAAAGAGATATCTAAAACCAAAAAGGAGTACCAGTATATATAAGAAAGCCTTTTTGTGGCACACAAAGTAATATTTTCCACAGTAACAAGAAAGGAAAATTGAATTTTTTGTATTAAACTAGCAGGTAAAGATTCATATTCAAACAGTAATTATCACCATGAATGCTAACTATTTTAGATTAGATTAATCTAAAATGGCCAAAGGCATATATCACATTGTCTACAAGACAAAATTGGGATTCAGTCTAAAAAAATGAAAAAATTATCAGTATCTTAAAAAAGAAAACAACCACAAAAAACTCCACCACTGCAAAGGTGAGACATTAAGATCCAAACTGCAATGTTATTGGTGCCAGGAAATTGCCTAATTTTTTCAGTGCTCCATTGACTTCAGTGAGAAATCTGTGTGAGAATAAGCTTGCCAACACAAACCATATTGAAGGGAATTATTTTACCTTCTTTTCCCTCAAAATATGTAATAACTATGGAGAATTGAATTATCCTAATTTAAATCAACTACCTTTTTTCTAATGCTGAATTTCAATTAAATCTATATAATTGGGTTTCTTCATTCAATTTTGAATTTTGTATCAAGAGTTTCTTTCAAAAAGCAATAAAATAAAATAAAATAACAACAGAGCACCACCTCCTTACATGGAAAGCTTAAAACAATTAGCAGACACGACAAAGACCAACGTTACAGAAAAATGTCTAAAATACCAACCTTCTGCGCAGGGCACAACTATCAAAGCTCTGTCAATAAAAACCGTGTTAGTTAGATGCTGGGCCACACCAACACTCGATGCTTCACGAAACTTAATATAACATACTTTGGAGGAAAAAGCAAGAGGTGCGTTGCTGCAAGATAAAAGGAAAAAAAAAATTAGTCACATTAAATAATTGTATGCATGTATTTTAACTATTACTCCTTTATAAAAAAATAGGTTTTAGACTTCCTGGAAAAGTTAGCCAAAAGGCAAGAGTATAGAAATTTACTAATTTGCCTACTTACTATGTCACTGAAAAAAGCATAGCATAGCACCTCCTCCTTTTTAATGGAAACTTATGGAAGTCAAAATCCCAAATTAACAAGGCTAATTTTCTTTTATAATCTTGCTAAACAACATTGACCAGTACATTCCAAATTACTATTTTAAGTAGCATATTTACTTGACACATTTGTCAAGTCAATAATTTATAGTTTATCTTTTTTCCTCCAAATAGTCCTTGTTTAGGGAAGTCAAACAACAAGCCCAGTCATTTTTCAGTGTGACCTTCAGATATTAGCCCATAATAACCGATACTCTTTCTTAGGTCTTCATGAAAGCAGTTTAATTAATTCTTATCAAGATAAAAGCAGTTCTTGAGAGTTCTTTCAAATGTTAGGTCTCAGTTCACTAATGTAACAAAAATCCTTTTTATCATCTGCCTTAGTTTGGCATAGTGTAGTATGGGATAACACTGGAGGAGGTAGGAGGAATTCACTATTCGGCTAGAAGAAGGAAGAAAATTTGTAATTTAGAAAGTACACCAACAGAGATGTCAGAAAGCACAACACATAAACATTGTAATCTTGATCAAAACCAAAGAAGTTTGTTTTAAAAACGTATTCCCTAGTCAAGGTTTGTAACCTTCATACAGGCAGTTTATTTCTTCATATGAAGGAAGTACAGGTGAAATCTTCAAAGAGAGAAGGCAATAGGATATTGCTGGAACATAAGCAATTTCCATTTGAAAAGACCATCTGTCTTCTAGCAAAGCAGTAACTCATGGAAAATATGATGCATAAACTGTTTCATCCTGACCCTCCCCCAAATGAAACAGAAACACTTGTCAACTTTCTGTAAGTATGAGCAGTTCAAGTTTAGCCCAAGCCATCTTGTAGTCCCTCAAATTCCAAGCAGGTAATCCCAAAATTGTTGTATGGAATTAATTAGTCTTTAATATTTAAATACAAGCTCTAAAGTTTTAGACACATTATTTCATCAGATTAATTGCATAAATGAACCAAGAACTTGGTCTGAGGCAGGCAGACTGGTATGTTTCTGGTTACCAGAAAGGTAACACGTAGGTAAAATATCTAGACAGCTGGCCAACTTCAGAATGGCATTCAGAAACACTTATAATGGAAAATTCTGTGAAAACAGATACACCGAGAAGGCAAAAATAAACAGGGAGTGGGAGAGACATAAATAGGAAAGTGAACCTTACGCAATTTAGAAAAACATTGCAAGATGACTACATTTCTTCTGCCCATTTATTTTGTTTGTAGTGGCCAATGTTTTCACAGTTTCAAGTTTCCACATTCAGGAAGGAAATAATTGTATACAATGGCTTCTGAGCCACCTGTAAGGTCTTGATTCAGAACAGTTTCCAACATCAGAGGTGACAGCGAGCTATGACTTTCTCAGTACTCAGCAGAAACGTTTGCATACAACTTTTAATCTTCCATATTCTGAAAAACCAGGCTTCACTAATTGCAAAGATTTTTTTTTATGACCACAGGGTTTTTTTGTTTGTTTTGGTTTGTTGGGGGGAGGGTGGAAGGGGGTCTGGGTGTGGTGGCTGGGAGGAGAGGGTGTTTTGGTTTTTTTGTTGTTCTTGTTTAGGGTTTGTTTATTTGGTTTTAAATACACATGTCAGTGTTACAACCCAAATGGCTGAAGCCTCCACTGAAAATTCTGTGGTCCAGACTGTTGAAGACTTCTAACATCTCCTGGTTTTCTTCCTTTGTTGTTTTCATTGATAACTCAAGAACATAATTCCATTCCAGGCAGTTCCAGGCCCCATTTATAAGGATTATAAATAATCCTTATACATTTCAACATCTATATAGAGCCAGTTCTGACAAGTGTATTTTTTATAATATTCTCCCCCACGTATTTCCTGGATTTCAATCACAAAAGTTATGTGGAAAGTATGTTAAAAAATATTAACATCAGAACACTGCTGCAAACAAGGCTCTAAAAAGAAGTCTTGGTACAAAGTATTTTCTGAAGGTTACAGAGGAGAAATTCTCCATAAGGAGACCACCTCTGCTGAAACACATCAATGATGCATCTACATCAAGGGAGATTATTAAGATCCAAAAGATCTAAAATTCTAAAAGGTTTCACAGTGATTGAGTCCTTTCCTTTTACAAACTGGGCCTCCTAAACCTCCCCAGCAGGCTTCTTAAGAAGTCCTTCTTAAAACAGAAAAGTCCTATTCTGTTTGAATTCCTTTTGTTCCATTTTTTTCTGCTAACCTTTCCTGAGGCTGAACTGAGGTAGAGTCATAGTCTTCTTCCTAGGGTTACAAAGCACCGATGCAAAAAAGCAACTCCCACATCTCTGATTCAAGGTTACTATAATCCAGTTACTTTAGGAAAGCAAGAAAACTCAAAAAGGAAACAAATATCTAAATAGTATTCAGACATTTCTGCCATTTTTGTTTTCCTCTGTAGAGAGACAGTAACACCCATCTCCCAACAGAGTAACAACCAACGAAAAACATTTCATAAGAATGACCTATTCAGAAAGCTACAGTGAAAAATCAAATAAAAGGCTACAAAACATTCCTCTAAGGGTCTGATTTTCTCAGGGGGGTGGTGGTGGAGGAGAAAACAGAAATTAATAACTTATCAAAATAAGATATTATGGAATAATTGTGCAGATCACATTTAAATAAGGCTGTGTGTTTTAACTCAAAGGCCTCATCTACACTGCAGTCAGTGCAAGATGTAACAATGCCTAAGAAACACTTTTGTGTTCTAGCCTCCAAGACCACTCCAGACCATCCAGAAGCAAACAGTATTATACAGCAGGGCTTTCAACACCTAATGGAGACATATTGTGCCTCCCTGCTTTCAAACAACTCATTCTGCAAAAACCCAATTGTTGCTCAATAAAGCTTTTCAGTATTTAACTGTTCAAAAAGCCTTACAGCCACATTTGAAAGCTTATAACTACAAATGTAATTTTGAAGGCTTCTATGAAACACAGACTTCAACTTCGTGAAAAGAGTAACACAAAAGCATGACTAAGACTCAGAACCTGATTACAGATGTCACTGGTCTCCTAGTAAGCCAAAAACCAACTCTAAGCTGTATGAGTGGTTGGCATACTGCGGTACATACCCAAGGTAAAAGACCTGTCACACTCTGCAAACCAGCTTCAGATTTCAACTATACTGCAAACTGCAAGTGATCTATAAAAACTGGTCTTGGTCTTGTTCAGAACTGTGAGAAAAAGAAGCCATACTTCATCTTCTCACAAAAGTCTATTTAAACAGCCAACAGAAAGGTACCAAATTAACACTGTCTTGAACAACACATTTTGTAAATTTAAATATAAGTAACTTTAGGCTGTTAAAAGCAACACACAACAAAGAGACAAAAGTTTCAGGGAATATTCTACAGAGCAGGGAAGACAGTACCCTCTCATGCCCTTGCAGACTCCAATGTCGGCATCATCATGCAAGTGTGGTTTCTCAGAGACCTTTTTGCACATGCATGCTTGCAGGAGGCCTCCTTCCTGCCTCCTTAATGGCTGCTGTGTATTCCCACTTGAGAAAACTCAGTAAGCACTGGAAGTTTTGCAAATAGCAAACTGAGAAGCTCATGTTAAACAGTGACAGCAACTCCCTACTCCCAACATGGGAATTCAGACCTCTGACCAAATCAGGACCTTACACAGGTATTCAAAACTTCAGGAGTTTTTCCTCAGACTTGGTGACAAAATATCACTATAGCTGACAGCGAAGCCCCACTAAAGCCACCCTCTTCCACACATAAGTGGCAAAACCACATGGAGTAATAACTCCTGGTACATAAACTAATTCTCTTACACAGGCTGCAGTCATAGTATTATTTTCTATTCTTGTTGCCTTTTTTATCCTACCTAACCATAATTTTCCAAGTCATTTTCATAGACACCTATAACTTTTCTTTACAATCTTTAAGTCCTTAGCTTCAGGAAGAAACCAGAACTCATTTGCTAAAATCAGAAACCTGCAATTCAGTCATCCTGCTTTCCTCAAGATGTAAGTCAAAGGGAAAATACTACACATATGAGTAAATTTAAGAAATAAATTAAGAAACATAGAAATCATATTTTCTGAAAGGATTTTACAATCATCCCTTACTTTCATTCCTGAGCATCTTTTATATAAAGTTGGTTGGAAAAAGAAAAAGCAAATTCTCAAAGCGTCTCTGAATATCCTTCTTCTCAGGCTAAAGCTCTGTTTGTGGGACAGGGAAGAAGAGATGACCAAAAGGCTTGGTAATGAAGTGGAATAAAAGGGGTCTTCGAGCACTGAAAGCCACCTATGGCAGTGTTTAAAAGACAGGTCTTACAAGGAAAGGGTTAAAAAAGTCTCATGAAGTCTAAGTTTTTGTGCAAATGTTTGACACCAGTGACCAACAAGGTTAAACCAATACAGCAGACATACAGCATGACAAAAGATAAACTCTGCTGGTCTCTTTAAGACCTGATTATCAAATACAAATTAAGAGTGAAATGAGTGGATTAAAAAAAAAAAAAGAAACAACCCTTTTCCTACCTCCACATAACTTACATTTCTTTACTGATCTTGTGGGATAACAATGTTATTCAAGATCCACAAGTAGGTGCTTTCAATTTTTAGATTAAAGTTTCAATGGAAAGCCTTCCAGAGAGCCCAACAGTATACAGTTGTACAATTAAGTCAAAATTGAATTTTTCTTGTAAGAAAATAAGGAAATACAAACAACAGCCACCAGTAACAAGCATCTCTGACCCACTGAAAGATGATTCATGTTAACCATTTTTCAATTAAAAGAAACATTGCTTTCAGTGCCAATGAAGTCTCACTAACAAGTAGCTAAAAATGGGATGATGACCGTATGGAAAAAACTTCTTCAGTGCCAAGAGTTTCCAATGTCCTCAACACTGAATCTGAAGGTGGACTACTCACAGTTCACATAGGCCTCTTTGGAACATAAGAGTAACAATAAAGTAGCATTTACTGCCATCTTCATAAAGTGTGAAAGCCTCCAATATACAAGACTGAAACCTCCCCACAGAGAACTAGCCTTAGCATGATTTAACCCAACAATCATAAAAAACGTCCTCTGAATCAATTTGAGATATAAAATAAAGGATGCTAATAGAAACTGCTACTTTAAAACCAGGGGCTTAGGATATTAATTGCTGGGAAAAGTCACTGGGTTCAGGAAGGTTGCTGGGAATAGTGAGGAGTCACCTTAAAGAGCCTGCATTTTATTTAATGCACTAAAAAACTGAGGTGGTTTCTCTCTTCCTCTCCACATTTTGCAAGCTTACAAGAACTTTAGTAAACTAACATTAACATGCTTTCTATTTCATATAATCTGTAAGTAATTATATTCGGCAGTTGAGACTTCCTTTTAGTTTTTTAAGGAAATTCTCTGCTGCATGCTATAAAACCGAGGTACATGTTAATGACAGGAAAAATGTAGAAAATGGGTAAAAAGGAACTCTTCTCTCTAATAATTCTAGTTTAGACAACTATAGCATAGCACTGTACTTTGCTCTAAAATCACTGAAGCACAAAACCTATAGGTGCCAGAGACACCATGCTCACTCCCTATTAAGTCAATAATCTTCTCTTTTTTCATTCAGGTCAGTGGTAGGGTGTTGCACAATGAATTACAGTGGAACAGTGCCATCAAAAGAATTTCCTATAAGGTGGAAATGATCACCTGATCAAATTCACCACCCCTACAATCCTCTTGGATTGCTCTGACAGAGCAAAATATCAGAGGATTAGGAAAAAAAATTCTAAAGCTAGCACACAAAGGTGCATTTTCCAGGAATGGGAAAAAATATTTCAAAAAGTAATTAAATTGTCAAGAGCAATGCTCCAAAATGGTCCATGTCCTCGACCAAGTTAATGCACAAATACCAGAATGAGACTTGTTCGAGACTTGCTGTTCCAGCTGGATGCGCGTAAGTCTATGGGGCCCAATGGGATTCATCCCAGAGTACTGAAAGAGCTGGCCAATGTTATCATGGGAACCTCTCTCCATCATTTTTCAACAGTCTTGGGAGGCTGGAGAAGTCTCAGTCAACTGGAAGCTGGCAAATGTTGTCCCAGTTTTCAAGAAGGGTAAGAAGGAAGACCCTGGCAATTTTACAGGCCTGTCAGCCTTGCCGCAGTGTCTTGGTAAAATTATGGAGAAGGTTATTCTGGGAGTTATTGAAAAACACTTGAAAGGCAATGCAGTCACTGGTCATAGCCACCATGGGTTCACGAGGGGAAAGCCCTGCTTAACTAACTTAATTTCCTTTTATGACAAGGTCACCCATCTAGTTGACCAAGGGAAGCCAGTAGATGTGGTTTTGATGGATCTTAGCAAAGCTTTTGGTACTGTCTGGACAGAATGTCCAGCACACAGCTAGACAAGTCTATAATATGTTGGGTGAGCAATTGCCTGATAGGTCGGGCTCAAAGAGTTTTAGTAAATGGGGTTACATCAGGCTGGCGGCCAGTCAGCAGTGGGGTTCCCCAGGGCTCAATTTTAGGGCCAATGCTCTTAAATGTTTTTATAAATTATCTGGATGCAGGAATCAAAGGTACTTTAAGTAAGTTTGCTGATGATTCTAAACTCTGGGAGCTGTGGACTCTCTCAAGGGTAGAGAGACCTTACAGAGAGATCTGGATAGACTAGAGAGCTGGGCAATCACCAACCGTATGAAACTTGACAAGAGCAAGTGCCGGATTCTGCACCTAGGATGGGGTAATCCTGTTATATGTACAATCTGGGGGAGGAGAGGCTGGAGAGCAGCCCCACAGAAAGAGATCTGGGGGTTTGGGTTGATGGCAAGGTGAATATGAGGGAACGGTGTGCCCCGGCAGCCAAAAGGGCCAGCTGTGTCCTGGGGTACATCAAGCACAGCATAGCCGGCTGGTCGAGGGAGGTGACTGTCCCACTCTACACTGCACTGGTGCAGCCCCACCTCGAGTGCTGTGTGCAGTTCTGGGCGCCTCAATATAAGGAGGACATCAGACTATTAGAGTGTGTCCAGAGGAGGGCGACCAAGATGGTGAAAGGTCTTGAGGACAAGACTTAGGAGGAGCAGCTGAGGTCACTTGGTTTGCTCAACTTGGAGAAGAGAAGGCTGAGGAGTGACCTCATCACAGCCTACAACTTCCTCACGGGGGGCAGCGGAGGGGGAGGTGCTGATCTCCTCTCTGGTGACCAGCGATAGGACACGAGGAGATGGAATGAAGCTGCATCAGGGGAAGTTCAGAATGGGCATTAGGAAAAGGTTCTTTACCGAGAGGGTGGTCAGTCACTGGAACAGGCTCCCCAGGGAAGTGGTCACAGCACCAAGCCTGTCAGAGCTCAAGGAGTATCTGGACAACGCTCTTGGTCATATGGTTTAGTTTTAGGCAGTCCTGCGAGGTCTCCCTAAGGTAGGTAAGTCCTGCGAGGTCTACCTTTATGGGTCCCTTCCAGCTCAAGATATTCTATGATTCTATTTCCTTTCAATTAAAAAAAAGTAGTTTTGTTATTAAAAAATTTTAGTATTTAATACAATCAGATTTTATGGATTAGACTTTAGCAGATTAATGGAGAAAGTAGAAGGCTGACAGACATGACTGACTTGGAAGAGGTGAGGGGTAATTTATACCTTTTTTTGGAAAGATCATGGAGAAAAGGGAGTTTATATGCTTTATAAAGTGTATGTATGCATGTACATATACATACATCTGTATATATATTCCGTTTACTGTTGTGCATTATCAACAGAACTGGAAGTTCACATCCATTAGAAATAAACATGCCCAGCAAAGGCAATGGAATTACAAATATTACAGTAAATTCCTTAACATGAATGTCCTTTTTTTTATATACATGAAATTATCCATACAGAAGAGAACACAACTTCACTCTGCTCTGCAAACGCATGCTTGACTAAGTAAAAATATTTTGTGTGTAAGCTGAATGTTTGCAATACACAATTAAAGAGAAAAGAGGTTGCAATTCTCCACAATGCAACATGTAACTTTATTTCACCTCATTGCTTAATCTATTTTAAAAGTTAGGATAATACTCCTTTTAATATTACACCATATATTGTTCTTGAAACAAGAATTGTTGGCTTTATTTTTTTAACTATGTATTTCTGTACAAAGGCTAGCAAATGCAGTCCCAATCTCAGAGAAAGCTTTTACTTAACTTAGGTAACACAAATACTCTCTGATGAGTGAAAGCTACTACGTCACCTTCCTCCGATTCCTCAGAGTGAAATAAATTAAAAAGAGTATATTAATATTTGTCATTCAGTAGTCAATATCCATGAGACCTGTAGTTCACTAATTCAACTTACTGAATTACGTTTTTCATCTAGAAACTGGACTGAAAAGTGAGTTTCTGCTGTCCCATGAAGGTAACAAAATTCATGCTCTAGAATATATTGGAAGTTTGGATTTCTTACAGAACTGTTTTTAAAGCTAAGATGGAAATGACCTGATTTTTTGCCTGATGTTGATTCTATTGTAAAAAGTAAATTTTCCTTTTTTTAAAATCTAGGCCTTAAATCGTTAAACACTTAAGGAAAAAACAGTAGCAGAAAATAATTTTAATAAATTGCAGACATCTATTGTAGCATCTTTTTGCTTGGGACACCTCTGCTTCCCATGCACTCGTCAATGAAACACTATGTTCTGAATTTATCATAATAATTATTCAAATATATTTTTAGAGAGTCAACAGGAAGCATACCTTTTTTTGTTTCACATGAAGGGCATTAAAGTAAATACTTAATTTTTTTCCAAGGTAATAATTTGAAAGTCAGGTCAAATGTCCATAACTATTAGGCAAGGAAATCTGTATTTCTAGAAGTTATGCATAAAAACTGTAAATAAAACCAAGAGTAAAATAAGTAATCACAATCCTGCATCTTCTCTCTGAAAACTAAATGAATCTTTTAGAACTGATATTTACAGCATTATAACCTTGAAATTTCCAAGTCAAACCCTACTATGGTACTGGATTTTAATATTTTATGTGTATATATACACACTGGCAAAATTTTATACATAGGCACAAACATTATTTGCATACGAATGTCAAGAAAGTATCTATTTGCCTTAAAATCTGTTATATAACTTAGTAAAAAATAGGAGCAACAGCTATAACAAAAAAATATATTCTGTCAGGAGAAAACTCAAGTGTATTAAGAAGCAAGTGTGGAACAAGTCCAAAGTAAAACTCCAGAAAACTGGATAAAAATCACCATAAATCTATTAAACAGTGTTTCAAACTCAGTAAGGCTGTTTTAAGCATATCTGTACATGAATGGATGCTTATTGCATACACTTTACATACATATTAAATCATATTTAATTTTTCTGAATGGTCCTCATTCAAACCTACTCAAATGTAATGTAGTAACATATAAAAATGAATACCAACTTTTTTGCTATTTAGTTTTAAAAATTAAATTTTATTCGTCTGAATATCTTCTTTGTATTAAAATTAAAGTACCTGGATATGAATTACTCCCTCCCCTTTCTGCTCTTTATATTTAACTTTCATAAGAAAAAAGATAAATGGTTTGAAAGGACACGTCTGTCATTCAGTTCCTAGTACAACAGATGCGTTAAGAAAAAAATATTTATTTTCCTCCCCTGTCCTGTTGATCATCATCTGCTTGGGAGAAACAATATTGCTATTTTGCAAACCTCAGTATCTCCTATCTGAGTGCATCCCTCGCATGCAGTGGACATAATGAGAACAGCTACCATTTACAGAAACGTGTAATGTCCGTTATTAACTTTCATTTACAGCGCACGTCTTATCAGGGGCATTTCTGAAGCACAAGGCAGAGCAGGTTCCGTCCCTCTGTGAACAGCTATTTTGGCTTCTGTTCGAGCGGGCCTGTCTCGGAGAACAGAGCCCTTCGAACAAAAAAACAAAAAAAAAAAAAAGAAAAAAAGAAAAGAGTTGGTCCTGCCGGCACGCACCGCCCGGACAGCGCGGCCTGGCAGCCAGCCGGGCGGAGGTCAGGCCCGGGTCTCTCTCGCCCGACCACCCTCCACTCAGTCCGAGCGACGAGAAATGGTGGACCACAGAAAGCGGGTTTTCAGGAAAAGGGGGGAAGGAGAGTTGCGCCGGGGAAGCGGTCCGGGGCAGCCTGGCAGCACGCTTCTCGCCAGGCCCTTGGCGGCGACTCAGTGCCGGCACCCCCCCACGGGCGGCCGCAGCCCCGGCCGCCGCCACGAGAACACAAAACCCGCCGCTCCGGAGACGCGGCGGCTGCTCCCTCCTCCGGGCCGGGGCCGCCATCTTAAGTGCGGGAGAAGCGCCTTTCCCCTACCGCTCCTGCCATACAAAGGGGTGGGACCACGTGACCCCCTCCCCGAGCGGGAGGCTCTGGTGCCCACACTCAAGATGGCACGTAGGGCCTTCTGCCTCTTCCCTGCCCTCCACCCTCCCAGCCCCTCTAGGCCTCTTCCTCCTCCCAAGTCTCTATCGCTCCGGGGGACGGCGCAGGGCCCACTTACTCCGGGGGATAGAGGCGCAGCTCCTCGATATCTCCCAGGAAGCCGAAGAGAGTCCGCATCTGCTCACTGGTCACTGCCGAGGACAGGTTCGTGACCTGGATGACAGACGTGGGGCCCAAGGGGAAGCCCAGCGGCACCCCGATCCCTCCGCTGTTCATCATGGCGGAGCCTGCACGACCGCTCCGCTCGCGGCGGTGCCACACGCAGCCGGAGAGGCGGACCTGACGACAGAGAGGAGCGCGCGGCGCCTGCCAGAGCGTCCTAACGTGCGGGCGCTCTAGCGGCGGACTCGACTGCTCGCTGGAGGAGTTTCTGGGCGGGCAGCCGTTGGCCCCCTGCGGCTCCCGGGGAGCGGGCGCCCCCGCCCCGCGCAGACCGGCTTCCGGTTTCCGGCGGCCGCCGGCCCGGCTCGGCCGCCGCGGGAGGATCCTCGCTTCCCAAAGCGCCGGCCGGGCCGCTGTTGCCAGGGCGGGACGAGCGCGGGGCCTCGGCCCTGCCTAGAAGGGGGCGCCGGGCCGCGCGCGCGGCCCGGCTGTTAACGGCCGCGTCCCCCCGGCCTCCCTTCACGCACGCGCCAGCTGTCCCGGGCGCGGGCTGCCGGGGGACCGGGCCGCAGGCCCTGCGCGGGGCCGCGGGAAGGAGCAGCCCCGGCGCCCGCGTAGCGGAAGGGGCGAGGGCGGCGGCCCGGGCGCCGCACGCAGCCCCTGCCCGGGGCGCTGAGATGGCTCCGTCGTGCGTGGGGACGGTGAGGCTGTGAGCGCCGCTGGGCCGTCCCCGCGCGAACGCGGCCCGGACACCTCGCTAACGGGTTCCCTTCTTCAGCAGAGCGACAGGATTCTCAGTTTAAAGCCGGAGTGCCAACGAGTCTAGGTACAAAACCCCACCTGGAATAGGACAAGGTTGGGTCCATTGATTTGGCATGAAATCCTCTGAACGCTCTGCCAGCAAGTTAAAATATGCCCACAGCAAACGGAAGAAAAAACAGATTTGCCATTTAAATGCTCTTTTGGTAGCCAAGTTCAATAAGAGGCGGTTTAATTATCTTAGGGAATAAACCCTTGAAAACACGCTGACTACATTTAAACAGGAAGGGGTTGTAATGGAATAAGTTGTTAATGGTTTTGTTACAACTTGACTGGGAATCTATCCCAATTAAATTGATTTTACCTGGAGTTACAGTTACAGTTCTCTTTCTTTAAAAATTAAATTGACTGGAGAAAATGAGACTGAGCGCTATGCGTGTTGGTGGTCACTATTAAGGATTTAACTGCAGCCTTTAATAGAAAGAACTGTGCATCTTAGCACTGAAAGATTCACGGTTTCAGACATGAATATTTTATTTTTTAAGGCTTTCTATACCCCAAACCTGAACTGAGAAGGGACTGAGTATTTTTGAAGCTATCTGGGCTGAAAAAGATTGCAAATTTGTGATACTTTCCTGAGCAAGTAGGTCAGTTGTTACAAATCTCCATAGATACGTCTGGGTAGTGCTTCCTTTATTGATGCTTAATTTGTTAAGAATTTTAAGTAATTCCAAGAAATTGTCAGAGATTTATTTTACTTAAAAATGCCTACGCATATGGTTCAGGTAGTACTTACTTCAAAATGATAATTGGTGCACTCATATTCTCAAAATTGAATCCATATTCCAAAAGTACCAGATTTAAGATCAAAGTTAAATCCTTTCTTTCAGCCAATCTGGTAGCTTTTAATTAGCCTAAGTTTAGAGAAGTTTAACTGGAGAATTCCAGATCTTTTGTTACATATTGTGCAAAATTAAACTCTGGTATGATTATTCTATCTATAGGAACATTACATAAAGATTTCCTGTGTTTTGACTAGTGTATCTCATCCAAAGATGGTTAGCAGAGTTGTAGAAGCTATTATTGCTTTGAACATTCTTGTCCTTTCTCCTTGCACCTCTCAGTGGAGGGTACTAGAAAAATGAGCTCTAAAATTCACAAATAGAAAAGTTCTGTCATGTCAGAATATACGGTCCTTCAGGTAAAGCCTTTCATAGCATATGAAATTCTGAGCTACTGGTCTGCTTCCTAAAAACAAAACAGAAGCAAAACACTGTTTAAATTTTGTACTTGTCAGTCACTGCCACAGGACAAAATTAGCTTGGAAAAGAATACAAATAAATAAATAAATTTGGATTTCAGAAGAATAGCAAAAAAACCCCCCAAAACCCAGTGCCGAAAGCCTTGGTTCACACAGGCTGCCATTAAAATGCCAGAAGCAAACAATGACTCTATTTTAGCCTAACTGTTCAAAATTTAAAAGTATTTAAGAGCCACTCCCTCTCCTATAATAAAAAACAGCTGTTGAGGAAAAAAAGTTAAATAAAATGGGTAGACATGCAGAAGGGCAACTGATGTACAAGCAGTGCCCGAACATCATCTTCTCTCTAATCAACAGTAACAGACCTGCATTAGCATCTTCTTATGGGTTGCCATAGGCCAAGAGAAAACTTTAGCGGTGATCTAAGTGGATTAATACATGCAGGAGCATCTTTTCAGTTTTGCTGACCTGTTTTTATACTTTTTAGTAACTGTGCACTTAGATTCAGTAAATAAATTCTTTCATTTTACCTTCACCTTGCTTGTACAGGCAGCAATGTCAGGTTAACTAGCAAAGACCAAGGCATTCCATGCCTGCAGTGCAGAAATCCTTCAACTTCTGTCAGCTAGGGATCCCAGCATCAGTCTCCTGACAATCCACACAATAGATTTTGACTGAGCTCTAGTCCTGGAACTCTAATCATGATTTCAGAAAGCCCTTTGCAATTGCAGAGTTGTCCAGAGTTGATGGGGTGCTTGGGAGAACAGCTTTACAGTCATTGTATTAAATTCTCAAAAATAGGCGTTAACACCTTTCTGGAAGAGGAAAGTTATTACTTAAAAATGACTATTCTTAATATGTAAAAACAGGTGCAAACTATGCTTTGAAGAGAACTGATTTATCGGCAACCATTGTGTAGTCAAAATTCTTTCAGTTTCCTTCAAAGTTACTCCAGAAATCAGACTGAGTGGGACTTTGCAATTCATAGGGGTCCCCTGGTGAGCACAGTTTTCAGACACTGTGAAGGCAAATGATAAACCATCCATGCATCAATATGTGTGTTCATGAGGGCAAATAAGCAATCCCTTCTGAAAACAAAAAGTGGGGTTTTTTAGAGGTAAAGGGTAAATCTCAGAATATGGAGCATTTGCTTGTCCTTACAACAACATACCTTTTCTGTTTCATTAATCAGCTGTTTTTCCTGTGTATATAAAATAATCTTCCCCTAAAACTGCATCATTCCCTCTTCTTTTTAGATTCTGAAAAACAGCAGGAATACATTACCCTTACAGAGATCATGAAACTTAAATTCCATGTTACCTACATATAAAATGATAAAGTCTTCAAACAAAAGCAACTATTAACCTTTTGTCTAAGATTGTATTTCCTGATCTTTCCACAAGGTTTAAAAAGCATTTACTGGGAAATGTTAAATGCAAGTGCCAGTAGCAAAATACTGGCAATTCAGAAGGAAGTTACAGTAAAACCTGTTATAGATGATCAGGAGAAAAGTCTTTTTCCTTACAAGAAGTCGCCTTTAGAGTAGACAGTGGGTGGTCTGTTAGGGGTGGACATCAGTGTGGTACTTGCTGTGCCTCCAGGGGTGGGGAATGGAAATCAATGAGGTAAGATAAAGACAGAAACATTAGAAAGCATTCATTAGCCTTCTTTAAATCGAGCCTTAAAGACTTCCAAAAGAATGTTATCCACAGAGCACATCTATTTAATATAAAATCAAATAGTTCTAAGTTTTAAGCAATTTGTGAAAAGTAAAATTTAACTTCAGATTCAACCCCTGGGGCACTGGTAAAATCCTGGAAATGGCCCCTGGAATCCCAAGCCCCTGAACCAGTGAGAAAGTCTGGAGAAAGGGAGACATAGTGCTGGCAGAGGCGAATCAGGTTAAATGAAATGTACACACACAAGTCCATGGGACCTGATAGGATGTTCCTATGACTGTTCAGGAGTCTAGCCAATGTCACTGTGAGACCACCATTAATTATCTTTGAAAGGTTGTAGAGTTTGGGGGAGGTGAATGCTCCCCCTAGATTCCAGATGGGCAAGAAGGAGCATCTCGAAAACTACAGGCCAGTCAGCCTCACCTTGATTGCTGGGAAAGTGACAGCAAATTCTCCTGGAAGCTATTTTCAGACATGTTAAGGGTAAGAAGGTGACTGGGCATTGTGAGCATGGATTTATGAAGAGAAAATTATGCCTGACCACCTGATAACCTACAATGAAATGACTGGCTCCACAAAGAAGGGGAGAGCAGCTAATAGTGTTTGACTTTAGCAAGGCTTTTGTGACTGCATCCCATAACATCCTCATAGACAAACCAATGAAGTACAGATGAGATGAGTGGGCAATGAGGTGCATTGGAAGCTGGCTGTGCTGGTTTGGGCTGGTACAGAGTTAATTTTCTTCACGGTAGCTAGTATGGGGCTATGTTTTGGATTTGTGCTGGAAACAGTGTTGATAGCACAGGGATGTTTTAGTTACTGCTGAGCAGTGCTCACACAGAGTCAAGGCCTTTTCTGCTCCTCACCCCACCCCACCAGCGAGGAGGCTGGGGGTGCACAAGAAGCTGGGAGGGGACACAGCTGGGACAGCTGACCCCAACTGACCAAAGGGCTGTTCCATACCATAGGATGTCATGCTCAGTATATAAAGCTGGGGAAGAAGAAGGAAGGGGGAACGTTTGGAGTGATGGCGTTTGTCTTCCCAAGTAACCATTACGCGTGATGGAGCCCTGCTTTCCTGGAGATGGCTGAACACCTGCCTGCCCATGGGAAGTAGTCAATGAATTCCTTGTTTTGCTTTGCTTGCGCGTGTGGCTTTTGCTTTCCCTATTAAACTGTCTTTATCTCAACCCATGAGTTTTCTCACTTTTACCCTTCCAGTTCTCTCCCCCATCCCACTGGGGGGGAGTGAGCAAGCAGCTGTGTGGGGCTTAGTTGCCAGCTGGGGTTAAACCACGACACTGACTGAACTGCCCTGCTAAAGGGTTGGAATCAGTGGCACAAAATCCAGCTGGCAATGAGTCAATAGTGATGTACCTCAGGGTCGATATTGGGTCCAATAATGTTATATCGTCATTATGTCTTCAATAATGACCTGGACAGTGGGGCATAGTGCAACCTCAGCAGGTTTGCAGATGATACAGAATTCAGAGGAGCGGCTGATACCTTAGAGTGTACGTGCTGCCATTCAGAGGGACCGCAAAAGACTGGAGAAATGGGCTGACAGGCATCTCCTGTTGTTGAGCAAAGGGAAATGCAAAGTCCTGCACCTGGGCAGGAATAGCCCCATGCACCAGTACATGCTGGAGGCCAACTGGCTGGAAAGCTGGCTGGCAGAAAAGGACCTGGGAATCCTGTTTAACAAGTTTAACATGAGCAAACAATGCACCCTTGTTGCAAAGAAGGGCAAGAGCATCACCAGCAGGTTGAGGAAGGTGATCCTTGCCCTCTACTCAGCACTGGTGAGGCCACATCTGGAATGCTGTGTCTAGTGCTGGGCTCCCCAGCTCAGAAGGCTTGTTATCAATGTGAATGAGTACCAGATGGAACAGTATAAGCAAGACAGCCAGGCTCTTCTCAGTGGTGTCCAGTCACAGGACAAGAGGCAATGGCCACAAATTGAAATACATGAAATTTAATTTAATCATAAGAAAAAAACCTTTGTTTTACTGTGAGGGTGGTTGACTGCTGGAACTGATTGCCCAGAGAAGTTGTGGAGTCTCTGTTCTCGGATATACTCAAAGGCTGGCCTGAGTAACCTGCTCTAGTTGACCTTGTTTTGAGCAAGGGTGGGGTTGGACTGGGTGATCTCTAGAGGGCCCTTCCAGCCTGAGGAACTTTGTAATTCTGTGAGAATTAAAGGTGCTTCCTGAACTGAGTTCATTTATTCAATCATTCTTAATTGATAAAAAGGTTGGGATAATACTTTTTGTTAGCTTTCTATAATAATGGACATAACCTTTACTAATCTCAGGAAGTCTTTGCGTATCCATTAATGTATATCCATAATGTATATCCATATACATTACTGCTACCTTGCTTGGAATGTCAGTAGTCAATGCAGGTCTACAGTTGGTGGAATCGTTCATTCTTTGATTATTTTTAATGTATATTACAAGATCTTTGAACTACTTCAGTGAGGTTTTCTATAATCATGTATCTTCTTCAAGGAGAGAGAAACTAACAGACTTTAATTCTTACTGTCATTGCCAAAACTGTTGATTAGAGAGAACCAGCAATGCTTTGCTCAATTACAACTACATTGAACAGGATTTGATGGAATGTGATCAACAAGTGAGACTAGCGTTACTAATTCAAATAGGAGAACAAGCATGAAGAATTTCTTTGTTTTTCTGTTCTCCTATAACAGAAAGGAACAATGCTTGACTTCTACCAAGATGCGATTAAGAACAAACAGCATTTCTGCAAGGAAAGCCTAGCTGCCAGTTTCCCAATTAATGTTGTAGCAAACAGTGTTTGGAATTGCTCAGTAGATTATTTAAAGTAATACTCTATATTGGCCAAGCAGCACATAGAACATCAAGCATATTATTGCCAGCCTAAGTACGACTGTAAGATAGTCTACAAAAAGCTTTGTCTGAGAAACTTTCTGCAGGTACATGAAAATATCAAAGAATTTGCATCACTGTCAGCAAAACCAGCTAATCTCAGAGGTTTATATCTGTCAAAGTATTTGCCTGTATGTCAAACTGCTTTTCCCACTTGTCATAATATTTTTCTCAATCACCAGTTATTCTTTGTGTGTGCTGTAGCACCTGTTACTTACCTGACTTACTCAACACTCTGTTAAACAAAGAAAAAAGACCGATACGTACATTGTTCGGGGAAGAACGTAGGACGGCCATATGACTGATACTCCTTTCAGTGGGCATTTCTCAGCTGAGTTTGGTTGTCAAATGACTAGATGTTTCAGTGCAGGCTGTTTACGTATCAACTTACATTAATACATTTGCAGGATAATAACACATTCTTTGTTCTGTTTTTTTAGTCAGGCTTTCATAATTCTGCAATTATGCACTGAACTAAAATAAAAGCTGGCGGTCTTTATGGAAAAAAATGTCAAAACATTAAAATAATCATTGTATAATGCAGTTTTAATTTAGGGAACTTCTGACATCTTATTGAGACTTCAAGAAAATTTTGAGCGAATAGTACAAATGTTTAAAATACTGCTATCATTTAACCATGGCTAGCACCTTTGGTTCTCATTAAAGCATTCAAGTTGTGTTCAGTATACTACTTTTTATTTATTTAAGATGATGAATTTATATGTTTAACTTAATCTTTCAGTATATGAGTGATTAAAATAGACATCCAAAGAGATGAGAGGAGATCCAAATACAAATAAAGCATTTTTCTTCTGAATGTTCTTTCACAAGCAGTACTAGAATGCCACTAAAAGCCAGTATATTCATATAGGTTTTGCTACATGACTTTGTTTCCATACACAATAACTTTACACAATTTGCCTCATCGTACAACCAAAATTCCAATTTTTGCATAGATGGGCGATGCAGAACACAGGAAACAAAAGTGTCTTTTACAACACGAATATTCCTTCTCTTGTGAATTAATCAAGAGGCATAACCTTCAAATGCCAGTCTCCTACTACTACTCACAGTAAGACTGCTGGTTCAAATTGACTGCTGGTAACACTCTTACTCAGTTTTTGCCCAGATGAGTGCTCCAGGTCAGGATATTTTTCTGCCTCATGATCAGTCAGGAATTTTACTCAATGTATAAATTCATGCAGAGATGCTTGACAAGTTCTGTGCGTGGCCAAAACCTCAGTTCTGATAGTATGAACTGTTTCTCGTCAAAGTAGGCAGTTAACATGAAATCTGAAAGCCACAGTATATGTTTTGCCTACATCTACAGTTATTTCAGGACATTTTATTTTGGAATAAAACTGCATGTGGAAGTAGGATTTTTGAAATATCTAATGCAATTCATATTCACACCTCAGTTTAACTTGAACGAACTTTCAAATACAGACAAATTGGAAAATGTTAACTTTGTAGCGTTTCACAGACAATAGACTTCATTCTAAACTCTGACGAATCCACAGTTCTTCCCAAATGCTAAAAATTGCTTTCACCCCCTTTCCATCATTATACTATTCAGGTTTAGCAGGTAGCTACCCTCTTCTTTGTATATGCCTTAGTATAATTTTTTTTTTTTAATAAGACTGCTGTGTAGTAGAGGAAAACATCTTACAGAAAACAAACTCTTAATTCTGTGAAGTAATCCCTAATCCACCACATCTGTAATCTCAAAAATTACATAAAATGCATTTAACAAGACCTGTTTTTCACAAAATGAGACCAATTTTATATCCCTACCCAGAAAAATTATAAAAAGGTATTTCTAGCATAAAATTTCTCTAGTAGTAGTTGTTTTTCCCAGATGAAACTTGACCTAGAAATCTTAAAATCCTACCTATACTGAGATTAACAGATGAACTCTACATAGTCGATATAAGCAGCTGAAACCCTTTCAAAGTTCCTGCCTCTGGATGGCAGTCATCTGTGTAAACTGGCATTGGTAAACTGAAACAGCTGTGAGATTTCTGCATCTGCTTTTTATCTGTTTTATGGCAAACACATGAAAAAAGTTAGGAATGTTGTATTTAGCATAGCAGTATCAGTTATAAGAGTCATATTAGCAGCTATGTGAGCGTGTTTTATAACAAAGTTCCCCTTCTCCCCATAAAATTGCTTAAATCAAGGATGGAGTAGCTTTTCTCAGCTTTCAATTCTTTTTAAACTTACTCTGAAATAAGATGAGGGACTTAGCTGACAACCAATAGTATCTAGATAGTATTTTTACCTCTGAATCTCCAAGCGCATATTAACAAAGGAAGATTATTGCCACCATTTACAGACTAGGAAAATGCACCAAAGTGAGTAAGAGAGAGATCTGAGAACAGATTCTGCATCCAGTTATTGTTTCAGGGCAGCATTTCTTCAGTCACATTCTTCAGTCAGATACAGAAATATAGTATCTGTTTTCCAGACAACACTACCTGGATTACAGAAGCATTTCTTCTTCACAAGGTGTTTTTAGAAGACCCTCTTTTAAGCTGTATAAAATTCTACATATCAATTTTGTAAGTTTATATTAAACTAAATGTTTTATGATATACTTTTAACATCAGTATGTGTGAATATGTGTATGTAGGAAAAGGAAAATAAAATGTTAAAATTCAGCTTTTTCTTTTTTTTTTCATTTAATTGAGTGTCTGCTGAGAGATCTGCTACTTGCTGGTTTTCTGGAACTGTGCAGGTAGGTCCTTGATATTTCTAGAGGAAAAAAAGCATCTTTTTCCTTTGCTGTGAGGTTCATCCTGCTGTGAGTCACAGCATATAACTCTACATTAAGGGAGGATGTTTTTAGATTTCCAAAGTACCTATCTGAACAAGATCGTTCAAAGGGGTTGGATAGAAAATTCTGGAATTCATTGGGAAGAACTTCCTCTGCCTTCCAGCCAGAGTTTGTAGGAGCAGGGCAAGAAGTTTAAATACATTTAGGACACGAAAATTTAATTTCTCCAAATCCAAATAATTTCACATATAGTGGAGAAACTGTGGAAATGGACCTTTCTATTTTAGTGCCTGACTCTGGGTGCAAACACAGTTCCAGTCTATGCATTAGATATGAAATTTCCTTTTTTTGTGCAATAGTTGGATTACCATCCTATGTATTGGTTTGGCAAACTGGACTTCATAGAGTATCATCTTCAGCCGGCTAATATCACCTGGAACTGAAAAAATCACAACAGTTGTGAGTTTTTGGTTTGGGGATATTGTTTTGAAGGACGATAATCCAGGTATTGTCGCAGCTAAAGTGGTTGCTTTAAATTGCTCTCGCAGGCTGAATTTCAAAGAAGACTTCTTTTGCCTTAAGTTGGAAAAATAATATCAGTTTTGCTCATATGAGTCAACCAAGTTCTTCTTATCTGAGACACAGAAAAAAATATCACTAACTTGCACACTTAAAAATCTAATCGTGTGTCATGCTGCATGACAAGATGAGGAGGTCTGGGCACAGTCACCCTTTGCCAGTAGTTCTAGTTCCCAGCCTCCTTCATGGCATCAGCATATAGGCTTCCACTGATAATAAAAGGATCAGAACCTTTATAATTGTGAAGTGTGAAAACATACCAGAGTATAACTCAGTGCAAATAGACATTAAAATTTTATTTATAACTTATTTGAAAGGGGTATAAAATAGACATTATTGCAAAATGAATCAAGTTCAGTAAGTACTAATGCTGAAAATTCTTTTTGGTATCTTAAGATGTTTTGGTATCTTAAGATGTCTTAAAATATAAGCACATCATGATTAATGCTATAATAGAATAATTACAATCTACAATTAAAAAATCACCACACGTCACTTAGTGCAGAGTCAGTCCCATTATTTAAATCACCAAGTGTGTTTTCATAGCTTTTTTAATTAAAATGCAGCAGAAAAAAATTGGAGGTTTTGCCTGTTTGGAGACTTTTCAGCATGGTTTCTAACCTTTGCATGCATCAACTCCAACCTCATCAGTCGTTTCTCATTACAGCTAGCAAATTAGACAATTTTACATGATTATTTCATTTTTCTCAGGACTTAGTATTATGTCAGCTAACCAACTGTTAAAATCTATTTCAATATTTATTAGTAAACCTCACTTTCTCAGTAGAGGAGCCATGGCTTTCAACTGAAGTACTTCTGGCAGAAACATTCTCAGCAAAAATATGTTCTCCATATTCAAAACCAGTTGTTGATTATTCTATTGTGAGTGGAAGTTGTTGCAGACAAAAATCAATCAAATATGCTAAAATGTTATGAAGTTAGGAGTGTTGGCACAATACTTTCACATCACGTATTTTGCCAGTGCATACTTATAATTCAATAGAAAGATTTTCCCCCTTTTTGTTGGTTTGTTGGTTTTTTTTCTCCAAAGTTTCCTTCACAAATCATCAACATTAGCAATTGAATGAGAATTTCTCTGGCGAGCATCTGGTTCATCTGCTACCAGTTTCTCTATTAAGAGACAGTCCTTGAGAAGTTTGTCCAGATCAGTACTTTCACATGTCTGGCAAACAAGAGTGAATATTCCATCACAGTTTTTTCATTAAGTTGGACAATACTGAAACATAAACAGTTCAGCAATTTGCAGTGTCCAGCCATGCCTCATGAAATGTATGCAGTGCAGAGCCATATTCCCCTTTGTGTTATGCAGCTGCAAAAATAGATGTTGCGGACTACTGTAATCAGAAGTTTAATTCCTGATGCTCAAAAGTTTGGGCCATGCAGAAAAGCTATGTCATTTCAGCAATATGACCTTTCATGGGGAACTGTTCTCGGCCATCTCGGGAACCTTGCCAGCCAGTCACATGATACTTGCTCTCTCGCATCTTCTTATTACATCTCTAAAACTTCTACTCAGGTATTCATATAAATGTGAGTGGCTGAAAGTGTCCTCACTCAGCCATTACCAGCTACACGTTAACTGCATCTTTCACAGCTCAGTAACATTTATCCATAGCTACTTAATAGATTTTCCCCTCAAGTGGGATAATTGCAACCTACTATTGAAAAGCACAAAATCCTGTGCAGAGTATTTCTGATGTAGTCTAAAATATGTAGGTTGTAGTGCTTATTTCATGTTTTCTCCTCCTTTAGGCCAAATAGCTGCCTCCTTTTCTATACTTAATTCTTATCCTTAATACAGAGCAGTATTTCCAATTGTAGCATGGAAATACAAGTCGTGTTCTTGCAGACTTGCAAGTTCATGTTCAAGTCATGTTCTTGCATTTTCTTCAGGAAAAGGCAGTATCAGCAGACAGTATTACGGTTGGACTAGATGATCTTACAGGTCTTTTCCAACCTTAATGATTCTATGATTCTAAAAGCACACCCAAGAAGGCAGAGGGCTGGAAATCAGGGAGTGCGACAGAGGAGAGGGGCTGGACTGCAAGGCAGGGTGATGCCGTACTTGAAACGAGGCTCTTAGAAAGCGGTAGAAGTGGGGGACTGCTGGGAACCCTCTGAGAAACCTGAGGGTACCAGCTGCTGCCAGGGGGGAGGCAAGGGGAGCCACGGGGCTGTGGGCCTGGGGAGGCTCTGGCAGCTGCTAGCAGGCGTGGTCCGCAGCCCTTGACGCAGGGTGCCCGGAGCCCTTGTCGCAGCTGCCCCCCTGCTTCGGGAGGGTGACGCTCCCACTCCTTTAGCGGTGCGAGGGAGAGGCCTGTGTCAGAGCTTGGTTGGTCAGAGACGGTGCTTGGGGCCTCTCCTGGACCCCTGCTGCAGGAGGTGCACTGCTGTTGTAGCGCTGTGCTGCTAAGCAGAGGAGCTACAGAAGTCAGCAGGCTGCGCAGCATCGGACGGAGACAGGATCTCCTACAGCTTCAAGAGCCCTGGACCCCCACCACCGTGTAGGCCTGGGCAGAGTCTGTCACTAGCAGAGCTGCAAGTGGAAAATGAGTGGAAGGCAATGGCTGGAAGCTGGTGTCTGCCAGCACCACGTGTAAGGCTCCTGCTCCGCCTGAGGCTCACCGCCCTCAAAGCTGAGGAAATGCTAAGGGTGCGTTCCTGCAAAGCATCTGGACAGACTGACCCTCAGCCACACCAGACCACGGGGAGGAAGCAGTGAGTGATGTAGTGGGCAGCTCCCTGCTGCGGGGCACAGGGGCACCCATCTGCTCACCTGACCCACGGGCTACAGAAATTTGCTGCTTGCTGCGGACCCAGATCCAGGATGTTGTGGAGAGACTGCCAAAGCTTATCCAACCCTCTGACTGTGATCCCCTGCCATTCTCCCATGTGGGCACCAGCGATACCTCCAGGAGCAACCAGGAGAGGATCTATCACCCCCAGTCTCTGGGGGGATAGTCGGGGTGTGCTTCTCCTCAGTTCTGCTCGCGAGGGGAGAGGGTAGGAGGAGGAGGGGACTGGTATGGGGCATCAACAATTGGGTGCAGAGCTGGGGTCAGCAACACAGTTTTGGTTTCTGTCACCATCCAGTCCTCTTTGAGGACGAAATGTCTGCTTGGAGAGATGGCATCCACCTCACTAAGTGGTGGTGGGGATGCAGTAACTCTTAAGATTCACATAGTTAAGTAATCATATCAACTCTAGACATCCCTTTCAAAAATATGCGAAGTCTAGAAATCAAGAATATTTTCACTATTGGAACATACATTTGTACAGAAACTGCATGCACACCTCCCATGGGTAACCTGAAAGCCCTGGCTACTGAATGAATAGCATGGATAGCTGTAGAAAGCTTAATTTCTTAATCAAAAATAAGCTGCAAAGACAGTGATATGATGTGAAATGTGATGTGAAATTAATTTTTATCAGTTTCCAGTGTTTTTCTTAGCTCATCATTATAAAAGCTTCCTCTCCCTGCCAACAGTCATCAGTAGTTTTCTTTAGTCTTCATAACTGTAAGAAGAATCAGATGGAGTCATGTCACAGAAAATTAAATCAGGTATTTTATTGCTTACTTGTTTAGGATGAATAAGAATGTGAATTAAAAACACTGGGTTCCCAAGCCTAGAAGCAACTACCTCATAGATACATAATGCTTCTACCAGCTGGTTGCAGTAATACTTCTGTACATTGGAGATCATTCTGGTTAGTGAAATAGTAACATTTAGCAACTGTCAGTTCAAGTATAAAATCATAAATTCCTAAAGAACCTTCACTGTTATATGGGCTAAGCAAGAACTACCTAAATGACCTCTGCTGTGGTAAGTATGCATTAATGCTTTAGTGGAACAGCACATGAGGTTCATTCATTCCTGAGAAATGTGAACATACTCTTAAAAAATGGGGTGAGGATATACAAGACATCATTTAAGATACAATTCTGTGGAGCGAGTAAAGACAAACCCATTTTTTCCAAAATCACCTGCTGTGGCATAAGGTAAGGTTTTCTTTTTGGATGTTTACTTTCAAACCCATGTTGTAAAGCAGAACTTGACCTTCATTTGGCATTAGCCAATCGTTCAAAGTAAGAGTTGGTTTTTTGTCTTGTGTTGAAGGCAGTTTATAAACTTACGGGTTTATCCTCTTGGGAAGAGTGAAAAAAAAACAGCAAAAAGCCCTGGAAAAACCCAGAAATAGAGCACTAGTGTGATCTGAGATTCTCCCATGGCACAGAGGCACTTGGGGCTAGCATTATTTCATACAGTTCTGTCACAGGTAGAACAATTCTTGCAGAAAAAGTATTCCAGGAACAAGGAACTCTAGGTCCAAACTTAATTTAAAGAGCAATAAAGGAATAACGACAGAAGTTATTTACATTGAACCATCTAAATTAGATCAGTTATTGCAATCATAGTTGTCTTTGTTTTTTCACCTTACAGGATAGATTCTTAGTTTTCCAAATAAAGAACCAAAACCTGTAACTAATGATAGGCTTTTTTAGATGCTGTATCCACCGTTCATGAAGAAGCCTCCAACACAAAACAACAATCTTCTAAAATACTTCTAGCTTCCTTAATAAGAGGACAGTTTTATTTCAGAAAGTATACTTGTTCTGGTTGGAACAAATGTTCCAACATTTGTTTTGAGAGGGCACATGCAGATTTGTCTTTTTAAATTAAAACCATACAGAGTGCTCTAGTTCTTCTTTAATTTTCTATGTAAGGCCACTCAGAACAGGTGATATACTCTGGAGGCACTCAAAAAATTTTTAAATTTACTTCTCAGGTGGGCCTCTGGGAAAGATAATCCTTGATGGCAGAAGAGATTATTTGATACTGTAACTTGAAAAAAGTTTCCTAAAATCAGCTATACCTAACTGAGTAGGAAAAATTAAATAAAGGACAATTTTGAGAAAGATGTTTCTTCTGCTGTTTGATTTTCTTGTTTTGTTTTCTAATAGATGCCACAGGGAAAACTTACTGAAATAGTGTCCTTGTTCATGACAAAATATGGCTCCAATTACACAGACTGTGAGAAATCACAGAATCACATAAAACTGGCCAAGATGGATTCAGACACTATAGTAAATAATCAATTTCTAGCCCTACTTTATACACTTCAGCCAAGAATTCATCAATGCTGCAGGATCATAGGCAGCATATTGCCTAAGGCAGGTATTGAACTGACAATCATTAGGTCTGAGGTTTTTTCCTGCTGACTTCAGTTGAGAAGTGTATGGTCTTAAATAGAAATTTGCACTTCTCTTACTTTGGCTACTTTAGTTTTTCATGTAACAACAACTCTTTTAGACAGGGGCAATTTTATAGAGCAGTTGTAACGTTTGGTGTAGTGGAACCCCAGTTTCAAGGTAGTCTCATAGATGCTGCAACAGAATCTTCTGGACACATTCCAAAATTCAATTTAATCCAAGGCAACAGAAATAACACACCAAAAATACACCTTCTCTCTGGAAAAGTGCCTCCAGTCAGAAAAGCACAAGTTGGACCCAGCATTCTCAGGTGCTTAATGAAAAAGTAAACTGGTGAGTTATGCAATAAAGGAGGAGACCAAAGGGTCAGTTGCACAGGAATGAGGCTTACCTAATGAATAATCCTTGTGAAATGGGAAAGAATAAATTTGAAGTCTGATGCATAAAAGGCAGAAAAGACAACAAAAAGGTCTTCAAAAAGAGAGCTTGCAAGGAAAAAATGAAGAGGGAAAAAATTCCAAAATCCAAGGAGGGAGCAGATACAGAAAACTTTAAGTAAGGAGAGACCCAATACTCCAGGGTCATCAGGGCTGTTAACACATTGTAGTTAGAATCGGTTTTCTGTGTAGAGGATGTAGGCAGTCATGTAGTAAGTGATATTGATTGCCAGCGCCACATATACAAGGAAAAAGCCTAAACAGTTTGTGTTACTACATTGTCAGATGGTTTCCAAGAAAACTGGATGTAAACCTGCATTTATCTCTCCTGTGAAATTCTGTGCCTAGCTCTTCACCTTCTTTACCACATAATCCTTGTACATCTCGCCAGAGCACTCTCAAGACACTCTTAATTTTAAAGAGTGTCTGCTCTGCTACTGAAACTACTAAGTTTGCATCAGATAAAGAGCACTCACCTCTGTCGGAGAGAAGCCACTGGCTGCCCTAGCTGATTTCACTGCAAGACTGGGTTATTCACAAAAGTATTTCTTTTATTGTGAATAACCCAGTCTTGCAGTGAAATGAGCTAGAGCAGACCCTGGGGCACCAAGATGCACAGAGCCAGAAACACAAATAAGACGTTACTACTGTATATTGATAGAGTACTAAGGTCTACAGAAACTACAGAAGAATAAAATGGTGTTATGGAGAATTGCCTAGAACTTAAATAAGTCAATTACACACAGCTTTAAAGAGCATTAGTTTATTATCTATTCTCCATGTGTTACCTCAGAAACAGTCTAATTATATACAAAAATTTGGAATGCTGAATAAATGCAGATCAATAAAAACATTTCGTAGCTGTTGACAAGGGAATATTTCTAAACAAAACCAAAATAATTATAAAGGTTTGATTCTGTGTGTTGTTTATTGCTATGTTTGTGTTCATAGAATGCTTTCAAGTATATACACATTTCTTCAACTTCAGTTCAAAAAAGGAACTAAAAATATTTACATAATAAATATGTGGGAGACTTCATCTTTTCATTACATCAGTTGAACTGATTCTTTAATGAACTATTAAGAATAGAAAGAATTAACAGAGTTTGCATCAACTCATTGCCATGCTGAGTAACTTAGGCTGCTGATGGATTTTATTCTATTCAAAATGTAGTTTAAGATGCATTAAAAATGAAAAGTGCCGATATTGTCTCTCCTCCTGCTGAATTGTGGCTGGACTAGTTCAGGAGACATCTTTCTCCCACTCTCTGCCAAATCAGCTAGTTTGACATGTGTTTACCTTTACACACAGACACTGAAGGAACAAACACATTTCAATCCACTGAAAACTCCAACGTTTACTGAGTAAAATCAGCATAATCCATGTTTTATTAGATGGTTAATTTGCTAATTTACTGAAGACAAGCTTTGGCCAAGTATTTCCACAAGAAGTACTGGATTTCTTGCTATAAATCTCTACTTCCGTAGTTCTACCATAGCCAGACAGTTTTTGGTAGAATTTTCCTGTGATACATAAATCTGAAAATTAAGTGACACAACAACATTTAAAACTTCTGTTACCATCAAAGCAAAATACAATACAGTATAATTCCTCAGTGATATATTTAAATGTACTGCAAAATGTATACAAAGTCAGTCCAAGATCAGTAAAGAATCAGTTCTGCTTTTTGGACTTTCCCCTTCCCAAAGATACAGGTTATGTAGAAGACCAAGGTAATTCAGGACTTGTCTGTATGCATTCCCTTTAAAAGGCAGTGTGTGATAAAAATAACATGATTACAAGTAATGAACATGTGATGTGAACATTTTGCATTTTCAATAAAAAAATAGAAACTAAACGACAAAACACATCTTATAAGGGGAATACTGAAGCCTGCCATTATATAGCTATGTTTCTCATTCTTTTCTTTGAAGATTAACAGCACACAGAAAATAAGTGAGTTTTATCAAAATACAGCACATTTCTGCTAATATATCAAAAAAAATCATTTTCTATGTAAATATTGCTGAAAATCAACTAAAAAGAATTAAAATATACAAGGTGTTAAAGGGTTTCAATTAAAATTAGAACTATACACAGTACAATAAGCAATAGTTAACATCTTTGAAAGAAGTGCAATAATATTGGAGTTCACTTGTTTAAAAAGTACTGCCTGTTTATTACCGCTAGCTATGTATAATTCTTCTCTCTTCCAGCTCATTGTCCCGAAACTAAAGGAGGCTGGTGTTTTTGCTAGCTTTATTAGAAGCGTTTACTTCTGTACACATGGGTTGGAAAAAAGCAACTTATACCTGTCTCAAACTACCAACTTATATGTAATTAAAAATGAACTGCAATAACTGAATATTGCTCCAATGACAGGCTAATCATTAGCCCTGATTAAAAACAGTTACTGGTCTTCTATGGCACTTTTCCCTGGTCCATAACAACCGTGTATTAATTATCACTGCAGATTATGCAGTCTTTATTCAATTACAAAGGAGAAAGAGAAAAATAAAGTTAATGTTTCTGGTAAACAAATTAATAGAAGCATAATTGAGTATTTTATACAGTAATAAGGAACAAAGGCAGCCTGTGGTAAATCACTATTACATTAATATAGTTAGAAACCCTTTAATGACTCTGAAGTGTCTAGTTCACATTTAATGTTACCTGTAGGGACAGCCCTTTAAGAAACATCATTATGAACTGGTGGGTTGTTAAGTACACCCTCCCTTTGCTCTCCATCTCACCACAGCAATTCTCCATCACTGTTCAAAGTTTCACCAACTTGCTTTGGTTAACTAGCTCCATGCGTATGGTTTCCTTTTTGATTAACAAGGCAATGCAAAGGCCAAACAAAATTGAGATGTCTTTCATAACCCTTCCTGCATCATTTACATTGTGTATGTTTAACTATATATTACAGGCAACAACCCTAAAAACTGGCCATTTCAGTTTCATTTTTAAAATCTATAAGGTTAAAATGGAGTACTTTTTATAAAGATAAAAGTATCACCATTTGCACAAAATTGGGGATTTCCACAGCAGAGAAAAACCTCTGGGCACATTTCCACAGTACAGTTGAAAAAATTATGTATGCAAGAAAACCCAACTAACCATGAATTGCACGTGGCAAATGAATATTCAGTGACTACATTAAGAACAAATCCTGTAGAATATCACAAATTTGTAGTTACAGTCTTCCTAAAAAACACCATAAGCTTTTATTGCATTTTCTATTGGTAGACGTACACTCCAGAACTAAACACTTTTTCTTCTTTCCTGATTCCAGATTTAGATAGCAGATAGTTGTTTCACCTGACCTTTATTCTGCCCAACCAGCACCACCTTCCATCTACCCATTCATCTATACAATGTGCACATAGCAAAGCCAACATTTCGTTTCTCCTGTCCGTATCTACAGAAGTGGTTTCAGCATAACACATTAATGTCTGGTGAATAAAAATAAAGGCAATAAACAGCTACAGGACAGACAGCCCTGCCATCTGTCCATTGGCTACAACTGAGGCTTTGCAAAGCCTTGCACAAAGTTTAGTAATGTGTATGAATTATCCAAAAATAAACCTACCATGTGTACAAAAAAACCAACACAGGTTTGTTCTTGGAGGAGTGATCCTTAGATTGCTATAATGCTTAAAGACAAGTTTATTCACCATATGCATTTCCAAAATGGTTTCCTGTACGTTCTATACAGTGGTTTTTCCCCCTTTAACCACAAGTTCAGTATTTCCTGTACAAATTTTGATCATAATTCTTTTCAAGTTCCTTTCATGTATAAAAATAGGCAAAATATTCAGTTTCCCATAAGTCCTTCAATGAATCCTGCTGGCTTTTCCCCCAATCCACAGTATTTATGAAGAAACTTCTCGCACAATGATGAGTTCCACTGCATTCTGAAAAGTCTTTAGCAAAGATACTGCTTGTCCATGATCAATATTGATGAAGCTGTATCCATTAGCCTAAAAAGAAATATTTAAAATTGGAAATTAGTCTCATATGCTGTGTTAGTGAAACATGTCTCATATTTCATATTAGTTTATTTAAGCTTTAAGGTTTAAAATAACCAAATTCTATATGAATGCAGACAATAAAACACTGCAGATTTGCAGATTACATTGTTGATGTGAGTTGAATGTGTATCTGTATGCTACAAGAAATTAAACTATTGTGTTAGCCTCGGAAGAATTTTGCCCCAAAGGTATTGCAAATAACCAAAAGGGAAAACTGAACTTTAAACCATTAACATCAGACATCTAATTCATCAGCCTTAATACAGCCACACCAAAAAAAGCAAATGCTGTACAAATGATACATCTCAGTTTAAATATCGGAATATTAGAAATAGCATTTGTGATAAATTAAAACTATTGAAGCCTTTAACAAAAAACATTAATAGCATTGGGAGCCATTTTAGGGTGTGAGACCTCCTGAGGTCACCCTGAGTTTGAATTTTCCTATGGCTCTGAACAACATTGTCATTCTTGGGACAGGTTTGGCTTGGCCTACAAAAGACAGGGAAAACATCGCTGGGATTCAATCTCTCAGGGTGTACTACTGCAAATTCATGTTCAGTCTGGGTGGTAAAATCTTGCAGAATGACAGATTCGTCCAGTTTAAACTGTTAGTGCTTCCAGCTGTGCATCCCACCTTTCTCCCTGAGCTACTGCCCCTTATGTGGCGACACAGAGAACTGGTCATGCGCTCTGAGCCTTAGCTGTGCCATTTTGGAGTTGAAGTTCCTTATCCCATCACCAAACACTTCCTGTTGCTACCAGCTGAATCCTTTGTTGTGAAGGCAGTGGTTTTTAAATCTGTCTAGGGTTGCAGAGAAAGATTTACATGTAGACTGTTCAGAGAGCAAAAGTGGCAATAACCCTTCCAAATCTGTACAGAATGTCCTAGCCCTAAACTAATATGCAACGGTATCTTAAGACTTACATGCAATTATCTAGTCATTGGTCATGTAGAGTATTTTTATTAGACATATGTATTAGACAGACATTATAATATGCATGCCTAATGCCTGTTTTACAGAGAATATTGCAAAATCAAGCATAGCGAAGTCGTTTTGAGAGAGATGATATTCAGTCAAAAACTGCAGAAGTTAGCTAAGCGGCAACAAGACAGAGTGGGACTGTCATTACATCATCACTGGGATTATCACAGGTATAAATAATGTGTTGTTACACAAAAAAATATTCTTAGTTATGAGAAATGAAACGGCCTGTAATTGTCTAAGCATGCAATTTCTGCTTCAGCTCTTTTTCAAACTATGAATTCCTCATTAAACAAAAAGCAAAACCCAAGCAGTAGCAACATGACAAAAGGAAACTTCATTGTAAATGTCATGCAGACAAATGAAATTCCATAAAGACAGGAATAAACCATTAAAACAAATGTCACCTTTCACACATGTTCCACTCTATAAATAAGTAACAAATATGCTACCAGTATTTTCAAAGGTTTAACATGCTTCTAGTTCCTGTATGGTGTGTTGGAGGGTTACCCCCATCCCTTAAAGTCACCTACATCAGTAAGAGAACTAGGACCTTTCTCATCTCAATGAGGAAAAACAAGTACAGAATTATTTACCTCAATGCTCAAAACCAAGCCATCTTTTAGTTGGAACAACTTGATCTCAGTTTAGTTTTCTTGTGTGTTTTTTGGCTTTATCTTTCATTTGAAGGATTAGGCTGTGTTTTCAGTCTGGCTTTGTTTTAGAAAACTGTTCACACAATGTTGTGGTTTAACTGAGATACTAGTGGGGTTTTTGATGGTTTTTGTTTGTTATTGTTGTTTTTTTGGGTTTGGTTTGGTTTTGTTGGGGTTTTTTTTTGTTGTTTTTTTTTTTTTTTTTTAGAAAACTGAAACACAGCAGAGTCAACTCTATCAACATTCTCAAACCAGTAATGTGGTGAATAATTAATAATTTTTAACAAGCTCTGCAACTTTAAGGGTAGCTACAGCACTGTTCAAATGTCCTGTTAGGCAATTTCCCTAAGAAAGTAAGGCTTACATAATCCCGTTGTCCATTTCCTTGAGCCCTCCCCAAATAGCTTATGAGCTCATTAGACAGCTTCAAACAACTCTGGTACAGAAGAAGCCTGAAAGGTACCAGCTTCCTACAGAAAAGAACTGCACAGCTGCAGCCCAGAAGCCACGGCTCCTGAAGTAACCTACTTGTCTGCTGCAGCAGATGGTGCAGCCAGGAGGCACACGCTGTGACCGGCCAGGTATCAGCCAGCCAAGAGGCAGCTTCTGCCAGCGCTTGCGCATGTCCAGCCCATCAGCTGGGCAAGAGGCAGCAAAGACTGGCAGGCATGCAGGATGGAGGGGGAGGTAACAGCAATGTGCAGCTTGGGAGAGGGGTTGTGAGTGGCAACTGCTGGTATTCGGACAACACCTTATTCAGAACATTTCATGTGAATGGCCACAAGTTAAATAACTGAATGACAGTAAAGCCTAATGAAATGCTCATGTTCTGTCTTGAATGACAACATTAGGTCTGTTTTTTTGTCTTTAAAAGTGTGAAAAATGTTCAGAGTTTGAAAAAATGATCCAACTGATTAATGCTTCAGCCTGTATCACCTATCCTAATGTTAGGTGGAAGAAAATTCAAAGCATCATCCCAGAATATAAGAATGCTTCTGGAAAAGATACTGGCAATCTGTCTAAAAATTAAAGATTCTGCTCTTAGAAAAAGGTGCAAACTGAAAATGAACTGGTATATTACACAGGCTAGTGAATTAGATGACCACAGTACCTGAATTATTTTATCTCCAGGCTGCAACAACTTAGATGCTGGTCCTTCTGGTTGCACTCTGGTTACAAATATACCCTTGAAAAACAGAGGTGGAGAACATTTTTGACAACTTATTTCATGAAGAGTAGGGCAGCATGAAACAGATGTAATTCAAAACATTATTTCAATTTTCCATCCTAAGTAGAAAAGAATTCAGTTATTCTACAGGTCTACCAGCTTTTGCGACTGCCTTCCTTTTCTGATGTTAAATCCAGGAAAATTGCCTTTAAAGGAGTAATGGAGGGCAAATTCTGATCTGCCGTTGCTTAATTTGGCAGATGTGTATGTCAAGATGAATTATCAACCACCAGAAATAAGGCTGTAGGCTAAATCATGTTCTCTTTTAAAAGGCTTCCTAATTGTAAACTCCATAAAATTCACTATCTCAAATCTGCTGGCTGATATCTGGAATTGTGCAAGAACCACTCAGCTAGAATAGCTGTGTGTTGTCACATGACCACTGTGGTCACCTGCCACCTTGATTTTCCATATCATTTGTCCCCAGTTTTCTCCCCTCCAGTCCTGGAGTTTAGTAGTTCAGGGAATATATATATTCCCCCTGCTAAACACTAGAAACATTTATTAATCAGAAAGATTTTAAGGTGCATTACTGTAAAATACTCACATCATCTTCAGGTCTGAATGGATTCCCTCTACCACCAACTCCTCCCGATATACTAAATCCAAGTTCTGGATCCTTGTCAATTCTCACTCGAATCTAAGTAGTTACAACCAAGATTAGATGAACTGGCTGAAAATCTGCATTCAAAGCTACTGTAATGAAGTTATTACTAAGGAATTCAGGTGAACAAAAGCTTTAGAAGGAAAAAACTCAAAAAAGCATTTTTGACAGTTCAAGAGAATATTAGATCTCATAATATTAATTCAAAACAAGATTCCAATACAACAGCATCGTGTATCACTGTACATAAGTTTTACTCCAATATGGCTATTATAATCATAGTTCATGTGGGCTTTAAATTCAGAGATATTTAGATATTATGTAAATAAATTTACTGCCCCCAGCAAAAAACATGTTCCTATGAGAGAACCTGTTCCTCCTATTTCTTTGCTACCTCTAGCTGAATTTTAAAAATCAAACCTCGTTCCTACTTTCGTTCTATGTAGCCAACACTGTTTCCCTTTCTCTTGCCAGAATAGTTAACTAGAAAACTTATTTTACACAAGAAGTGGACATTCTCATTCTAGCACAGAATGAAAACAGTTCTCAGTATTTTCTCAAAAAACCCAAAACAATACAGAGGAAACATCTTGTGTCCAAGAACAGAAAGAAGGTTGCCACAATGAAAAAGCCATTAAATTGTATAAGAATTTCTTACCCACATCTATCATAAATAGAACTGATAATTATCAGGCATGCATCAGATGCTCACACTTTTTTTATCCTAGCTTTTGTTTATGGATGCACATTTCTACATTTGCAGGTTTTTGAACCATTCTGGATAGCAATGAATAGATGCAAAGTACCCTAAGTTGTACTGCTACTTTGTATTTTTTTCAGTTACTAGATAAATAATGAGCTGGTGATCAATAAATGTAGTTGAGAAATTTCTAGCTCAATAAAAAGATTCAAACTTAAGTTTCTGGTACATTCTGTTAAAAATCTACCACATTTCTCTCTTAAAATGTTCCCATAAAAAGTAAAAAGAGCTCAAAACTAGAAGGAATGTGTAGTTTTCATTTCAGTACTAGAATTGCATTGAGGAAGCACTGTCTTCTGCTGGAGATAAATTCCTGTACGATTTCTGTCACCATCTACAGAGAAATGGTAATAAATGAAAACAATCTAACAATTCACTGCCACTGACAGACAGATGTCATGTTGTGAAGTAGGATTTTATTCTTACCTCGTGGCTTTGTCTGGGAGAACACTGGGACTGTGTATAGGGAGGTTGGTGGGCAACTTTCAACATCAGATAATCAATTAATTGCTCTCTAGACGGATGTCTTCCTACTGATGATTGAGGAGGGAGATGATGGACTTGGCTGTAGTTTGCCTGAGGTCTTTGAGGCTGGCACATCTGTCCATTTGTCAAAGGTATCTGAATAAAACATAAATACTCTGTGTCATACATTTGATAAGCAGGGATCCTCAATTCCTCCTTTATTATTTCAGTATTTCTCATACTTGACTGCTTTTAATTTTAGGAACATTACTAAAACTGTTCTTCTGGATCATGTACAATTACACTAAATTTTCTTTATAGTCATTAGCTCTGACCTCCTGAGAACAAATCTGAAAAATAAAACTTACTTTGAGGGCTAATCTACTAGAGAAGACTAAACAGTCTTTGCTTTTTGCATTTGTTTCACTGAGTTATCCCAGCCATTATTTTCTAGCAGTGCAATTGACAATATTGACACTTGGTTGGTATCATTATAGTTTGCACTTTTATTGCATAAAATTCAGAGATTTTGTAACAATTCCCAGTAGGTCATACACAAAATAAAAATCCCACACAGTTAGCAGACAGAAATTACATGTTCTCTGCGCATCTTTTGGTGCCCACTTTGCAAGAAAATCTTCTGGGCAAATTCACGTACAAGCTCAAGATTTTAATAGCAGAACTGTAATGATACTTGCAATTAATGTTATTCTTTTGTTAACACATCTGTCACTGACTTGGTATGTATAATGATGACAAACAGCAGTAAGGTACACAACTGTCAAGACATACAGTTCATTCAAACCATTTCACTAGGAATGATGCTGGAGAGGTTTCTTACTGAAGCCTCAGTTACTGTTCAGCTCTGCGTTGAGATGGGCAGCCTTTTCCCTTCTCACCCATATGCCTCACGCTCTTACCTAACCTAAGTATTCACTCAATCTCTCTGTATGACTCCCACATTCCAAAAACGCTACAGTCTTGAGATACAGATTTTTTCTGCCTGCCACCATTACCTCATACTTACAGGATACAAGGATATTAAAATACTCTCTCTCAATATCATAAATAACTGAAGCATGCAAATGTCAACCTTTAACCATGCTATGTGAATGGACATGTATCAGAATCTATTCTGTTGAGTATTTTATGGTGAAGTGATTCTGAGAAATGGTAATATGTGTATATATAAATTTTTAGCTTATTTACAGATGAGATTTATTCAATTTACACAATTTTCTACTGCCTTTTCTGAAAACCTGAAGCATGACAGGAAAACTATTTTTTATTGCACTGCCAGAGGTAGAGTTTACATAGGCAACATGTATCAACAGCTATGCAAATTCCCAATATCCAATATCTGTAGAAATGCAACAGAAATTACTGAATTTACAAAAAGAAAGATCAATTGCTGCACCATAATAATTTACAAGCATCCATTTAGTTTCCTTGTAGTAAGTCCTGCCTGTATAGATGGTCGTTAGAGATGAATACAGAATGTCTCCTATAAATTCTAGCTTATCATCACAATTTCATCACAACAGATTTCAGGTTTGTTCTTTAAATCAGGTTGAGATTGCTTTAATCAGTTTAATCAGCTTCAGATTGTTTTCCTGAAATCATCTGCCATATTCCAATTTCCACTTGCAAGAACATCTTCTGCTGCAAATTTCTTCTTTCAAAGCCCTTGCGGAAGAAAAACAAGAACTATCCCCCTTCATATAGTTAACTGTTTTGTCTTCCAAAAAGAGGATGCTATTTCATTTACGCCACCTTCAATACCTGAGTATTACATTTTAAAGAAGCCCCAGTTCCAACTGCTATCCCTACATATGTTTCTACTACTAATAAAAAAATATATCCTTACAAATAATAATAAATATATCCTATCCATGACATCACGTAGACAATTACCTGCACAGCTATTTTCTTCGTGCTGTCTGGAGGAACATCTTTGAGACCAAGTGTGGCAGATGAGTAATTCTGCTGTCCTGAAATGAATACTTCATCCTGGCATTGGTCTCCTGGAGTAGAAGCCTGGGGATGCTTTAAACAGAATGGAGCAGTAAAGACAACTGTCTTCATATATTTCAAACAACAAAGCTCTCCTAAGAAGCCCAGAATAAAACATTAAGGGCTTTATCATTCTTTATCTTCTCTGATTAACTACTACATTGTTTATGTAGAAAATCTTAACTAGCCAAGACACCACACCCATAAAATATTGACAGATATTTACAAAAACTAGCAACTGCAGAGGTGTCTTTGATCACCAATAAACTGATAACAAAAGTCAACAGATGCTAAGGACTGCCTATTCAAGGATTCATATGGTTAAAAGCAGTCTTCTGTTGACCTTATCCAGCTCACTATGGATACCATAACATCACCCAGGATGCTCAGAGTTAAAAAGCAATTTCCTCACGTTTTCTTACAAACTAAAATATTAATTTTCTTGAATGCCTAAAGTACCTTACAGCACAGTTTACATCATCAGAATTTGTTTGAGGGAGGAAAAAGCATAGTAAGATTTTGTTCAAACCTTTATCAACCTAGGTTAAATTCAGAATTCAGGTTAAATCTCTTTTTCACACATGTACAACGAAACCAGACAGTTTTACGTATGTTCAACCATCTATAAAAGCCAATTAGAAAACTCAATTTCATGACATTAAATTGAAAAGCCTTGCAGTAAGTTTAAGGCATATGAAGTGAAAGCGAAGTATTTAGTTTAATGCCTATAAAAAATTCCAGCACATACATTTTATTCTTTTTATTGAAAGCACTGTCCATATGTAAAAGGATAACTCTATCAATTTAAGGACACCTCTTACAGTTTATTCTTTCCCCCTCTATATATTGCAATAGCCTCCTGTAGGTACTCACTCGAACAATGTGCACACCAGAACCTCTTCCGTCTGCAATACTCAAGGCAACACTACCCTGGCTGCCATGCAGATCCCTAGAGCTGCCATAGTGAAAGCTGCTAACTGCAGCATAATTGGAATTAAAGGACCTAGACAGCATGCTCTGAATAAAGAGGGGACAGATTTAACACAGAGATTAGTGCAGCATGCATAAACCACAAGACATGTTATACATAGACTAATACAAACATATTCCATTGTCATGCAAGATAAAAACCATGCAAGAACAGTACCACTGTGATCTATAAAATACAACTCAGTGACCCCTATTTACCTTTATTTACTGTAAATCAGCATGTAATCAGCAGTTAACATGCAGAATTACATGTAAATAAAGTCATTCAAATGTTCATGTGTCTGGAAAAACAACAAAGGTGCACAGCTTATCAAAATTTCTAGGTTTTCATAAATTTGCAACATATCAAATATATTGTAGGAAGAGAAGCTGGCAGTCAAGATAAACAGCTGTGGAAAACCATCTAATTACCAGTTATTATTTTGTCTCATTTTCCCCCCCTATCACTGGTACAGGACAAATAAAAATTTACACAGAGACAGAGATTTGACTGTTTGACTGGGTTTTCTTGCTATTGCAATGCTGTCAACATCTGCAATGCATTCCAATAACACTTCATTCAAGAATGTGAACAAGCCTCATTTAGAGAAAAAGAGGCTTGAAAGAAACCTTGGAGTCCACCCCTGTGCCACTGTAGACAATCCAACAGGTAACATGAGCTCAAGGACAGAAGTGATAGTGGCTTGGTTTTGAGCTTCATTACCTTGCAAACCTGACCTCTGCAATACTGGCAAGGGTAACAGAAAGCAAGCTGTAGACATTACCGTCTTGCCACCACAGACTTTGTAGTTGTAAGAACAAAATAAAATAAAAAGATTGCACCAAAGAAGAAAAGGAAAATCCTCCATATGCCATCTAACAAATGAAACACACCTATCTTGAAAAAGTGACAAAGACCCATGAAAAAATATCATCATAGTAAAAGATATATCACAAAGCATCAAAACCTGGCAAATTCAAAGTTTTTGGATTTTTTATAGAGTTTTTAATTTTTCCAAGTAAGAAAAAAAGAAAAAAGTTCAAAATACATGTCATTTGACTAAGATACTGACTAAGATACTCTTACATGAGTTGACACTGTTTCCCACAGCATTCTCCTGAAGAAACTGGCTGCTCAGGGCTTGGACAGGCATACTGGCTGGATGGCCACACCCAGGGAGTTGTGGTGAATGGACTTAAATCCAGTTGGCGGCCGGTCACAAGTGGTGTTCCCCAGGGCTCAGTATTGGGGCCAGTTCTGTTTAATATCTTTATTAATGACCTGGATGAGGGGATCAAGTTGCATCCTCAGTAAGCTGGCAGATGACACCAAGTTGGGCGGGAGTGTTGATCTGCTGGAGGGTAGGAAGGATCTAGGAGGGATCTGGACAGGCTGGATCGATGGGCAGAGGCCAATTCTATAAAGTTCAACAAGGCCAAGTGCTGGGTCCTGCACTTGGGCCACAACAACCCCATGGAACAATACAGGCTTAGGGAAGAGTCACTGGAAAGCTGCCTGGAGGAAAAGGACCTGGGATTGTTGGTCAACAGCTGCCTGAATATGAATCCAGGTGGCCAAGGTGGCCAATAGCATCCTGGCTTGTATGAGAAATAGTGTGGCCAGCAGGACTAGGGAAGTGATCGTGCCCCTGTACTCGGCACTGGTGAGGCCGCACCTCGAATACTGTGTTCAGTTTTGGGCCCCCCACTACAAGAGAGACATTGAGGTGCTGGAGCGTGTCCAGAGAAGGGCAACGAAGCTGGTGAAGGGTCTGGAGCACAAGTCTGATGAGGAGCGGCTGAGGGAACTGGGGTTGTTTAGCCTGGAGAAAAGGAGGCTGAGGGGAGACCTTATCGCTCTCTACAACTACCTGAAAGGAGGCTGTAGAGAGGTGGGGGTTGGTCTCTTCTCCCAAGTAACTAGTGATAGGACCAGAGGAAATGGCCTCAAGTTGCGCCAGGGGAGGTTTAGATTGGATATTATGAAAAATTTCTTCACTGAAAGGGTTGTCAAGCATTGGAACAGGCTGCCCAGGGAAGTGGTGGAGTCACCATCCCTGGAGGTATTTAAAAGACATGTAGATGTGGTGGTTAGGGATATGGTTTATTGGTGGACTTGGCAGTACTAGGTTAACGGTTGGACGTAATGATCTTAAAGGTCTTTTCCAACCTAAATGATTCTATGATTCTATGAATAAATACAATTTGGTGTTTGTCTGTTGACTACATATACTAATCTGATTTTGAAAATAGTCGCTAGTCCTCAGGCAGACAGTTGCTCATTCATACTAGCTTTATCTTGTGAAACTAAACCCAGTTTAATAATCAAAGTCACATGCCTCTGCATATTCATACTCCCCAGATGCTCTGGTAGACCAGTCATTGGAAACTCCCTTGGAAAACAGTATTTACTGACAATACTTGGCTTTTCTTGGCCAAGGCTATTGGATAACCTCTTACTCAATGACATAGTGAGCTTTCTTCATGCTCCTCTTCTCCACCTACCCTGTTCTCTAGTCAATGGATTTTTCAAGCTTCCAGACAAGTTTCCAGAGGCTTTCCCTCTCTTGGGAGGGGAAGACTGTACTCTTCAAGTCTCTCTTTAGTAAAGATTCAATCTGAGCTTACTGCTCCTCTAAGTTTCAGGCCAAACACCCAGATTAAACTGCCAAAGCCAATTTTCCTTAGCTCCTTAGTGCCTCAAAGCACCTTCTTATAACTCTTCTCAATTCCCCCAATTGTACAGGCAACTCCCTGAAGTCTCCTTACAGGAAGCTCCTCTCAGAGGCTCCTGTATCTCTCAATTTTCTGTAAGTGGCAAAACTATAGATAAAAAAAAAGAAGGAATGCATGGTGAGACTAGAAAGTTATCTTTTGAAAGTGTCTCTAGCAGACCATCTTGCTATAAAGATCCCTAGATCCACTAGATTCACTCTTATCTTAGAAGGACCCAAACAGATGGTCAATAAATAGCAACAATCTAAATCCAGATTTCTATTTACAATCTAAGACAGATCTACAATATGAGGTAGAACTTTCCCAAAATTTGTAGAGGCATGAACTTGTCCATCAGGAATTAAGATTCAGTCAACTCTGTTTACTGAGCTTCAAGGTGACTGATTACACAGCCTAAGAGTAGTTTTATTCAAGGGTTTATAAAACCTCCTTTCTTGGTAGAGACTTCTTCCAAAGTACAAAAAATGATTGTGCAATTGATGTAGGGAAGACATGAGAAGTACTGCAAACACCGTTGTTCTTCTCTACATTGGGCACAGCATCTCTAAATTAGAAGGAACCCGCAAGTACAAACTGTACAAAACAAATACTATTTAAAACTACATGGAGGTATAAGAAGGTTTTAGTTTAACACAAGAAGAGATTCCTAGTGACAAATCTAGGAAGTATTTTTCCTCTACCTATTTTTAGCTGGGAAGAGAGAAACTGAGGCATTTGGAGTGTGAACAGTATTCCTCTTAATTTCGCTTCTCAACATGAGCATGATGAAGGCTGTACATTTCCTAGTGAGACTCCTGAAGACTGCTGCACCAAAGATGACACATTTGGAAATCTGAATATGTAGAGGCCATTAAAACCCCTGATTTTTTATTCCAATTTATTAAAAATTAAATATGGAATGCATGGTCTAAACTTCAGATTAAATGTGAATGTTAATTCCAAGTACTAGCTCCATTCTCCACCTGATTTGCTACAATGTCTTAGGGCATAATGGCCTGCAAAATGGTAACTCAAATACTTGAGGCTCGAGAAATCTCATTTCAGTTACTCTAAACTAATATACACTAACCAATATACATGCCATGTTCCACTGTATTTTTGTGAAACCTGTTTACTAGAAATCAGTTCTTCAGCTGTGAAGAACACATATTAAAAGGAACAATACACCAATAAAAAATGGGTACGTACAAAGTAAAAAAAAAATAAATTCAGCATATAAATCAGGATTTGTAGTCAAAATCAGCTTCTAATTGAATCAGTAGATGCAGCCAGCTAGTAGCATAGTTTTGGGGTTTACTTACATTCTTTTTGAATGCTAAGAGTCATAACATATTCTCCATTTTGCAGCTTACAAGAAAATTAACAATTTCAGATTTCAAAAGGGTGTCTTTTGGGAACTGAAGCACCTTAACACATTTACTTGGGTGCAAGACAAACAGTGGAATTTAGTTAGGTGAATTTCTATTGGATAATACTGTTATAATTTTAAGACTGGCTGGAGTCTGTCACAACAATCCATGAAAGTTTGGTATAGAACAGGAACTAATAAAATTCAAGTATCTGCAGGGAAGAAGACTCTACATCCTACTTATCTTGCAATAGCTCTAACTGATAACTTAACTGCTAGGCCCAAGTATTAGCTTATTTATTTATTTATTTAACAGTACTTAGAATCAATTGCCAGCTAAATGTGGACATAAGTTATCCTTTGAGGCCATATTAAATGTCTAGAAATCTCTTCACTTTTCATTCTCACCCTGACTATCTAAAATTCTTTAGAAAAAGTTTGCTCACGGTATTCTGGAACACTTGAAATGCCTACAATTAATACTTTAAGCCTTTTGGAATAAAAGCACACAGGCAAAAAAAGGCTTTGTTTGAAATCTGATAGAATTCTAGCAAGATACTAGTTTATCCCAAAGAAGAAGAACTTAAACATTATGAAACTATTCTTCAGTCACGCAAGAGGAAAAAAAAGGCATGAATTTAGGTCTTCTACTGTCATAAAGTGTTTGCAGGGTCAGAACTTTTGTTGTTTACATTCCAAATGCACAAGAATTTTATTCCTTTTAAAGTGTGATGTATTGACTTCTGAACTCCACAAAATAGCATAACAACACATCGATGGTTCAGTAGTCCATTCAAAATGGAAAAAAAAAATCAAAATGTAAAACTAACAACTACTGAATGGATAGTTTTCCTGTAATTTATCACTGTCAAAACATTCTTTAGGCTATGATCTTATAAACACTTAAGCACTTAATTCTATGTGTGCACAAACCCACTGAAGTTACTTTCCTTGACATATTGAAGCAAGCTTAACTTGGAGAAAATCTGAGGCCATATAAATTGAAATATTTTTGCATGTTAGGTATGTAGCATAAAAAAATAAATTCAAGAAAAGCTTTCAAACTTTGATTAAAACTGCAATTCTATATCAATACTGAAACACTTGGACTTTTTTCTTTTAATAAGCGATTGTACACTGGCAACTTTGAGAATAAAACCATCTATTCTTATTTCTGAATTGGAAAGTAGGAATCAAACTTTATGACCTCTTCTCTGAAAGCGCTACCATTTTAGATAAATAGTAGATAAAGCAGATAAAAAATAGAGGACTTAATTCCAGATGAAATTAGAATTGAAAGCAAACACGCACCTGATGAACTCCCAAGAGATCCACATCAAAAAAAGAAAATATACATATGTAAGGAAAGGACAGAGTCAGGGCCAGTAACTGTTTCTGCCTACTTAGCACATAGAAATATAACAGATATTTGCAGATAACTGTTGCAGATATTTATTATTGTAATTTATGGATGAGAAATTCTTCTACCACACAATAAAATGTGTGTTACACTAGTATTTTTCCACAGGCAGTATTTTAGTTTAAATTCCTAAATGAAAACTTTCAACAAGACTACTATAGAAGACTACTGCAACATATCAGGTAGTAAAATTGGCAAGTCACACTCAAAAAGGAAAATATGCTGAAAAATATTACTGTTCTTAAAAACTCACCTGTGTACTAAATTTAGAAGGTTGGGGGTGGGGCAGAATTGACTGCATGCTTTCCAACAGCTTACATATATAACCACTAGGGAGCAGCTTGACATTTAAATAAGCTCATTTCTCTATTCCACAATAAAATATGCTTCACATCAGGTAAGCAAATTGTTTCTCCTGAATATATGCAAAATTTCTATTTATAAATGGTCTCATGAACTGTTTTCACCTTCCTTCAACCAGATGGATAATTTTAGTTGATTGGCGTATGCCCCCTTACAGCTTGTCAAAGGGATTACAAATGCTGGTTACTTAGCTGGAATACACTGTTAATCATTTCTGCTGAACTTAGAACTATCCTGTATCTCTCCTCATGCAAACTTGAAGGGTTTTTTTCCTACCTATATCAGGTAAAAAGGACTAATAAATAAAACAAGAACTAGCTTCTCCAATTTGTCCAACAAGCAGACACTGTTTATTTAAGTGGGTTCACCCTCCTCTCTCTCTCCCTCCAGTTACTAAATTTTATAAAAACAAAATAAACAAGTACTTCAGGAGCTTAGCAAAAAAAAAGAAAAACCCCAAACAAAAAAAACCAAACCCCAACCCACACCAACTCCCAACAAAACCCACTACACCCTCCTTCCTAATCAGCACAGGATAGAAATAATGAACAACTAAATTCACTAACAGACTCAGAGTCACAGCAAAGGTAATAGTATTAACCCATACGGTTGTGTATAACCACAGGCAAGAAGATATGAATTAAATATTCATCATAAGGCTTAATTCTGTGTACCTGTTTTTGTCAGTATTTTGTCTTACGCTTTAAAAAAAAGAAATGCCATTTTAAATGCATGAAAGCTTTGTCAAAGCAATTTCCAATAAATGTTCCTTAAATGAGCTCTGTAATCGAACTTGTTCCTTAAATGAGTTCTGTAATTAGTGAAATTTTTTTTCAGACTTCAAAACATTTCAGAAGTCTGGGTTATAGATTAAGCCCCTCGCCCAGCTAATTTTTAATTACAAACAGAAATACCGAAACCATTATTTTAAAAGAACAAAGAAATATCCAGTAAATTCCTAGAATTTCCATATTATCATATTTGCCAGCTGCCATATAGGATCATATCTACATTTTTCACAGTCCAGATTTTTCTTTTCAAGTCAGTATCCCAGAGAATATGAAGTAGACAATTATGTACACATTCACTTTTAAACCCATAAATAAGTCTCAGATTGCTAAGTAAATCTACTTTAAAATGCTTCAAGGCCAGAACTAAAGAAACATGCACATACAAACCAGACTTCTAAGATCTGTTAAATTAGATGCACAGCTAAGATCTCAATAGCAGCTATTCCATATCACTCAAACAAAAATTAGCAAAAATTAGCAAAAAATAGCAAACAAAAATTAAGGTTTACATATAAAGCATGATAGAAAGTATGGACAGATATAAAGGGAATCAAGTCAGGCAATCAATTTCATTTCAGTAAAGGTGACTACACTGCTACAGTACCTGAACAGGTATCACTGGTGTATTAAACATTGTTCCTAACATGTCAAATGTAGACAATATAAGAACAAGCGATAAACAAACTGCATTAGCAGCGCACTGAAGTTTTGTTTCCCCTGCATTCAGGAATTGCTGGGATTTTTGCTTCTCTGTTGTTTCATGTAAGATTTAATATATGCATCCAGGAGAATGGAAGATCAGAGAATGCACCTTTTATTAGGGTTGGAATATGGTGAGGTTTGTGACCACCTTATGGGACAAAGGGTCCCCACACTACAGCACAGTACTATGAAAGCCTTAACATATTTTATGTTCTGTGTGACTCAAACTGGATCAGAAGAACGGGTGCAAGCTGTTGTGCAGGCTTCTTTAAAAAACACAAAACCCATCCCTTTCTATCACCAGAAGTTATGTAACTTAAAACAACAAAAGCAAACCCATCCCCCTTTCAAATACGTCCATTTCCAAAGAAAAATTATAGTTAAAAGTAATTTTTCCAGCCATCCCCAATTAAATTTCTTTAGCTACCACAGATATTGAAGTATTTAGCATAATAATCACAAACCAAACTATGTTCTTTCAAAATAAATTAAAAAATAAAATCCATCTAGCTGGCATAATCAGAATGTATTTTGGCTGCTTTACTCACTTCCCCTCCAAGGAAACAGGATCAAGCTAATGACATTCTACCCATTATTAATTGATGATATTTTAAACTGGTTTAGCTGGACAGCATAGATTACACTCTTCCAGTCTCTACTCAAATTCTTTGAAGATATGTAACTGTTCAACTCTACATATCAACTCAAATTCTTGATAGCATTTACAGTACATGAAGAATCCTGTTCATAATCTGTAGTTATATCAAAGCCTCCTGTGATTTCCTGAAATGAACAAGATTTTTAAGTGTTCTCATGTCACTGCAATAAATATTCATTCAACAATCTGTCAGATACCCAACTTCAAAAGACAACTGACTTGGAGGCAAATACATGTTAATTATGGCTTTTGAATTCTTCAGCAACTTAAGCTGTAGACCTATACTTCCAAATAGCTTTTACTGATTTTCTTTTCCTTGTTCTTAAAGAGAAGATACAGGAGGAAAAAAGGCAGAACAGAAAGATCAAGAAGTGTTAGGGAATATTTAAATACAATACAAATACAATGCTACAATAAATATTACTTGGCCTAAAGGAGCTGGCCTTGCAGCCCTGCAGGTCAGTGTGACAGTATTTAATGTATTCTAAAGTAATTGGACTACGCTGGCAAGTATGATGTAAAACCAACAGGGACTTTTCTTTTCTTTGGGGGAAAAGTTCATTTACAGTTCATTTGACTGTTTCTCAGATATTAATCACAAACACGTTTATCCTTTTTAAGGCAGTATCGGAAGTACATTTTCAGTGGTAATTAAAAGCAGTTCAAAACACAGAGTATTTAACTTATTCCATATCCGGGTAACAGAAAGGTAGAAAAGTTTTAAATTATTGTTTTTACCTTTTCTAGCTTTTTAGCCTCAATATGTCGCAGCACCTGTTCCCTCCAGTCATGAGGGACTTTACTTTTTCCTGGAGGGTCTAATAAAGAGTGCTCAGAGTTAACCCTTGGGTTTGATCTCTTTGAAGGGCTAGTCCGTGAGTAATTGAAGTCACTAACTGACATAGTTCTTTCTGGTATTTCATTCACTGATGGCCGAGCACTCTGTGGTCGAGGTACATTTGGACCATCAATACTATATGTCCTGGCAGAAAGAGGTCTCTGTTGCCCAGACATTACTGGTGGAGCTCTTCCCATTGAATGCAAATCTCTGTATGTTAAATAATCCCCTTCAGGAACCTGGGTCCACCTTGAAGGTCCAGTATCCCCAACATTTATAGAAGCTGTAGAAGATATACTGCTCTGCCTTTGAAGAGTGTGTCTGGACGCTCCTGGGAGCAGTCTATCATTCGGTGGAACAGCCCACATATCTATGTGTCTCCCAGCCATCCGTTGATGAGTGTTATACACAGCACTGGCTCGGACATTGTTATGATTGGAGAAATTCATATTGGCAGAATGCTTTACATAGCTGGGGGTTTCTGTACTGTCAGACCTAAGCAGACGTGAAGGAGGTAAGCTGCCTTGTTCTACTTGGGTGTTTTGTTTCTGGGGCCACAAAGTGTCTTTTGCCGCTGCACTGCTGCTGTACTGAATATTATACTGGGGAGCACAGAACATCTGTGCACCGCTTGTCACTGATCCTCTCACTACATTAGCACCTTCGGGATTGTGATTTGAGTCAAACTTAAATGCAGCTTTTGTAGAAGATACTAAATCAGATGATGATGACGACCCAGGAAAAACCTGCAAAGGCTGATCATACAGAAGAGTAGCAGATTTACTTCGGACTATGTTTTTTCCATCTGCACTATCAGATGCTAATTTTACCACTGAGTTTGGCTGTTGAGATCCATTCTCATTGGCAATATCGTAGATTTTCAGACCACCAGTGTCCATACTGGTGGTGCTGTGAGATTTCATCACAGGACCACTTCTCTGTGGAGACAAATCTTCAGTGCTCCTTGAAACAGACAGCTCAGCAGAATCACCATCAACTGCAGTGCTTCTTGTTAGTTCGTCTTTACTGGGAGACTGTACTGCTTCCTCAGGATGTCCATTTACTTTATTTATAGGATACTTATTTCCATTTTCCAAGTGCTCACTTTCTTCTTTCATGTTGTTATTCAAAAAGCCCTTTACTGAAACTATTTCCTGTGTTTGTAACCTTTCTACAGTAACTGGCACTGCCTCTTCACTAACCAGTTTACTGATATTCATGTTTATTTGGTCTAATTTGTGAGACTCCTCCATAGGAGTGCTTAGATCAACACCTTTTCCTATCAGGCCTAATCTTTCTTCAATGCTTAATTCATATTCAGACAAATTTGTAACCTTCTCTTGCACATGTATGTTTTCTTCTACTGTAATGCTCAATTCACCTCCATTTTGCAAAAGATTATTCAAATTTTCATCTTCTCGCCTGGAAAAAGAGATGGCTCTTAAAAGAAATTCCAAAAGGAATCAACATATTCCTTTAAGAACTATTTTAGAAAAAATAATCATTAATATGCAACACAGCCATACTGTGCACACAAAACAGGACAAAGACCAATATACAACCAGATTTATGACTTGCTATCCTACCATTACAAAAATATATTATATAGAGGGCTCATTTTGGCAACGTTTGTGTCAACTGATTTCAGAAGTTTGTTTAAATTCAACAGGAATTAAAGACAGTTTAAAAGTGTCAAAATGACTAAGTGACAATAACTCAAATTTTTTATCAAATACTTGATAAAGGCAAGTTCCATGACAATTTTGGGCAAATGTCTTCTTTCTATTGGCAATTTTCTTAAAAAAAATGGCACCTGCTAACTAAAACCTCAAGAAGAGTAGCAACCTGTAAGGTCATTCTTTGTAAGTTTTTAAAGGCCTTTTATAGTTATGTCAGTAATCAAATTGATCTTCAAAATTATGCAAATAAAACCAGAACTTTTAAAATGGTGTACTGAAGTATTTTGCAGGGGTAACAAATTATAAAGATGAAATTATTACACCCTGTTATTACAACAGAGGGGAACCATGTCTTGTATACTAAAATTAGCCTCTGAATTTTATTGTCCTTTTTTTTTTTTTAAAGATAACTATTCCATTATTTAACATTATTTTAAAACATTAAAATTTCAATTATTTCATGAATGATAAATTAATGAATTAAAGGAATGGACATATAATATGAAAGATCAAGTAACATTTTTCTATTATATTTGCTCAGTGGTATACAGTATCTTACAAACCTGATCTTGGATAAAACAGCAGCATGTGTTTCTTTGTCTGGAGAACAGAGAGAAATATCTTGGCTACTATCAGTATTTAAGGAAACAGAATCTGACATTCGAGAAGGAGAGGAACAGTTGCTGTTATTTTGATTGCTATTGTGGGTAGCTTCATCTGATAAGGAATCAGCATCTTTTGAATCATCTGAAATAAAAATTTGTCAATTTAGTTACAGACACATACATCTGTTTAATATGCATTTAATGTGTGAATGTTACAGTGTTTAGAAATTGTCTCCTGTTCTTCAGTAATTCTGATTACTGGAAACTAAAATGTAAACTAACACCTTTGTAAACTTCATTTAAACTTACAAAAGACTGTTGGCAATAATTCCTATTTTTTAAATATTTGGCTCAATGTAAACAGCCCTCACCTCTTAATGAAATTTAACTTGTTGCTTTATTCCAAGTTTCCTTGGCATAAGCTAGTGCACTACATTATAGAATATTTCCCCCAAAATATCTAACAAATCATATTTCTCTTTTTGCAATGATTTCAAAGTTTTGAGTTACATGAGTCTATTAGCCCCTATGAAACTGAAGTACACTGCTTCACATGAAGGATTTTGAAGGTGTACACAGTTCCCAATTTTGAACATTATTTCATTGTTTAATAGCTATTTATTAGACCAAGCACTCAGGAAAGACCTAGATCACTGGATAAGCTCTGTATAGTTTCATAAATGTAAAAAAACAGGAAAGAAAAATGTTCTTCTGCAGACTTGGAATCCAATGCATTCCCATGCTTTGCAGATCACTTAGAACAACATTTTCAGAGTAATTTACACCTGTGCACATTGATTCTTGCATAATGTATGCATACTTACATACTACATACGTATAAAAATAACTTCTCTGTAGCACTTGAAGCCAGCCATGATTTTGATATAACTGTACAAACAAATATGTTTCAATTTTTGCTTCAAGACACAGTAACAGGTGCCAAAAGCATACATTTTGTGAAACTAATGCCTATCTCCAGAGACAAGAAAGAAGTTTTGACTTAGTACTTTAGTCAGGCATAAAAACCCAAAGATGGCATTGATGAAAATCAATCTTCACCTGCATGGGATCCTCAGCAGACTCTTCCTGCTACCTCCATGTGGTTTTCTTTCATCCCCACTAAATCTCACCCTTTTACATCTAATGGCCAGAAGAGCCTTTTGTCCTGGAAAGTACTGGAGTAGGATATTATATGAAGCAAAATACAATTTGCTCTCCAACTTTTAAATTATGTTTTCTCTGAATCCTAGGTCATTCCTTACTCTTAAGGAAATGGTTACCCAGACTGATATTGTCTTTCAGAGAATATAAAACTTAAGTAACAAAAACAATGTTCTGAAGTTTCCTGTTAGAGCAAAGAAGAAAAATAAGAGAGTAAAGTGACTCTGGAGAAAGAGTTGCCACAAGAGAAGTTTATTCTTAAAACTTAAGAAGAGAGCACAGCTTCTCTGAGAAATTTAAACAAGTGATATTGCTGTCTACAGCAGCAATAATCCACAAAATCGGGGTGGGGGGGAGGATATGGAATATTTCCAAGGTAAATACCACTTCCTGCAATCCTTTTCTTAAGTGTATTAAGTGTGTGTTCAAGCTAACAGTCCCCCAAAACACATCCATCTCCTTTCCCCTTCTGGTTTTAAACTGACGACAAGAACTGAGAAAATTAGGATGTCACCACAGCTTTCTCTACCACACAGTCAAGTATAAGATATTGCAGAAATTTTTTTCTGCTTTCATTGCTTAACTAGAGAATTGATCATCTTTCTTTTAAAATATACAAATTAAATATACTTCTGCATAATTTAATTGGAAAAACTAGCCACTTTGAGTCAAGAAATTACCAGAATCACACAACACTTCTATTGCTTTTTATGATAGCTAACCTTTTTTGTTATTGCTAAGAGCTACCACTTTTGGTTGGTTTATGGAGGTTTCTATCAGTGGTGGTCGCATTTCTGCCATTTTCATCTCTTCATCAGAGGAGAGTTCTTCCGACTCCTGCTAAAGGAAAAACAGCTTTATGCTGTGCATTTTAAAGAACTGCTTAAAGGTTAAGTAAATGCTATCTAAACTGTCACCCTCTGAAAAACAAAGGGGAAAAAAAAACCCATGCAACATAACATAGGCGTAACATAACAACTGTGTAGTGCATTTGTAGTGCAAGTCAACTGAATTTAGTAATATTTGCCACTGAATTATCTTCAAGAAGCAGCACGTGCAGACCTGTATTGTAACTAATGAACTCCGTGGGAACGACAGTCAAACTGGTAACTTCAGCTGCAAAAACCTACTTGGAGCAAACAGATGCAGCCTCTGTTCCACCACTGGAGAGAACCTCCAGTTGAGTTCAAGTCATAAAGTTACCACTGAACCAGCAAACACCCCAGACTGACTAGCTGGGTATTGGTTTTGCAGAAAAGAGCTCAAACTGAAACAGCTATAGAGTAGCATGATCAAGACAATCTTAGGAATGGAGAGCTATGCTGTGAGAAAAGACTGAATGAGCCTGGCTTGCCTAGTCTAGCAAAAAGAGGAAGTATAGCTGGGGTTTATATCTTTAAATTTACATTGGGGGTAAATTCCAAAAGGAAGAGAAGTTATTTAACCTCAAGAACAATGGCAGAGGAATAAAGTGATGCTGAATACATTTAAGCTAGAAATCACTAGTTCCTAACCATAAGATGGAGCTCAGTGCACTTATGGAAGAGATTAGCTGACAAAGCTGCTGCAAGAGCAGCCATGCAACTGATTCAGTATCCTACTGCCAGTCTTATATGCCTATCATCTTCAGAAAATGATTGTTTCCAGTAATATTTTGAAGGAAAAAACCCCCTTCCTTCCCTAAAGTGGCAATTTCTTTCTAGTAAACATGCTTCCTATTACAAAAGCTACAAAATCCATGTTGCAGATTACAAAAATAGTCTGTCAATGTTCACTTTTTCTTACAAGTTTCAGAACATTTAACATGTGGAACCTTTCCCGTGATAGTAACTACTTGGCCAGTTCTTTGGACTGCAGGGAGGACAAACCTGACTGAGATGTAGCAAACAAGCTATGACAGTCTTCATTAAAAATAAAAAGTAAAAATCCATCTGTTTTTCTCTGCAACTGGAACAGACAACCTCTTCACTGCCTCTAGCACATTGCGTTTCCTCTTAGATGTGACATACAACAAGTGTAATAAATGTTGAAATGAAAAATGTATGTGCATGCAAAGTTTAGATACCTGGATCCAACTGCAATGGAGTTACCAGCAGCTTATTACATGGAAGTAAGGATTCACTGCCCAATTGACTACACACTGCTACCTCATTTACTTACTGGCATACAGCCAGCTACAAAGAATTGCTGTCACTATCATTAGACAACAAATATGATTTTCTGGAATTATGCTTTTAAACTAAAGAAAAATGTCAAAACCAACATTTTCCGAAAGTATGTAGAAGCAGGAAGACACTAGTGGGGAAATAGCCAGCAGCAGCCACAATTGCTTGTCACAAAGTCTCTTCAGCAAAAGTATGATATATGCATGTTCCACTGCTTACATAACACAGGCAAAAATAATCTGCTTGTGAAACTATGAAAAAAGCATTTTACAGGTTGTGACTGGCAACTGAGTGACAAGTTCGAAAATTTGTCATAAAGCTGAAACATTCTAAATAAACGAATACATGGTGTTTGTCAGAGATGTACAAAGAGTTTAGAAGTTTAAAATCTCTGACAAGAGGTAAGTACAATCCAAGTCATACTCATGAAAGCTTACTAATAAACACAGAGGAATATATATTTTTAAACCCACCTTTCACTTTTCATTTGAAATGAATGTGCATATTCACTTGGATATACAAGGTTGTGATTGCTCCCACTAATCAGGTATTTTGTCATTTCAGTGACATTAAAATTGGTTATTTAATGAAGAACTGACAATCAACCAAAACCTGGAAAATTCTATCTAAGTATGAGTCTGTTCACAGTTTGATACTTAGGTCAACTTTTAATCGAGTTTACTTTATTTTTCTTTAAATGCATGTATCTTTCATTATGAACTTTTTATTAGCTATTTCAACTTTTACTTAATATAACCTGAAGTGAGAAAAATATTAAATTGCAAACCATCTGTATTTACAGCACTTATGGATGGCAATTTTCTGCTACTGTCCACATAAATTTTCATCTCCCAGAGTAACAAATTCAATACAACCAGCACAATTCTTTGACTGCTATGATGTTCATTGCAATGCCATACCTCGAGCGTGTCTTCATGGTTGACAATTGTTTTCGTGTTCTGCAGGGTTTTAACAAGTGCAGTCATCTGTGAATTTGCAGTGCTGTGCTCAGCTTCTGGTTCAGTAGGCTTCTGCACAGAGCTGCCTGCTGAATATTGCTTTCTCTCATCTGCTTTGTTCTTTATTGAAGCAATTTCTGAAGTCTACAGGATTAAGAACATCAGCAGAAAAAACATCCTGAAAAGTTTTCAGTAACATATGATATTTAGAGTTAACATTACATATTTTGGGAAACTACAGAATGGAAAATCTGAGCTTTGAACTTACAAAGTATGAAATACACCAGGTACGAAATGCAGAGAAACCCTCTGCAGATTACTGAGGTACAGTCCCTACCCTTTGTCAATCAGTTTGACTCTTCCCCTTATTGGGGTCAATTTGTACCATTCAATTTTCAGTTAAACAAAAAAAAAAAAGGTGCCAAGAATATCTACAGCACCAAACATGAGACATGTCAGCACCAAACAGTAGTCCTATCATGCTACATCAACCTGTTAGAGACTACTGACTCCTGTGCCAAGTTCCTACAATTGCCTTCCCAACTTATCATGTAAAACCTCCAGTCATGAGGGCAGCAGTAAGATCCTTAGAGATTATCCTGAATTTCATTGTGAAGTCTAGCAGATAAAGGAGGATCAGACGATGACAAAGATGCCATCCTCCAGAAACCAAAGAAGCCAGCTCCTTAACACATCCATAGTTTGTATTTGCCTGACAATCAAGTCACTTTCCTTGTTCTTAGTGTCAGAGGAAAATTGCTACGGCAAACCAGACATCTATTACAGACTTCTTTAAATGGTGAAGAGGTAAGTTCTTGTTCTTTAATCTGACAATTTTTCTTGCTAAAGCATTAATGGGGAGGGAGAAGAGAATTAAAAGGAATCAATGACTCTCTAGATCTTTGGAAGTTCTTGCAAAGTCAGAAGACAATATTATCTCTAACCTTTACCCCCACATCTTTTACAGAAACTGTCTGGCCTTCTCGTTTTGACTCCTTGGCGATATCTTCAGTAGATTCTTCATCCTTTAGCCTATGTACAATTGTCTGGACTGTTTTGACCATATTCTTCAGTTCATCAGGATATGGAGTTGGATATCTCTTCAGGTTGCCTTCCTGTATAACAAAAAGCAATAATGTTCTACATTTAATTAAATGCCATAATTAAAACATCTGCTTTAAAACAGACAATGAATGAGGACAAAACACTGAACAATCTAGGATCTCCACTTTGCTGTTCAAGTCTACCTGGACTGATGCAGACTTAAGTCCATAAAACCCAGCAAGATTATGAATCACTCCCCTCCCTGTCCCTGCAATGTGTCCATTCATTGCACGCAGGAAGAATTATGACAAATGTAATTTACTTAAAGAAAAATCAGGATTAATCATTGTTTCCCCACTACCCTTCTCCATGGCACCACCAGTCAGGTAATCTCCTAGTTATGCCCTACATTGCTTTACATCAGCTGAGAGTTTTTCCCTTGTGCTCCACTTTAAATTACCTGGCCAAAAATGCCACCAAAAACCAAAAAACCCCACCCCAAACCCACAGTGTTTCATCCTGTTAGGTACTTTTAACTAATAACTGAAGACTTGATTTCTTCAGCAGAGCAAAATCCACAGCAAAGTAAGGAAAAGGATGGGATTCAAGGATGGGGATAAGAGAGAGGGAAGCACCAAGTATTCAAAAATAAATTCAATACTAACCCGAGGCGGTGCCTCTCTCTCATCTTTGTCTTCATCACACTCAAATGCGACTTGAGCACGCTGTTTCCGCTGTTCCTCCCACAGAGATGGATTGAAACTTTCATTATCAGATATGAACATAACTTAAAAAAAAAAAAAATACTCTCATAAGAATAGGATACATTATGCAAAATAAAAATCCTCTTTTTCTTTCTCTTGGATGGGATTGGTATGCTTTTGTATGCATCCTTAAAAGATAAGAGACTAGCAGCACCATTAATTGAAGACTAGCTGTACTGCCACTGCTTTATGAACTTGGTTGTATTTTCATAATAGTAAAATCCCTATCTGTAAAGTAAAAAACTTCATACACACAGCCGCACACTAGTTTTAGCACTCACACTAGAAAATTTTCAGCAGAACTCTGCTGCAAAGTATTTTTATTCATATATAAGTACACATATGAAAATATGTATTTGTATATATAAAAATGTAAATTATACTCATATAAATTTACACAGCCTGACTTCAGTCAAGTGGTCTTATTAAGCATGTATAAGAGAATTCACCTGATTTCATTTAATGAAAATTTTAAAATGAAGAATGATTTTGTGACAAAAGCCTTCATTATTACTAATCCTGAGAAAAACCTACAGCATCTAAAACTTAAGGTAAACACATGATTTTGCAGAAGTTATACAAATGACAGGAGCTTTACAAAGTAGTTCCTGCTTAATTTTACATGAGATAAAAAAATCGTTTGGGTACCCACTGTCTCTTATTCTAGCATGTCTCCATGCCTTGTGTTACATCAGCCAGGTTCTACTTTAGCATGCCCAGTAGTCTGATAAATCTGCCACCACCACCCCAGCAAATGTATACCCTTCACTAGCAATGCCAAGACTGGTCATATTAACTACTTCTATACCTGAAATAGAAACATAATTATAGGGCTCAACAAGTGCATTGGAGTATTTGTTACTCTGCATCTATTGAGTAAACTTGTAACTGTAAGACATCTGAAAATATTCTAATAGACTTCACTATCACTGAAACTGTTCCTGAGCAAAAAAAACTTGATAAAGAATTTTAAAAAATTAAATTTTTAAAAACGCTATCTATTGAACTTTAAACATTCCATTTGGAACGACCACCTCAGAGGCAGGTATTCTGTCAACTTAAGCCGAACAAGCAGCACTTTGCTTCTCTACAGAAAGAAACCCTGGCACCTGGGTAAAAAATAGTTCAAATGGAGAGAATGCTTTCAGGAACGATCCAGAACTTCACTGAATCTCCAAATGATTTTCTAATGCTCACATTCTATCAGAGGTATTGCAGATGCATTATCTGCATTAGAAGGCACTAGAAGTGATGCACAATTTACTGTTTTTGCTGATTTTTCTGATTACTCCTCTCTCACTGTATTAGACACTTGTGCCATGGAATGGCAAATGTTGCCACTTGTCAGTTTTCAATTATTTCCATTGATATGTGCTCCCCCTCCATTTCTGTTAAAGCAGCACAAGCTTTTTCCTTTTGCCTGCAGGGGAAATAAAGTGGAGAAATAATGAGATTTAACTCTCTTTCCATGAGTAACCCCATCAGCAGTTAGGGAATGTTACTTATTTTCCTAACTATTTCACAAATGTGCAGAAATAACTTTCTGGCAAGGTCGTAATATTTTGGGCCTCACTTTTTATAAAACAGTTGAAACTAAATGTGTGCAAAATGCTTTTTTTCTGGACCAATTTTTTTTTTCTTTTAAAATAAAACACAGAATGCTATGTACTTTTCAAAAAATATGTACTCAGTAATGGAGGAAACATTTTGACTAACACTCTGTTAAAATAGTCAGTCTGAAGGTGAAATTCACCTGCTAAGGAGAATTTCACCCTGAATCATTAAGCTCTGCTGGAATGAAATAGAGTGTCACACTGGGAAGTGGCAACCATCGCAGTACATGATCCCGCCAGTCCATTCCTCACCTCGCTCACTGAAACAGCTTCATGTAGAATTTACCATTATGTAGATCATATTAAGTTACTGTTCTCGTTCTTCAGATATAATTCTTCATCACTTACAAGTTTACTTCAAACTTGTATTTAAGTATTACCTAGTAAAAATCGTATTAGCTCGACAGCCTTCCCATTTTTATTTTCAAAAGTGAGCATTCTGACAGGGCATTTCAGAAATTCTTACCATCCTCTGTCCTTGGTTGCTGGGGGAACATATAATTAGTAAGCACTGTCTTCTGTGTGTCAGGGTCAGCTTCTTTTTGAAGAGGGATAAGTGGCTTAGACTAGGAAGCAAATGAAAGAAGGATATGTTATGAGAATATATATAAAAAAGTAAGTATGATCTACATATCACAGAACATGCCTGTCCCATTACTTTGAAGACTAATCTGCCCTGTATTAAACCATTTCTGCTCTGAATAATTTTCACAAAATGAAGTTAACATGTCTGTCTTTGACTGATGGCTGACTTTGACGGAGAACTGAAAGTAACAGCCTTGAGAAAAGCAAACACTGGATATTCAAAAAATAACCCAGTTTCTTGCTAGGACTTATGACTATCCCAAATCAGGCAGATCTAGAACACACAGATATATCTGACCATTTAAAGCTGCAGACAATCACATAAACAGGAAAATTTTGTACTCAGTTTTCCATATTGACACCAGATTGAATACCCCCATGCCTTACAAAAAAGGGCAGGGGATTCTTGAAATTACTGTATTAGTAGAAGTGCTTTCGTTATAGTGTATCTGAGGCTAGTGGATTTCTGGCAGCCCTGTACATCTTAATGCCATTCAGAAAATCAGCAGAGTACAGAGGGCTTCAATACACAGCAAAAATACACGCCACAAGCACATGAGTTACTCCTGAATAGCATGAAACTTGGACAGTCACAGAATTCAAAGGTGTGACAAGAAACCTAGCTCAAAAACAGACACACGAAGTTTCCCCAGGGGAATAGCTGTGGAAGAAACAGCATGATACACATTCAAGAACTACCTTATCAAGCACTAACTCTCCAGTGTAAACAAGGCTGAATTAAGAAAAACAAAACCCCAAAAAACCAACATCTGTTAAATTGCATTTCCTAACAGCACAGAACTTTATTAGAAGTATGACAGTCTCTTAAAGACAGGTAGGCTCAGTGTTGTTTATTTCAGGAGAACCAACAAAGTAATGTCAAGAATTATTGATGTATACACACAGTACCAGGCCTCATTATTTAACAGATGGCTCTGTACTTGTCAATTCCATTAGGAATAAAGCCAACAATCATCTATTTTTAATTTTAAAAAAGTTCACCTGATTGTCTGATAGCCACATAGCAGTGAGCTGTTGCAGTTTTGTAAAGGTAAATGGCAAATTCTTCAGTCTGTAAATTACAACAAGAATTTATGTTAATACTTATCAGCTTATCAATACTGTTAAGATTGTTAAGAAACAATCCTGCATTAGCTTGTAAAATATTTAAAAAGGACATTTACAGATATAGTTTAATTAGTAACTATTGACAATTGAAAGGCAACAACATTTAATCTAGATTCAAAGCTATATCTGGAATTAAAACAACAACAAAAACAAAAAACCACCAAGCAAACAAAAAAAGGGCATTTCTGCCCAGTTTAGCAAGCAGCTTAAAAAGAAAGTGACAATGTAACTTGAATTTAACTCAGCTTAGTGACTTGAATACAGTTTTGAAGACAATTTACCTGAATTAATTAATCTGGATCCTCAGCATTTTATCTTTCAATATACATGCACACCAATTAAGAAAAAAGTGCTACACCTGAAAATTGTTGTTTTTTTCCAAGATACATGTGTGGTAAAGGGGCTGCCCTTGATAATGGACACTCTGGCATTAATGGATAAATCAAGCTACAGATGGAGTACAGAGAAGCTGGATTGGCAGAACAAGAGGGAGAGCTCAGTCTGACTTATCTGTCCCAATATATTTCAATTCTACAAACTGGCAATTCCCAAAAGAGAAACTTTTTTTCAGTTTTTAATGACCAGCTCTAATAAAACAGAACTCTCTTTTCCCCCTTCCCCAGCAAACTCAGGTGTTTTGCACTGTACTGTGATACTGGTTTGTCTCCTCCATATGCAATACAGGAAGCTATTAACTTTTAAGTGAGAATCAAAAGTTTATGAAAACAACCAAACTAATTCCCCAGAAAAATACATGCTAATGATCATGAATGTATTGAAGCTGTGCTTCAATGCATGTGCCAAGTCAGTAAAATAAAGACAGCTTAATACAATGGAACTGTAAGACCCAGAACACAACAATAATACATTAAATACATGCATCTCAGTCAGCTTCTAACCTGTGCATGAGATAAGGGAAGATAGCATAATATATTCATAACAATACCTCTATGTTATTATTGCATTTTATACAACTCCTACTTAAATAAATGCATTCACAAACCTATTGTCACTCAGATTGATGACTTTTAATTTTTGCATATCACCCATTTCTTCAGGGAGAAATTCAAGCTTATTAGAATGCAGAAACAACACTGTTACATGTTTCCAATTTCCAATCTGAAAAAAAACCCAAAGAATTAATTCATCTTCACAACTCTAAATACACACATTTTTACTGTTTTAAAACAATTAGTATTACAGCTATTTTTGCCTGTAAAGTATAATTAGATTTATTCTTACATATTAAACCTTCTTTTAGTTTCAATACACTAGGCAACAAATTTCTACTTCTTGCTTAAAAGAATTCAGAATGTCATTATTTGAAAACCTGTATATTTGTATACATCCTCCTTTAAAAACATACACAAAGAAAATCTACTCAAGAATTAACTTGTTATCCAAAAGTTGTACAGACTATACAATTTAAAATACGTTTAAAAATTCATTTTATAGTTTTGTAATTAAATACATACCTCTGATGGCAGCTGTGTTAAAAAGTTATGATCTGCAGCAAATGTTCTTATATTAGAGAGCTGCCCAACAGATGAAGGCAATGTTTCAATCTCATTGAAACTACAGTCCAGTTCTTCTACTGATATTAACCTGCAAAAAAAAACCCAACCAAATTTGCTCCTCTATACAGGTTAATTCATCCAACTTTAATTGAAGTTAATATAAATGAAGTTAACACCACTATTAATTACAAATCTCAAATTTAATTCAAAATAAAACTCAGAAACCCAAGGGAATTAAAATCCAAGAAAAATCCTTTACTAATCACCTAAAATGTGGTTTGGGATTTTGTTTGTTTGTTTGTTGATTGTAGGGTTTCGGGGTTTGTTTTGGTTAGGTTTTGGGTTTTATTTGTTTTTGTGTTTTGTTTTTTTTTTTTTTTAAATCTCCTTTACACTGTCCTCATAAGAGAGCATTCAGTGAAAACAGGGGGGTCAGCAACATCAAATGTTTGTGTACTACATGAAAATGTACTAGTGCAAGGCACTGAAAATGTTCAGAATGGGACAGATCATAGCCAAACAGAAGTTGAGTGCAGTTTTTGAAATTCTGTTCTTGTTCAGGAGTTAGACACAGTGAACCCAAGAATCTGGCAATGAAAAAGTATTTTGTAAATTCTGACAAGAAAAGATAACCTACATTAAGTATAATAGGAGAAAAGAAATTGGAACAAATACCCTTCATTTGTATAGCCCTTAATTCTGAACCAATTATTTTTGCCATCATTTGCGAGTTTTAAATTAAATTGCTAAACACAAAATTACACATTAAAAAAACGTGCTGATGAACAGGTGAACATTCTCCTTATAATATAAAAAAGATAAATGTGTGTGTTCAGATTCACTTTTTACAAGCTTTTTGATAGTGGTTCAATCATTTGCAATATTTGCCACAGCTATGTCACTACCAAGAACCAGTTTCAGGCAGCTGACTGCCTTTTTAAACATCTTATTTTCTTTCACATTCAATTTTTCCTTTATAGATTGGTGGCTCCATTAGTAAGTGAGGAACATAGGTCTTTTGATATTAAATAATACATAAAGAACATACATGCTGCAAACTAGAAGTAAGATATGAAAGCACTTGCTTTCCATTTTATTAAGACATTAACATGCAGAAGAAATTAAATCAAGTAGTTGTAAAAACATGCAAAAGATGAGCCATTGCTACAGAAAAGCGTGCAGAAAGGCAATTCAACCTTTTATTCAGGTGAAATACCTACCCTCCTATGGAGTCTGGCAAATAAATTAACTGGTTTTCATCAATTTTAAGTGTTGTTACCTTCTTCAGGGAACCTGTAACAAAATGAGCAAGTAAATCAAAAAGGACATTGGCGTTCATTAAACTTAGTTTTAATTTTAAATTATGGGGGGGAGTGGGAGGGAACCCCTACGGACAAGCAACCACGTCTTCTGTATTCCCTGGCATGCCTATAGTGCTATATACCTAAGGAAATAAGCAGATGAGCTTACAGAACTTGCTTGCCAGCTTACCGTGTGCCAGCCATGGGAGGGGGGGATTTTTTTTTTTCATCCATTTACAAACTACTGTATAAAGTAAAAAACAAATATAAATTTTATTATTCAGCTATGCCTTACAGCTTTATCCAAACCTGGCACTTTTAATCAATTGAAAGTTATATCTAAAATGCCATTTGTCTGTTTTCACGCGTTCCGTGTCTAAACGATAAACTTTTAAGAACATGAATTAACTGAAAATACAAACCAATAGACTCTGGTAGTTGCTGAAGTGAATTACTGGATAACAGTAGGTCTTGCAGGCTTTCACAACCTGAAATACCTTCTTCAACTACTTCGATGTTGTTTTTAGAAACATCCAAGTAGGTCAGTTGTTTCAAAGTGCCTATGAACTAAAAGCAAGATAAAATAATGCATTCTAGAAAGTGCAGGTTCAAAACAAAAAATCCAGCAGATTTGACAACAAATGTCTCTCAAGTGTAATGCCAGAGGAAAAGAGAAAACCTATTTATAGTGCTGAAATACAATTTTATGCAAAATATCCAAGCTTTATAATGAACTATTTTGTGCAGATACGCACAGTTGATGTTTTTACACACACAAAGATGCACTGCAGTAATTCTGCATGTCCCTCTAAAGTCAGTCTGCTGCAAATTCAACTGTTTGATCAGTTACTGTGAATCAAGTAACTGAAGCTTTAGAACAGACTTCAGACAGAGTCAGATAACGTAAGGACATGATTAGGCTCCAGTAAAGTCTTTAATGCTTATTTTTGCCTTTTGTGTAATTCTGCATCCTACTTAACCTCAAAAACAACAACACTGCATCCCTAATTGTACTAAACTGAAGAAACAAGCCAAAATATAAGCTTGTATTACCTTTCCATATGAACCAAGAATAAGCTTGAAGATTTGTGCACACTACTAAAATCTTCACAGGGAAGATGCAGTCACTTTCACAAATACAGTTTTACTGTAAAGTAGAAATGTTTAATACATCCACGCAACTCTTCAAGGAAGAATTAGCTGAACTGAGGAAAGACTGTAGAGAAGACTCCTGATCAGGCAAGAAAGCCTCACATCAGAAGACCTGCTAGTGATTTTAAGTCTGAAAACAGACAATCTGCTTCCCAAATTTCAAATACTCATTTATTAGTTTACTAGAACATAAGCACAGGTTCACAAGTACTGCAATAACAGGTCAGCCTGGACCCCATGTAATTCTGAGAGATGTCAGGAACCCAGACAATGTCAACAGAACATTTTCTTAGGAACTGGCTATGCTCCCTGCATACACGGCACCTGAACAGGCATTGCTTGCTTTACAGCCATGACCAGTAAAAATTCACACAACATATTTATCCTGTAAATTCCTGCTTTCTGTCTAACACAAAATAACCCCTTTCTGGAAGGGCTAGTCAACCCTAAATTTGATACAGGATTTGATCTAGGATTTTTACCCCCTTCCTGAATTGGAACATAATTTTTAGATGAGAGGTAGATAACTTTCAGTGAAAGAAAAGCTGTGTACCCAACTCTCATGATCAGTGACAATTTCTAAGTAGGCTAGTTAAGCATTTAGGTGGCATTTAGCCTTGTGGCTTTAAGTAACACTAACATTACATAGCAACTTTAACATATATCATAGCTGACAAAGCAAACATCACTGTAAATTAAAATACTAAATGTTTAACACAGTAAAAGGACTTACCCCTGGAATAAGTGTTAGTCTATTACCATCCATCCAAAATTCCTTTAACCCACTCAGTTGTTCAAGTACTTCAGGCTGTAAAGGGAATAAATTTTTTTAAAAAACTTCATACAGAAAATAGTGAAAGGCAAAAACCGCTTCAGTGATTCATCTATTGCAACTTTAAGTAACGTCTTATGATAGCTGTTATATATACTTGCTTCACTGGGTCATCAAAGAAAACCCAGATAATTCACTTTTTGAAATGTAGATATGTATTAGATACACAGAAATCTTCTAAGAACTTGATCACAGCACTAAATAATCCTTACAGAAAGTGTTGGGTTTTTTGGTTTGGGGTTTTGTTTTGGTTTTGGTTTTTTTTTTTTTTTTTTGGGGGGGGGGGGGTGTGTCTTTTTTTTTTTTTTTTTACAGAAAGTATTATTTTTCAACTGGAGCACAAAATAAATGGATGTTATATGTGTAATTTCCTCTCTCATGGAGGAGATCTAAAAAACCTTAAATTCCATCAACTCAGAAGACCTGTTTTTCAAAAACCACTGAGATTTTGTGGTTTTGGGGAAAAGGAAAACAATTTTTAATTTTTAGCATCAAAGGGTGCATCTGCATGATATAAGCAAACCATCCATAAAGTGAAGTACAGGATTGTGCCTCCATTACAACTTACTGTTAGAAGTATCTTACATATCAGGGAAAGACCACTTTTTGGTAAACATCCATGTTACATATGTTTTCCTATTTAAACTTCCCTCCTGAGAAAGTAATACAAAACAGGTGCTACTGCACCTTAGCAACTACAACCAAGTTCAGTTAAATGCAGAACTCAATTTTGTTATATTGTAAATATACAGCATTCCTGCATACATTGCAGTTCTGACTCCCAATAATTCATTTTCCACAAGAAAAATCTTAGCTGAAGACTACCTTTCAAACGCATCTTTATCCAAAAAAGCTGTTTCAAACCTTTTTGTGTTTTTATCAAAAATCTTAATGAAATAAGTTGCCAGTACTTGACACTCTTCTGGCTAAAAGGCTGGGAGAGATGAAGCAATCCCAAACAGGTAATTTTGTAGCCTGTACTTGGTTCCTGGCTGTTATGGCTTAACGTGGACCTGGGCACGTTAGTTTAAGGCTCCCAGATGAATACCTACTCTGTAATGACAATAAGGCAGTAATGCTAATGGCTAGAAGTGTAATAATACTAATGAACAATTCCTTAAACACACTTCCCTCTCTGCTAAATCATACAACTAGGCAAGTGTTCAGCTCTGCATGATCTACTGGTGGCACACAAGGGCCTGAATTTATTATACAGCAGGTCAGTATGTATCACTATACTTCTACTTCAATTCCTTTATCCAGGGAAGTACTTGTAGAAGCAGAGAGATGTTAAGTGATTGTAACTATAAGATACATTTGTCTGTGAGATCATGAACAGGAAACAAGTCAATCCATGCTGAAGGAAAAATCTGAGCACCTCAACTGTAAATATTATTTTGAACAATATTCAAACTTAAAATTAATATAGTTTCCCTTGGATCCAAATAGTTTGTACACAATAATAAAAGCAGGTTATGCACAGCTTATACAGAACTTGCAACATTAAATACATGATAACCACTAAGTGTTTAGAATTTACTATAAGCCAAACAATTATGTTTATAATTCAAACACATATTACCATTAATATTTTACTAGTACAGTAACTACCCAATACCACAGAGTGTTATTTTCAAATTGAGGAAAAACACACTCATATTCATCAGAATACGCACATAATTTTTATAACAGGCTCCATAAAGTAGTATGAGGTATACATAATATTTGCTCAGTAGCAGAACTCTTAAGCTGATGTTTACATTTTCATATTGATTAAAAATAGATTAAAGGATAAAGAGATGTACAAAAGATACAAAGCTCTGTTACTAAGGCAAAACTCACCACTTCTGTGAATTCATTACTTCCTAAGTCCAGTCTCTCCAGCTGAGTCAGTCTGGACATGGTTCTGCACAGGAAGGGTATTAATAAGGAATTAGATTTAAGAAAATACCAGTTACATCCAATCTTCCTGTATTCATACAAATATATATTATTTTAATCAGTATTAAGTAGTGATGCTGTTCTGTAACTGGACTAGTATCTAAATAAGGTCAAATTTTCACACACTGTCCAACCATGCACTTAATGATCATGCTGACTGTTGACTGTCACACAAAGAGTACACTGCAACTCATCTACAGATTAGTTTACAAAAACTAAAGACCACTAGAGTAATCTTTATGATAAAGAGTAACTCAGTGAAGTTACTCTTTTTTTGACTAATTCAGCTTTTCACCTACAGTCACAGTAAGTTGTCTCAGCAGCCAAAGGCTGGTCAACTACATGTTTTCCTCCCAAAGAAAGACCACTGCCTAATGGTCAGCTAAACGAGAAAAGACTACTGTTGAATCATAGCAAACACCACCACCTTTCTCCTCTCCAGGCTGCTGACAAAGTTGCTTCCATATGATATGGTCTGGAATCCTACTTATTTCTCTAGTCCTACAACAAATCAGATTACTAAATTGTGTTTTGTGACACATCAATACTTTTTAAGCCAACTTATGGTAACGGTTAAATCAGTGACTGAAATAAAGTAAAATCCATTATTTCAAGATGTGTTTTGGCAAAATTTTTCCTCCATTTAAAGTTTACTTTGGGAACCCCACAGAGATTATCTACCACTGCACATGGTGGTCTACACAATCGGTACTCCAGTCAACTGTTGTACTACCTAAAAATATTTTCAAAGGGGCTGAGAATCCCTCATATGACATTATCGTCTGTATTTATTTAATAATAGATTCCCATAGAACAATTAATAATATCTAAAACTTTCAAATATAAACCGTGTGTACATACTCTAAGGTTCTGGAAAAACTAAATATAAGAGCTTCTAAATGGCAGTCTTTTATATTATCAGAACATATGTATGAACACTAGTATCTTTAAAACACATTTGCCTGAGCACAAGATGCTCTATGCAGCTATTCAAAGTTTCAGTTGTTCAAACACACTATTACAGTTGTTCTGAATATACAGTTAAAAAACTACATTCTACTGAAAAATGCCTTATTTATTGAAAGTAAGTTAATGTGATTATTAGTATTATTCATGAAATAATCTCCAAAAAGGATTGTACTCAACATTTGTCTATAGATTTGATTTTCATTACATTATAGTAATTACGTTGGTGACAAACTAGGAATTTAGCATAAGTAGTTAAAGACATGATCAAGACAAAAGCAGAAGCCATTTTTTTGCACTGCACACATGGTATACAGAGGCTTTAGGGGAAAGCCTTTAACTCACATTCCCACTGTCTCAAAGAAGAAGAAGAAAAACACATATACAAACAGGCTACTTCCAGAAGAATCTGAGAAACATTTTCCCTCATTTCTCGAAGCTTGTGAACCAGATGATTATCAGTAAGCCAACTGCTAAAACTCATTTTCCAATTCTAACATAAATTATTTAAGTCCCTCTGAAATACTGCATAAGCTGAATTTCTCAAAGCTTTATGAGACCATGCCAATACCAATTTTAGTACCACATGTTGCCAACAAATTTGCCCCAATGAATCTCCCAGAAGCAGAGCTGAAGACTGACTTAAAGGATCTAGCATTATCATTCTGCAGCTTTCAAAACTTTGTGGGCAAAACCATACTGTACTTTTACTGATGGCTTCAATTTAAAAATATTTTAGATTTCTTCTGTTTTCAAGCTATGCTAGCTAGACTGTGGGCTACGAGAGAGCAGTCCAAAACTTCACTGATTATCTAAATTTCAGCCTCAAAAAGTAGATTAAGGGAGATTCACAGCTATGTGGGATTGAACTTGATACATTAGTTTCAATAAATGATTATTCGGAAAAAACGGCTTATTTTACCATTTTTATAGTCCTTTCATTGCAACAGTTTTAAGACAGTGCCTTGATTTTTATTTGAATGGAATTTTCAGCTTAGAAATAAATACAAATTTTAAAACTGAAGAAAAAAAAACAGGTAACACCAACAAAATGAAAAAAGTTCAATCTGATTTAAGTGAATTTTGATGAGGCTGAATTGAAACAAAGTCAGACAGGGTTTTTTACTGCAGTTTGAGATGAATGGAATTTTTTTCTTTCAGTTCAACATGAACTCTTCTCTTTTTATTTTAATGATTTGGTAAAGATACATACACCAAAGAAAACAAAAAAATCAACGTCTCAGGCCAACATACTCCAAGGTCTGAGTGATTTTTTTTTTCCTTCCTCCTGTACACCATTCAACTCTGAGGCCAAACTGTTTACACAGCTAACAGCAGATTCACAGAATCTAAGTAATAAAGCTCCTCTCCTCCCCACTGCCAAATTCCACTAGTTACACAAATTCCACTCCAGTCCAACCCAAGATCTACGTGCTCCTTTCCCTTCCTATCCTGTTAGCGCTACATCCTTAATGGCTCTAAGGCAACCTGAAGTTCCCCTTACTGCCTTACTCTTCACTGTCTCACAAAAAAAAAAACCCTGAACAAACAAAACCAAAACAAAACAAACAACCCACACACAAAAAAACAATGCTAACCCTGTTACAGTTTTTCATCAAGGGTCCTGGTCTACCATTTGGAACCAGAGCAAATATCTGCAAATCTCTGTCAAGCATGTGCAAAATTAATGTTATGTAACATTGACAGTATAACAAAGTAACTTTACTGATGTTGAGCCACTTTTTTTCATTGCCAAAATGGCTATAATCTAGCAAACACATCCACTCAACTGTAAAACATACACAGATGTGTTTGCAAGACCAGGGCCTCAGTTATTTTCCTCCCCTTCCCCACTGCCTGCCTAATCTATAGCACTTTCAGCTATTTATGACTATTATCTCTCTGCTTTTCTGTATTGTTTATAGAGCAACTATATCTTCAGACAAAATGCAAACAAAGCTTCCAATAATGTTAAAGTAACAGGAAAATGCAGTGCTAAAGGAAGAGGAATACAGGACTGGAAACAAAGATTTACTGGATCACCGAGTTACACCTATTTCTGTCTTTGCCACAATGCTATGTAATCCTTCCCATAAACTGATAAATCTGTTTCATAATTTGTATTATTGAACTTGCTGTCAAATCAATCCAACAATAAGGGATCAGGTAGTCTAAATTATGCCTCAGATTCTGATGTGGTAGTCAGCTTCACTAAGGTTAACACTACAGCTTACTTCAAGTAACATACAATTCAAGATGTGTGTGTGACAACAAGATTGGGCCCTGAATCATCGTAATGACACTCTCAAATAACTTGCTTCTTTCTAAAAAGGTTACTCTTTTTATTGACAACTAGGCAACAGACAGAAGCTTAAAAAAAAATAAATAAACTTTTTATATTTCCATTGGACCATTTTCCCCAACTTTCAGCTACCTATCAGATAAATGCCTCTAAAATAGTCTCTGTATTTTTGCTTCCTTTCAGTAGGAATATTTTCATTGAGCTGGTTTGCATTATACTACTACCAGTTTTGCAGTCTCTGGCTGTGGATAAGCTCCAAGCAAAATTATGCATTTGGCACAAAGCAAGATTGATTTCATATGTTGGCATTAATTACCCATTTTTATTAACAGTCTTTCAAGTGCTTTATGCTTTAGTGTTAAAAATTATGTGCATGTTTAATTCAGCAAGAGAGCTGGCTGATTTTGTAGAAATTTATCCAAATACATTTCTTGTTACAAATACGAAAATTCACTGTAAGTATGAACATCTTAAAGATGAGAGTGACAGGGAAACAAGAAAAGATAGTTCTATTCTATAGCAAAAATGTTAGCATGTACTGCTACATCTTATTAGCTTCAAAAAAAGCTTTTGGATTTTCTACACTGTTTAAAGCTGTATAGCATGTTCCTTTTAAAATACATACTCAGGTCTGGAGAACTGTGTAAGTTTGAATTTCACATCAGCTTCTGTTCTAACGTAATAGTTAAAGCCAGGCCATGGACACCTTTGTTGGCCAGGTCAGCTGCTGCACAGTTGTATTACCCCAAAAGGAAGATTCACCTCTTGCATACTATGGACACCACAATGAATTTCTTCTCCCCAGTGTACATCATACATAAGTAATGTATGTTTCCAGCACCTCACTGTAGCAAAATGCATATTACTGTGGTTAAAGTCCAAAAAAAAAGGTAGTCTCAATAGTCTCTTTAATCTCCCTTAATTGAACCACAAGAGTACCAGAAGAGAATAATAAAGGTGGCATCTCAGCATGTACTGTACAGCATTATGGAGGTGCCACAGAGGACATCTTCCTGCCAGCTGCTGTTCAGTTTTCCAGCAAGGATGAAACCCTGAAAACACTGAAGTCAACAAAAAAATTCCCAGCAACTTCACAGAAGTTGTGTTTGGCTTAAATACATTACAGCATTTGTTTAAATGTCTCTTATCACTACAAGAGACCTCCATAAACTACTCATTTTAAAATATTGCATGTAATTCATGCTATTAGTGTTAATTATGGCCATTAAGGTCAGCGTAATTTTATAAACAAAATCTGTATTAGCTATAAGTTTTAATTATAGCTGTTTCTCAGTTGGGAGTAACTTAATTTACAGAGCTACTACCTCAAATTACATGTCCACTGATTTTTTTCTACTGAACATTAGTTATAGCAGAAAGAGCAAAGGAGGATAGAGAGTATTTATATCACATGAATGAGTAGAATGCTTCACACTTGGAAGATTTAAATTCACACTTTCTGATGCTCTACATTTCATTCCAGATATGAGTTCTGGCATTTTTATACAGCAGATACCACAGTACAGTATCTAGGCACACAAAAAGGGAATTCCAATGGAACATACCCCTCAGTCATGCTGTAGGCATATAATTAGCTACAGTCACTAAGAAAACTGGCTGTTGTATTTGAAGGGCTTGCAATTCACACTTAAGCCTACTGCATGCAAGTGTCTGCTACTATATAAGCTGGACAGAGTGAATATTCAATGGTTAGCTCTCCCTCTTCTCCACCAAAACATCCGACATCCAGCAAAACCAGTACCTCTCTTTACCAGTTCCTGTTGCCAGAGGAGGACCCCTTTTACAGCACACCACCACACATTCAGGACTCTATAGCTGGTTATTCACATCCCATCTTTGGGATCTCTGTTTCTCTCTTCATTGACCTTTTATACCTCTGCTAACCCATTTAGACCTCCAGGGTCCAAGTCAGAAAATTCAGAGCATTGCTCTACCTCATAGAAACAACAGGAACTGCAATACTATCAGCCTGGACTTGTTTGATGAAATGAGTGAGAATTGCAAGGCAGGGTTTAGAAAGTTGGCAGATTTTAAGAGAGAGGTACAATTGGATTTACTGTTAAAACAAATGCTGTAAGACTTTCCAGAACTATTTTACTATTACCAAAAACACATCTGAGGAATATGTTAAACAAGCCTGTTGCATTATAGAACAGGTACAGCGTAACAGATTCCATGCAACACAGTAACGAGTTGTTACTTTCTTCAGCCCTGAAGTATATTAAACTAAAAAAAGTGTTCAAGTCACATGAATCACATTCCCTCAGTCATTCTAAGCCAGCATCTCAAACTCCGCATTTGATTCAGAGATAATGATCTTAGTTACCAATGCCTAAGTCTCAGACACTAAGCCATCAGAACAGTACCCAGACAGGCATCTCAGCAGCCATACAATACTGCGTGCAAGAAGCATCAGACATCTTGGAACGATCATCCTGAGGTGCACACATGCTGACTTAAAAGCTCAACAGGTGGATCAGAAATCCACAGAGCTGGACAGAGACAGAGAAAAAAAACACAATCTCTGAACAGGCAAATCTCTGAATAGGCAGACCAGTCAGTCTGAAAAGAGATATAATTTCGGCAGTTTGAAAGGGAAGTTCCTTGTGAGAACTGACTCCAGTTACTTAGCTACACGCTTTAAGCTGTGATCTACTTTTCAATATGCACTACATTATTAGTGTAACTACACAAAAAACCCTCCAAAGTAGTTTAAATAAACGTCATCCATACTTACTTTGGCAATATTTTTAACTGGTTTTCTCTAAGTTCCAATATCTGGAGTTTAGTTAATCTGTAACAGAAAGGCATAACAAATTATCACAATATACTGTATTTTATTACAAAAGCAATTGCTGAACTTATTTTGCTGAATTTTAAAAAAATATCTACAAGTTTGAAACATTTTTTCCGTAAGAATAAAAATGTGTTTTGTGCATAAATCTGCATGTTATTTTAAATTCATTAAAATAACAATATTAATTTAAATTTTAAGTTAAATTAAATTTAAATTTACTTTAAATGTTATTTTAAATTAAATTAGGGGTTGGTTTTGGTAAAGCAGCAAACAAACTAGATCTTGTCTGCTTTTCTGCACCTGTTTGAACACATTTGTTTTCATTCATGCCAGAGATTTTAAAGCACTTCATTGGATTCATTATGGTTACATGTTATCATCATATACAGAAGTACACAGGAAGTAATAGAAGAAGGTAGGATCAGTCCGCACAAGTTAAGATGTTGAAGTTCTAATACTGGCGAGGTATCAAACCATTTCATATAACAAGCCTCATCAGAGGAATACCTGTGGTCTTCCACATGGTAAAAACAACCTTTAAATTCCTCTTGAATTTCCTTCCATATCCTCTTTCTAGTCAGCTTCTTAATCCATTTTGATATTTCTGTTAGAAGGCAGTTTGACCTTTCTTTCAGTAAATCCTTGGTTGCAAGATAAATAACCCTAAATCCCAAACTCAACTGCTTGGCCAAGATAAGTCCTAAGCAGTCTTGACACTCAAGGAATGTACCATCCCCAGTGGAATTTTTTGCATCAGGACAGCAGACACAAGACTATCTCTTTGTTAATGAAATGCAGAAACTGAGTTTGGTTTAAATACACACAGGATTGTAAAGACAAGAGTTCTACATGTGACCCACTAACAGCCCGTGTACAACACAAAATACGGCATTAAGCTCCCTGACTCAAAAAGGACCAGTCTTTCCTGAAGGTGCTTAACTGAGTACATTGTAAGGACAGAGAATAAAACCTTAATTTTGATTAAGTAGTAAGTACTATACTTAAAGCAAAAATAGAAAGCTGAAAACGGTATTTATTTTTCCTCTAGACATTCGCTCATTTTTGGATGCATTTGAAAGTAGCAATCTGCTGCGCCTACAAATAACCTAAGAATATAACAGTCACCTTGAAACAGAGCAGAGATCAACGCAGCCCAGCACTGCAAGCAGTACTTGCCATCTGGTAGCAACTGCTGGAGGGGAACCTCCTCCCCCCAGCCTCTCAAAGAAAAACGATCACTCTAACAGTGCTGAAAGAATATCCTAATAAAAATCCAGTTCATGGTAATATCACTGCTGTGAATCTAGGACATAACTGGAAAGGACTTCCTAGCCTTCTTACACTACCTGCAGCCCAAGATACCAATTTGTGACAAAAGAGAACTTGTTTGTTTAAGCACCCTCAGATTTGAAGGGTCATTTTGGGCTTGGACTTCTGAACCCAAGAACAACCAAACACTGCATTACACTCCAGTTGGTGTTTTGCTTTGAGGGCAGGGAAAATAGCTACACAGTTTGTAGGTTTTCTTCACAACACAAGTATGCAGTCTAATTTCTCAGCTGAAAGGAGTAGAAGCAAACCTCCATTCACACGCTAAACTATATATATGCACACCAACACTTTGTTCACTTTAGCCAGAACTGACTGCACTACACTTCTAATAAGCTCAGTCTCTGAACTTAAAGACTGCCTTTGGGGATAGAAAGGTTCTATCCTTAGATAGCTCTGTGACCTTGTTTCACGTTCTACTCTTTCTTCAGCTAACCCCAAGAAACTGGAGAGACAAATATCGAATTCTTACGTGTAGAGCTACACAGAGGCTACTAGGGAAACATTTTCAACCTCTCCTGGCTAGGAGATAAAGGCTGTGTCTAAACTAGTAATTCTCTTGCTGTAATTGATGAGAAATATTGGACTGAAGCAGTTGTCACTTCTTCCATTATGACTGGAAGGGTTAATTCAAGCTTAATATAATAATACACATCAAATACTCAGCCTCACTTCTCTTTAAATTGCTGGTGTAAACACCCATGCTAAGCATCTGAATAGCTATAATGGAACTGAAAAACTGGGGTTTAATTTGGAAAAGAAATACAGAGAACTAGTCCACCTATACTAAAGGAAAAATAGAAGGCATAATGGCAGAATATATATTTCCTGTGCCATTCTATCACAAAGATTTGTCATACTCATATGGAAATCACAGAATCACAGAATCGCACAGGTTGGAAAAGACCTTTAAGATCAGAGTCCAAACGTAAATATTTCATTTCCCAATTGTAAAAATCCATAACCACAGACATATGTACACATCAACTAAACACAAAGCTGTAACAGAGTATTATTCAACTTTAAGTATACCTGGTGTAACAGTCTCAACAGAATTATTGTTGCAGTATTATTATTTAATGTAACCAACTTAGCCTGCTTTTAAAATGTAGCTCAACTTTTGAATAAAACAAAATCTCTACATGAACACCTTGCCAGGATAAGATCAATATTCTTCCTAAATCTGATTTCTTTAACTATACAATCTGTAAAAAATATAAAAGAAATATATAGCAGGTATACTTAGAAACTCACTGTTCAACAGCAGTCCTTCCTTGGCAAGCTAAAAATATTTCATAGAGACATGTTCTTTATTTTTCACCTCCTTTGCAGTTTTGCTAATGCAGAATATATTTTTTTTAAAATCGTAACTAAAGTATAAAGGCAAGAGGACTGAAATATATGTATCCTATAGCAGGTTGTATTTGCAAAAGTTTCAGCCAAATGGCACTAAATTAAGTCCCCAATTTGATTATCACTGTACATTTGTGTAAAAAATTATCCCAAAGTAGATGCTACTAAAAATATCTACTACTGCAAATACTACTGGCAAATCGTTGAGAAAGAAGATTAAAAGTGAATTCTTTGCAACACCACAGTAAAAAGTGTCTGGAAGCAACACTCCATTACAGACAAGATTCTCAGAGTTTTTAGAAGGATGCTGAAGATAAACTCCTTGCTTATCTTAAACACCCATCAGTAAATAATGTTTCCCTTTTAAAGCCCTGTCTCAAAATTAGCATGCAATGAGCTTCAAGTTTAGAATGCTCTGCTTGTATACTTATATTTAAGTATACAAATATATATGATGTATTTAGATACAACAGATATGGTTTTCTTAGGTAAGCATAAGCAATTCTCAGATTTCTGTACACTGGCATAAAGGCTAAGTCTGGGATCCATGCCAATATTAATGCATTCAAATTAAATTTGGGAGTGGAGGAAAAAGAACACTTTATCACCTCAGAATTCTGAAGGAACTGGCACATTTAATCAAAAGTCCAGTGATTTTTAATAAGTCTAACAGGCTGGACCAGTACAACATCACTGAAGGAGAGCAAGTATGTAATGCTCATAAAGAAGGGGAAAAAAGATTTCATAATCTTGACTTCAATAGTATGCAAAGCTTTAGCACAAATTTTGAAGGTGAGAATAAAGCATGGAGGTAAATGTAATAAAATGCTGCACGGCATACTAAAAGTAGTTTGCATTGCACAGTTTTGTTTCCTACACATCAGGCTGAATGTTACTGACAGAGGTGCTCAAAGACCCATTTTGAGACTATCTTGTCCAGTATTTTTTAACAGCAGTCTTAAATGATATGAAAAATGGTTAAGTTGGCTGATGCCACAGAAGATAGTCACAGACAATACAGTGAATTATTAGGACACTGTAGGGAAAAAACCTGTACGATCTTAAGGACTGAAAAAAATAGAAAAGGGATAAGATGTCATAGCACCAAGTCAAGTACTCATGATTTCCTTGTAGAGTCATCAGCCATTTCTAACCAAGCTTGTCCGATGCATTAGTCGATCATTTGGGAAACAACACTAGGCAGCTGCAAAAAGGGCTAGTGGAACACTAGAGCATAACCACAGACGTTTCCAAGAGAAACAAGAAGATAATCATGACATTGTACAAGCCATGAAGAGATCTCAATCTGAATTCTAAATATAACTACATGTCATCATCCTCTGTCAAAAAGAAGAAGATGAATTCTAACTGAAACTTGTTCCAAGATATATTAATATAATCAGGCACAAAGGAAAACCTGCCATATCAGAGGGAAACAGAATTTTGTTTAGTCTAACAAACTAAAAGAGGGATATGAAAACACTATAAAAACAGCAGGTGAGAGCATGTGAGATAACACTGATGAGAGATGACAGCAATTAAACTGTGGAACAAATGAATACAAACAGTCAGAGAGAAACTGATGTGGGAAACCAGGTTTCTAACCTGAACTGCTGGAACAGAGATCCTGATACATGGAGCATAAAACCCTCGCTAGCTTTAATATGGCATTGGCTTAGTTTTTAAGAGGCATTATTGCCTATAGCTGCTAGTTAAGAGCAGGCAACAGAACTCAGTTACTTCATGTGTTCCCATGCAATGAAAAGTAATAGCTGTAAGGCCATATACAAAAGAATTGATGCACCAAATTGGAAGAAGCTGAAGGCTTGTCCTTTATGGGAATAACCACCAATGCTCTAAATATCCCAAAAGTTTCTACCAGAGCTTTTTTGCTTGTTTGTTTTTTTAAAAAGTATTCCCATATTCTGAAGTACAAGTTAAAAGACCGTTTGCACGAGCAAGCGTTTATACCTAGTTATAAAGTTGTGGGGTGGCAGAGCAGTCTGATCACTTACAGACAGGAGTACTCAATGTCAAAGGGGTCTGAACCTTACGTTGAAGTGACATTTTACCAATTCATTGTTTTCTAATTTATTTGATCTAAACATTATCTTCCTATAGAATAGCATTTATTCTGTGCAATACCATTATTAGCAAGTAAACTTATATAAATAGTTTGAATTCATTTAAAAACAGCTGATGAGAAAAGTCCTTTCATTCTCCTAGCTACAGCCAGGATGCTGCAAGTCAGTCTTTATATTTTAAAAACCAAGGCTGAATTCTTCATAGCTATTAAGAGAAACATTACACTGGAGAACTGGCTTTCAAGTTGCCTTCAGTAACTGATTTTTCTTAAGCTGTTAGTAATTAATAACCTCACCATTTCCCTAACCATTAAGTATTACAGAAGTGGACAGTGATGAAGAAAAAATTATAATGAGGTTTTCTTTAAACTATGCATATGATTAACTACTTATAAGACCAACTGTGTCAACCTGAAGTCTTCAATTTCATCTGTAGTGCCTGGTTTTTACTAATAAAATTTTGCCATTTGGTTAGACTATTAAAAAGCAGAACAGAAAAACGTACAGGCAATCATTAAAATGCCAACAAGTAAAGACTATGCATCTTCCAGATATTTCGTCTTCAACTTTAATGAAGGTTTTTGAAATGCAAACTTTGTGTACTAGAAACAAGCACGATAATTAATGCTCCTGCATCATAAGCAACTTTTTTCTTAGCTGGAGCCTTAGTGTAACAGGATCTGGTGTTTCTAATTGTTCATCAGGGAATGACTAATAACTGGACAGAGAAGAATAGGCCAACAACTCCGATCACAGATGACTAATAAACTAAGTCACTAATGGACTGATCCGCCAAACTTCTGAAGCACTATTTGGAGGCTTTTCTAATTTCTTGTAAACTGTGCTGACCCAACTATAGCCATACAGCCTAAGGCAATTGCTTTCACACAGCAGTATGCCTGGTGAACTAATAGCTGTATTTCCTGAAAGAGAGGCTTGCTGGACATGGGATGGGGTAGGAGAGTGACAATCTAGGAAAGAGAGCATAAGAGTGAAGAGAGGGGGAAAAAGCAGAAATTGCTAAATCAGCATAATAAGTAGAACAGGATGAACAATGCTCATCTAGGAGTCTTCCTTTTAATAGCATTATCCTTTCACTTTTGCTCCCAAGATTTAATTCATTTCAAAGAGGTAGGGATTTACTATTTGTCTTGTATTTAAGCTATTACATGGAACAATTTTGCTTAGTCACCACACTGTAAATGTGCTGAGTCTTTCAGAAAGATTCCTGACAATAAGGCACTTGAGAATTATAGATGAGCATGAAGGAATCTGTGCACCCAGGAGAGGACAAGTGGAATTACAGATGTCATTATTTGCTTTACTCCAATTACTACATGATAAACAACCCATATTTCAGAAATACTAATCTCCCGTACTTACCAGACTTGTGCTGTAAAAGAAGGAAGTCTGTAAATGAGTTTTATTTCTTGGCTCTTTATAAGCATTCCATCTGTCCTTCAAAAGCCCAATTAAAAAATAGTGATAAAGATTCAGGGTTTTTTTCTGTAACTAATATGTGGCATAAATGGACTGGTGATGTACACTTCTTCCCCTTCTCCAGTTCACACTTTCCTTGAAAAGCAGCAGAAACTTCTCTGCATAAATTTAAAACTAAATGTAGACACTAAGGTTCAAAATTCAACTTACCTGCCAAAATTGGCTGGCAAAAACTCAAGAAAAGCATCATTCAGGTACAGCTGCGTTAGGTTTAACAGTTGGGAAAATCCATCTGGAAGCCTATATAGAAATAAAACAATGTAGTGCCTTTGTTTCAATTATATTCAGGCCATTAAGTCTTATTTTCTTAAACAACAGTATAGTAATGAAATCCTACGTATTGATAACATTAAAATTAAGGTGGTACCAGAAGATCTACCAAACTGCACTAGATACTTGTTCTCTGTAAGATTAGTTTCAAAATTATTTTTAAGTATTGAGGACAATATCTACAGGCAATAAAAACTACAAACAAATGTAGTCTTGCTATGTATTTGTGATCTCCTGATACCTAATGTGGAGGAGGCATTCATTAGAGACAATAAGATAAATTAAAACCTACACAACACCTTTTTTCCCCCCAAAAGAGTTATGTTGCGCAAAGTTTGTATCTCTGGCAGCGCTACTTCTGGCAAATTAATTTTGTCACTATTGAAGGTGACAGGAAAATCTACTCATATAAGCTAAGTTTCAAAACCAGTGGTAGACGCTTTAGAGTAAAATTCATTACTGTTACTAAGAAAGAAAACTCTGCATATTTCTCTACGTTCACAGAGAAGTGATGGACTTAAAGGTGAGAAAGCCACATGGTATAATGCAGGATTGCCCACGTAGCCTATTAACTTGGGAAAAATACCTTAATGACATAGCTATACTGTATCACAGTGCAATGAAGTTAATGAAAGTACTTCTCAGGTAACTGTTCCTTGCCTCCAAGAGTTGGTGCATGTCTGGGGCAAGTTTGAGACTCAGTGGTGTTTGCACAAGATACAAAACATCAAAAAAATTACAAACTTACTTTGAAATTGGATTTACACTGGCCTCAACAACTGTCAAGACTTTACAGTTTTTTATATTTTCTGGAAACTCCTGTATGCCTGCAAGATACAGGGAGAGGTAGGGAAACAGTCTTAAATTATTAGACTCCATCACAGGCATAAAAATGATGCACATAAAACCGCTAGCCATAAAAACTTTAATTCATTTAGGAACCAGTAAACTTGTTCTCTGATATTTCATTGTAGATACAGTTTTCATTAAAGAAATACTCTTATGATGTAGTATCAATTCTTTTATTATTCTATTCCCAAAGCATTTCATATTGTACCTTAGCAGGCAGCTCACCCAGCAGCATTGTAGAGACACAGTACACTAACAATTCCCACTTCTTATTACCAAATATCAAAGTACTGGTACTTTCTAATGTACTTCAGATCAGGGCCTCAGTCCCTTTTTTTTTTTTTTTTTTTTTTTTAAAGGCATTCATACACACGGTAGAACAAAGTTTCCAACAGGATCTGTTTGTCAGGTGCATGGCTTGTATGACATCCAGGTGAAATGGTAAGGCTTCAAATCTTGAAGTATGTTTATAGCATTCATGGTTCTGAATAAATATCCCAAAATGTGACATATGCTTGCTGGTAGCTTCAGATAATTCGTAGAGAAGAACAAAAACACTGTAGACACACTTATGTCTGAAAATTTAAACAATAAGGAACCTCTTTTTCCAAGGTTATCTCCAGAAACACCAGAGTGAATTTGCAACCCACATATCTGCCACATTTGTATTTGTCAGAAACTGACAAAAGAGGCCTTGAAAACAGAAGACAAGTATCCACCGCATCAGTAAGAAATTAGTACTGAATCATTCTCCTGCCCAAGACTTTCACCTAAATCTTTACTATATCATAAAAACAAATAAAACCATGGTTATCACAATTGCAATTGTTTTTGCAATGTATCACTACATTGTTCTTGTACCATGAAACAGGTGGTTTTGTTTCAGATATACTTAGGACAAGTTTAACAACCATTCATACTGCTATCCTTCCACTTGGATTAAGAATACACTATTTTTTCAAGAAAAACCCGTATGCTAGTAAAGTAAAGTTAGTTTAAAACAATTGTTTTTTTCAGGTAACAGAAATCTTAGCTCTTTGTCTTTCAATTAATGCATGTAATTGTGTCTGCTTCTAGAGTGCTTTATCAGGTGTGTGGAGAGGGCAGCCTGAACCCAGAGAATGAGACCACTAAGAAGGAACTGTACTCTGTTGATGCTTGCTTTTAGCCTAGTGAGAGTGTGAAATTTCATGCTGCTCCAAGCAACGTTAACTCTCTTACAGTCCAGCTGCAGAGAGAAAGACAAGGGCAGTGCGCCTTCTCATTCAGACTGGCAGGTGGGACTTGGTTATGTCTCTCCATGTATCTGTTCTGAGAATACCGAAGCAGAAAAAAAGGGGCGAAGCATCAACTGCTAAGTAATATTTTACTTACATAAGAAATTACACAATTTCTGATGACAGCTTAGAGTTTGGTTCTTTCTGTGTTTGTGCAGTAACAAGATTGACTTGGTGCATTAGGACTTAAGAGATGGCTATCCCAGCTGACAAGAAAAGTAGTCACAAAACACATATTTTCACATTAAGTCTATTTGTGATGTTGAGGGGCAAACTCACCATGCTGACTTTGCCATAAATTCAACTTAAGTAGAAACACCATTTCTGTCAAAGTAGACTTTTAGGTCTTTCTTGACAGGAATCTGTTTGTCATACTAAATGGTTGAAACTATTACTTTTGACTCATACCAGGTGTTGTACTCTGTTATTGAGAGGTGAAAGGCAAGAAAGGCACACTAAGCCACACAGTTAATCCAGGCATTTAAATAACTCTAAGTATCATGGATCCTTTTGGGAAATAGCTTGTTGAACTCAAGAACAATAAAATATAGCAGAAGGGACCAGGAGAAATTGAACCATCAGCTGTAATACAGGCCAAGATTTCTGACATTTCTGGTTTACTACCATGTGTGTTCATGTATATGCACACATGTGTAAATAAAAATACAGCTTTATATATATGGCTTCAGCCATGTGAAGTTTACTGGGGCTGTGAACGGAGTTGAAGCAGAAGATGATGACAGCAGATACTGATTCAATTCACTTTATCGCTCTCTCAGTTCAAAATCAAAACTAAAAGGTAATACTTATAATGTAATAAAGCTTTATTTCTGGAACACAGCAGTGATATTTTCAAGTTCAAAGATAGGTTTAAAGACAGATTAGAAAGCTACCATAGAAAGACTAGAAATCCATCTTACCTATTTCTGTCATATAATCTTTGTATTAAGAGAAACACATTTCCAAGAAATTTAAATATACATTATCTTAATTCCAGTTGTAGCAAGAAGCCTCTTTCACCAAACAAGAATATCTAAACATACAGATGGAAAGCATCTAACATGACACAGTATCCTGAGCCACAACAGATGACCAAAAATCTAGCACAAGAGGCCTGTATAGATGAAGTTATAGATGATTTGTATGAAGTCTTCTATTGTCTAAAAAGTACATCAAGACCTCTTTATTGCTGATGATATAACTTTACCTTCTTAAAATGTCTACATTAACCAGAGTAAACCACTGCTAAGCTCTGCCTTAGAGGCACAGTTGTGTTTCAGACTCACTCTGTGCCATTAGTTTTTCTGTTTGAATCACAACAAGATTCTCTAAGCTTAGTTTTTCTGAAAGATGGTCACCCTACTGGCCTTGGCTTGGTCCTTGGATGAAAGATTGCTCTGGTCCAACATGTTAAACCTCATGTTTTTAATATTAATATTAGTTTCCATTGCCTGTGTCAAGAATTCATTGAAGCACAGGAGACTTACATCTGCAATAACTACCTAGAAAATAAAACACACAGCACATCTGCTAGAGAGGAGAATGTCAATGTAAACTTACTCTCAAAAGAACAGCCAAATAAAATATTAGCTATCCAAATACAGACGTGTTAAATCAGCATGCTTTTGTACATAATCAGAGGACTCTACAGTAGTCTCTTGTTTGACTATGCCTTGGGCAAGAGGTAGCAACAGTTTTAACAACAAATTAACAACAGAAATTCAACTGATATGAGAAAGCTAATAATGAAGGAGCCCATAAGTTTAATTTTGCTTCCTCTTAGAGCCAGGATTGTTATGGTATGCCACCATCTTTACCTACCTCACTGAACACTTCAGTATGGATAAATGGCAGCCATCATTCAAAAGAGCAGTAAATTGGGAATGATAGTATGAAATATATCTAATGTTTGTAGTACACATTCAGAAGAGAAAAAAAATTAGGAGACTGCTCTTCTCTACCATGTGATAGGAAGCTGCATTTACTAACTGGCTATACAACAACCTTCAGACACTCACTTTTACCCAGCTATATTCCCCTGCATACTAGAAACATGCAGTTACGGTTGGATTAGGATTCTTTCAGTTCTTCCACCAAGAAAGCAAATTCAAAAAGCAAATAAGAAAGAAGAATAAGAAGGCAGAGAGACACTGGAAAAGGAGATGAGAGAACGACAAAGGGCTGTAAGGAGCACTTTATAAGAGGATCTGTTCCTTCTTTCTCTGCTTTCCATCTATCCTTAGCATCCTGAATCTTCTTCCCCATTAAGGAAGCTCAGCAAATCTCGATGGTTTCCGTGACCACATCTTTCCACACTTCTTTTGTAACACTGTGCTAATTAATCCATTTGATAACCACCCCCCACGAGCATCTGATCAAATGAGCACTGCAAATTGAGATCCACATTCCTTTCTAACTTCTGTTTTTCTTTTGGGTTTTTTACTGCTTCCTTTATACACTGATACTCAAGGATTATAGAAGAGGAAGACAGTGCAACAGATTACTTGGGGGTTATCTAGTGCCGTATTCAGTGCCATAGCTGATTTACAGATCACACTTACTGTTTTCCAAAAAAATACAAACCATCACACTTGTGGACTATGACCATTTGCAGAGCACAACAGGATGAAATACAGTTTGCTGGTAATCTTTCATTCTAACTACCAGATCCAAACTGAATTGAGAGCAAAGTTCTTTTTGTAGCGTAGTTTCCCAAAGAAGTGAGATTTACATAATAGCTTTTAGTATTTACTTGTCTGTTCCTTCCTCCCCGTTTTGCCAAATTTCAGGCACTTTTAAACTCTCTGGCCAGTTTCTACCAAAACCAACACTTTAAAAAAAAAAAAAAAGGGCAGGGGGGCAGGACTGGAAGATTGTTAAGGAAAATTTGGCAGTAAGGTAAGGAAGAGGCATCTAAAATTCTTGTCTGGACTAAGCCAAAAGCAGAAAGCATTCATCATTCAGAACTCTACTTGGCAAAAACTCACCAGCTAACCAGCCTAACCTAGAAAGTGGTGTTTAATCAGGAACCCAGACCAGCTGCGGCACATGCCCAGAAGGCATACCAAAAAGGTCATAGAGGGATTTCGGGTCAATGGCCACAAAACTGAAGGTAATCAACCTCAGTTCTAGATCACGTAACACAGCTGAAATACAGAGTTTTGCCTGATCTCTAACTCCCCAGAGAGCATTGATTGTTTTGGCACAGCTCGTCAGAGCAAATGTGCACAAATGTCCCTCTCCTTGTTTAGACTGGATTAAGGCAATTTGAAGTATAATTGGGGTCCCACTCACCATCTGGAGTTACACTCATCTCCTCCCCTACACAGCACAATCCTTTCTTATCACCAGGGTGAACATAACTTGCAGAGCAGGAGAGAAAACTGGGACAACTTTTTCTCTCCATCAGACAAGACTTTCTCACTCAGAAATACTGGCGGTTCTGGATTTATAGAAAATTGTGCAAGTCACATCTGCCTCTGGCAGTATCCTTCACTGCAATGGATCCCAGAGCTGACACCCCAGTATGCTACTGTTTCAGCTCTACTGCAGGTGGGGGCTTGCTCTGCTGTTCAGAGGTTTTCCATATGGGAAAACAGATAATATTTGTACAGTCCATAGAATGATTAATGCAAAAATGTCAGTCGAGCTACAAATCTGACAGAAACAAGTTCAACAATGTTTTCATTTAAAAAACGGAAAAAAATCCCAGGAAATACTTCCATAGGGGAATTTTTAAGCTTTTCCAGTGAGTTTTAAAGAAAAATGTACTCTTACTGGTTGTGATAACTATTATAATATAATTAGATTTACAATAAAACACAGTATTGGCAATATATTTGGTGCTTATTTTGTTAACAAGGTGGGTACTTAACTACATACATTTATATAGTAGTAAAATACTTATTCACAATTAAGACAAACAGCTCTTTTGCAGAATAAGCATCCACATGTGGAAAAAACAGCAGCGTTAGGATGTAAACTGCTTTTTTATAGCTTTGAACCCATTACAAGTCTGAGCCAAGTTTAATATTTCTAAAATTTTTGTTTGGAGACTGCTTGTGAAATTCAAAATTTATGTTTTTAATCTGAAAGCTAAAAAATCACACCAGTTCTGTGAGGTTCAGACACTAATGAATCCTATTTTATACTGCATGTTAGCCTCCTGATCTGTTTATATGGATAATGCCCCCTCATCACTTTCTCCAACAACAATAACTTGCACTGCTAAATTATCAGAGCTGATGCAGGCAGAGACGACAGTTTAGTGGATTTTTTTGTGGTTTGGGTTTTTTTTTTTTATTCCTTTTATACACATGTACTGGCACAGCTAGGATACTCCAGCAAGCCCACAAAAGTCTTCCAAGCATTCACCCTCAAACTGTTTGGAAGAACTTCAGTTTTTAGAGTAAGGTATCTCTAGGCCTGCTCTAGCCGTGTTCCTTACACAATGTAAAGCAGAAAGAGTGTGAGTAGCAAGACAGGTTCCTAAATGCCTTTTCTCTGGGAAAAGGATAGCCAATAATGCTCCTTCTTGAAGACATGCCTGACGCACTAATTTACATAAATCTAAACATGCCAGAGCAGGGTAAAATTGCAAAATGTGGAACACTAGGAAGGTTGTGGGCAATAGTTTTGTTCGTAATGCTGTCTTGGACAATTACCGAGGTTCAGGTGGTTTTCAGCTATGTCTAATTCATGGCTGGAGTGTTGTCGAGTCCCCACAGTAACCTGAAACTAAAGTGTAACATAAACACGTAAAGCTGCTTTGTCTTTTTTCCCCCATCTCCTGCTGCCCTGGGCCACAAATTCAGTGGCGTCTATCCAGTCGCTTTTGGTTCATACATGACGACTGTCACTCAAAGCACATCCCTTTACAAAAATAAAGGTACATTCTGCCTTTACATGCAAATCCACATCTAGAAAACCCATAATTACTGTGCCTTTTCTGTATTACAAACATTTGACTCCATGAAGATATCTGTATTAAACTTATTTCAGAATTTCAGATACGTACACTCAAATTCCACATTCAAGACCTTAACTGCAATGAAATTCTATTCTGTTCACATCCTCTTACACACAGGGATCATTTTATTCTGCAGAGACAGATCCTATTCAGCATCTTTAATAAGACAGACAATAAATTTAAGAAAAAATACTATAAACACTTGAATAAAGAACTTTAAATAGAATAGCTGCCTACATTTAGGATAAATTTGACCTCTACATGATGATACAGTATAGTAAAGCTACAGACTCAGGATTCAGCACCAAATCAATTACCTATTCTTTTATTTCACTATCATGGATGATGTAAGACTCCTGTTCCCATCTGCCCTTCCCCACCCTCCCAGTATAAGCAGAGAAACAGCAAATTTACAGCAAGTTATTTTTGTATTCAAGATCTTCCTCTCTTACTTCTCCCTGTGGAAAATAAAACTTGGATCTGTCTCCCTATTAACTATGAATAATTCTCAATTCCTTGAAAAACCATATTCCTAAATGCACCAGATGGGCAACATAAGACTAGATACTCTCCTGAATTCTTTTTCCAACTCCCCAACTTCTGGCACAGAGCATACTACAGCTAGTTTGCCAAATCAACAGACAATTTTAAAACACTGAAGAAAACATATTTGATCTAAATTTGCATCTGTTAACAAAATTCTTTAAAATTACTTAAAATAATTTTATAGGCAGATATGCCTGGAGGCAAGGGGTGTGTGCGTATGTTTGTTTTCTTGGGTTTAGTTTGTGTATTTTTCCATGAAGGTTCCTTGCAATACAGACTGACAAACTGACATGTTTAAATTCACTGTAACATCACAGTGAAAGAGAACCACTCCTTAATATCTGAGAGACTACTGAAGATACCCTTATTTCCAAACCACCATGTTTCTTTTGGTCTTGCTAGTTATTTTCTAATCTTGCTATTTAATCCTCCAAAGGCCTGAATAATACAGAACTTAAAAATTCAATCTTTTTCTTTCACCACCTGCAAGCAGGGAAAAACAGACCATCTCACTTTTTCCCACTATGCTAACTCCACAGGCACAAGCGATTTCAAGCCCATTTCCCAGGCTTACAGGAAAGCCTGAGTTCTCTGGCAGTCATCTCATCGTATGCTTCAGCCTTTCAAATCACTTAATTCTAGTAACTTGTAAAGCTAACTCTTCTGTCCATTTATGTACGCCATCATACACTGTACATGAATGCCTTCCCTTTTTCCAAAGAAGAGCTAAAAATGTTTCCTTGACAGTCTTCCACATTGTCCTAGGTGCAGGCTAAGGCTGGCATTCCGGAGCCACAAGGAAATGACTGTCCTCTAAAGGTTAATAAACCCTGAAAGAGACAAATTTAGGGGTAAAGAGTGGTGGTGTGGGTTTTTTTGATGGGTGTTCTTTTTCTTCCTGTACAACTGTCAATACATAAATAACTTGGTCATAGAAGATTAAAAAAATTTAAATTTTAATTTATTAAATAAATAAACCACTCATTTTTCTATGTAGGTCTTCCATCCTGTATGCTGCAACTTCTCTTTAGGATGTAACCCAGTAAGACTGGGAGAAAAAGGCATCTCTTGATACTTTCTACAATGCAGGATGTAATTTCTGGTATAGGAACATAGTTTGTTTATTGTACCATTTGTTCAAGTATCATTTCATCTTTGTGACTAGGATAGCATCAAGCTTCAGGTAAAAGCTTCAAAGCTGAAGCGTACCTGGAAAGAAGCAATGGAATACTTCTGATATTCACAATAGCTTTGGGAAAAAGGTTAAAATGCCATAAAAAGGGCAAATGATGTACTCGCCACCAAAAAACTACAGAATTTATTACCTATTGCCAAGGCTAAAGGCAGAGTTAAAGCAAACTCTGTTCCATGCTTGCTGTAAGTATAGCTGCAGGTTTGATATTTTAGGCTACATCTATGCCATGACCTCTTCAGCAGCCATGAATGATATATTCCAAACCAAACGCTTGCACAAAGACTTCTGTATGCTCTAGAACACACAACCGTTAGAGGCTTGTAGTCCGTTAAGTCAGCACATGCCTTAAAATGTACATCACTTCATGCAAAGACTAGATACTTTGACAGAGAAGGAGTCAAATGAAGACTACTAAATAAAAACACCACCATGTCTGCCTCAAGGAGGCCCAATAAGGGAAGGTGCAGGAGACTGGGAGTGTACCAGGAAATATGCATGTCTCCTGGCTTTCTGTACTTTACTAAATCTTCCCTAGGCTTTTGCTTTTGGTCGCTGTTGGAGACAGGACACTAGACTAGATGAATCCTTGTTCTGATTAAATATTATTAAATATTCTTAAGTATCCGCATTTGCACATCTGCTGTGTCTGTTACACAGTTTTATATATTGTACATACGAAATTAGACACATTTAAACCTGAAATTAAAAAGGCAAGACCTTTTATGAGCTATTAAAACATCATAAAGATTGCTTTCTTTGACTAATACCTTTTAGGTAACGAAACTGCCTCCTTGAAGAATTTCTGCAATTTTGATCTTTCATCTAAAAGTCAAATGTTATGCACACACACATATAGATGTATGTAGTTCTACTTGGAAAGCTGGATGCTCTCCTGTGCAACAGGTCTCCCTCTGTGGGCCAGACTTTGCAATCCATGAGGTAACTTGAACACATTTTAAAACTGAAGCTTGATTCTTCATTTTTATATCAGCTCTTTAGAAAATTAAATACTTCTCTCAATACATTCGATTATGCATATGCCACAAACAGCTCAACTAACTTACATGAAAATCGTATCATATTTCATGTATGCTGGTTGAAAACTAAAGTCTAACTAACTACCCTTCTAAAATGCAACCTTTAAAACTAAATGCATATTTGATCTGAAGGCATCTGCACTCCATGATTTAGCTCCATCCACATAAGAAGAAAACACGGTATATCAATACTACAAAAAAAATACAGGAACTATCACCTTCACTTGCCACAACCACAGGAATCTGAAAAACCACACTCAGTTATTTTAGAATTTGGCATCTCTCATCATCCTGCACTAAGATTGGTATTAACCTCCAGTAATTTTTTTTTTTTTTTTAATAAATTAAGGGAAAGCAATCTCTGTGCTTCCCACAAAGCCCACTGCTTCCACACTGTATTCTTTCAATATCTAACAAAGAAAAAGGAAGAAACAGATATTTTGATCAGTTTTGCTAGTCTTGGAAAACTAATAAAACCCCTCCTATTTGGCTCTATTAAAGACACACATCAGAACAATTGTGGACAGTGGGAAAGTGAGCAGTAAATTCTTACCAAGAGAAAAGGAGACACAAGGGAAGAGAATAGGCTTGCAGTTGTCAAGAGAAAAATGTTCTGTGGTTGCAACAGTGGATAGGGAAACAGAAAGGGAAAGGCACTTAAGCCAACAAACTGAAGTCTCAAATAATACCAAATTTAGTACAGAATAAACAGCACTATTTCTTACCTCGCCCAACAGGGACAAACAGGGACCCTGATTTGGTTTTTTGCATTTTACAGACCTTTCAGGAATAGTGGGAGACAAGATGTCCCAATTAAACAAGTGTGTGATCCTAGGACTACTTACACTAGGCAGAGAAGCTATCCAAACTGTGATAAGATTGAGAACAGGCACATGATAATAGTTTAAATAAGCTTGTGTCCTGTCGTTTCTCTGAAGAGTGTTAAAAACAAAACAAAACAACCACTAGAAAACAGAGCTTCACAGTTTACTGGGATAGCGTATCGTTCAGCCATTGCCTCCTTAAATTCTTTATATGCCTCAGAGGAACAAGTGCTCTTTCAGCAGCTCTCTGAAGGCTTAGCTAAAGGTTACACCATTTTGGACGGACAAGTAACTCTCTAGCTGGTAAGTGACCAGCTGCCTATTTACGTACATAAGCCAAGGAATTTGCCAGCACTAGAACTCAAATGCCCTTTTGCTGCTTTTAAGTCTTCTGCATTGAGAATTTGTTTTGGAAACAGTGAATCCTTTCAACAGTTCAGTGTAGGACAAAAAGATGATTCTTTCTTTGTTGTGTGTCACTATGAAAGTTTAATGCCAGTGTTCTTTAAGAAAGACTATTAATCCACTTGTACCAGGAACAGACCAGTGACAATCAGGTCAATTTATCACAATAAATGCTGCGTTCATTAGGCAGAAATAATAAAGTAACAGTTTAAGTACAGATTGGGCTACAATGGATAATCAAGGAGAATGCCAACACCTCAACAACTGGTATACTTTCTTAACAAAGCAGAACTTACTTAACTTTGTGGAGTCATAATTAGCTACAAATAATTAGCTGTACAAATAAAACAATGAATTTAATATGATAACATCTTTGGCATATTTATGTAATTCTTATTTTCAAATATGATTTCAAGAAGTCCTCTTACTTCACTTTGAATTAGTAAGACAAGACTATTACACCCTCATCAATTGGCATGATTGAACTTATTTTTAATCTCAAATAAGCCACACAAATAAGTCTGATGACAATATAAGTTATTTCAATTTCCTCACAGTTGCACACATCTGCCATCTTGCCAAAGCAGCATCATTAATAAAACCTCATGTACACAATACTTGGCTGACAACTTTTCATAATTTATAAAAGGCTGACTCACACAGAATGATAGATTTTTAAAAGTCAGACAACTGAACCAGTCTTTGTCCATATTCACTTTTCCCCATGAGACAGAGGTTACCATCCCCAGAGCAGGACAGCAAAGCAGCCAAGTCCTACTACAATTTTCAGACAGCTCATTAAAATAAACTGAAAATAATATTCATATGAAACAAAATATAACAATAGAATCCAGCAAAATTTTACAAATTCTTGTGCAAACTCTCTTCAGTATAGTGAAACCTGAGGAAAGCCACTAAAAGTAATACATTTGAGCATATGCATTTTGAGAGAATATAAAATACTTTACAATAGCAGTTTTCAGTAATGAATCTCAAAATACAAACCAATCAATTTGATACAATTAAATATCACAACCAGACCATAAAAGAGCATCTTTTATGTTAAGCAGTGATTTAGAGTAGTTACTTAAAATTTACTAGCTGTGTAGCTTCTAAAAGTTATACTTTCACTAGTGCCTTTGTACAGCCAATGGTGATTTGCCTTTTAGCTACCCCAACAGAATAAATGAAGTGACTTACCATTCTTGCTGACATCCAGTTCCCTGAGATTAATGAGATTTGCAATGGATGCTGGCAATGTGGTTAGATCATTGTCTGGCAAACTCAGCTTGTGCAGAGACTGACAGTTAAAAAGTTGCTATTGAAACAAAGAAAAAAGTGAGTGAGACTTTCTCTTAGTTTCCTCTATACAGCTTTTGTTTTTAATCCTTTTAAACTTCTGACCTCACAGCTTGAAGGCCAGACTATTTTAGAGTTTTTGACTACAAAAACTTTATTTAACTAGTTTTATTCAAAATTGGCTAAGTTTACAATGCTTAGGAAAGCAAAAAACTGCAGATGGTCACAAGCCAGCAGCCATGCTTCACGCTTCCTACAAACTCCTTCCAGTATCTCAGAAGTTGTGACCTGTAGTTACACATAGTCCAGCAAACATCGCAAAATATTTTCCATAATAGACATGCCATGTGATACCCCACAGGTAATCAGAGTTTCTTCAAAAAAGGGGAAAAAAAAAAATTGATAGATACATTTTTTCAAGTCAAATAGTTCTGGAACACAGGATTTGAGTAGGTATTGATCTTCTCTAAAAGTTTAAATTTTATTCTGTTATATCTTACATATTTTTTCCCTTCCATGCTTCCTAGCTCAAGTACACAAAAATCCAACAAAATTATGATGAAAACTAGTGAAAGTTTGACCTAAGGATATAGAAAACTGTATGATCTCTTCTGTAGACATGCATTACAATTTCTAACAAAGACTAGCTCAGAGCCAGGTCTCTTCCTATATGCAAGGTACCTTGAGATTCTTACCCAAAAGCTTTACAGATTGGCAAAATAGGGCAAGTAATATTAGTGTAATGGAAGAAAAATCCTCAAATAATATGTAGGAAGATTACAGATAGTACAAATAAGTATCTGTAAGAAAGTGGTTGAAAAGGTTCATCAACAATTTATTATGAATATTCCTTTCCCAACAATTTTGGATAAGCTCATTCATAAATACCTGGATGTAGTGTTCTTTTCTTTTGGAATTCTGAGAAAAGATCATATAAAACCAGGAAGTGTTCTATGACTAAAAAAATTTATCCCAATCAACGTCATAGCACTGGGCTTACTTCAACCAGAATTTCTTGGATCTCTCTCAATTATGAGGCCATTATCTCAACCACAGACCATTGAACAAGCCCCATTCATGTAACATTTGTATACACCACCTCAAAACAAAAGCAGAGATAAATTAGCAAGATGGACAGTTCAAGGAATGAGCTTTAACTTGCCTACTGATGTTTCCAATTCCTCATAAATGTGTACCCTTTAGAACTAGTTGATATCATTAAGGCTTTGAAGAGTTACAAGTTGCTTAGGATATTATATGGGAAGGAGAACTTTGATGAACTCATGTGTTTTGGAGCAATTCCTTTATTTCAGTACTGCAAGCAAAAATACACACTTAAAACTCATCCCTGAAAACAATAACCTGGACTCTTGGAATCATTAGAAATTTCCCCAATTAGTCAGGTGAAAACAAATGCAGTGCAAGAAATTGCAAGATCCCTAAAGGAAAATGGGGAGGTAGGGGAGTTTTGGATGGTGTTGACTTTGTAGCAGTTCCTTTTGTTGTTGTTGTTCTTTTTTAATGTTTGCATATTCATTGATTAAGTAAGTAGATCATCATTACTGTTAGTAAACACCAGAAGTCATATAATTAAGGACTATTTTACTGCAGAATTCCAATTTCTCCCGAACAACAAAGTGAGGGAAAACTAAAACTGCCACAGTTTGAGCTTTTCAGCTCAAATGCACACTGTAGCACTTGGGATAAACAGCGTACCTGTTCAGACGTGATTTAGCACATGAAAGTATCTCAAATGCCCAGTCACTTTTGAAACTGAGACTACAGGCCAGCGCTTTTTCTAAAGCAAAGTCCTTCTCTACCACCATGTTTCTCTCCACCACAGTTTGCTCATGCTGCACCCTTGGCCAGTCAACTAAATTAAGGAGCTATACTGTAAGAAGCGATTTTCAAAGTATCCTGGAGTTCTGAAAAGATTGGAAGCAATTAAAAAAAAAAAGCCACACACATTGACAGGCCATTTCAGTGATCAGGTTAACAAGACAGCCCCAAACCAGTTGTGTTGTGGCATACAAAGGGCAGCAGATTGCAAAACAAGGATAAGGACACACCACCAGAGGCAAAGAGGAAAGGGGAAGAGTGGGAATGTCTTAACCAGGCTTTAGAAAGCTGGAGACAGTCTAATGAGTACACCACACCCTTCGTCTGAGATGGCTTAATTAGAAGCCTTTTTCAGAGTTAAAAGGCTAAATAAAACTTTGGGTTAGGGAAAAGGCATACACAGCTTGAAACTCTGGCTCCAAATCGGCTAGGATAATTTCAAACGTTACACGCCTTCCCTTACAGATCTTCTATCAATAGTTTTAAGATTACAATTTCTGTCAAATGATTAAATAAAACACTCCTACTATGTCTTCACTACTCCCTAATCTCTCTGTTTGTTTCCTTTACAGTATTTAAATTTATATGTGCGGTTTTTTTCTTTTGAAAATTGAGAGGGTAGTAAAAAATAATGACCAAAATTACTTAAAAGCTGAAAAAAATGCTTAGATTCTCAAAAATAAGCCTATAAGGATGACTTATTATAATGTACAAATACATTAACATGAAGCAAGTGTATGCTATTACAGGTCCCTGCAGTTCAGCAAAGAAAAGCAAAAAGGAACAAAACAAATGTTCAAGCAGTCCTTCTAATTGTGTGGATAATTTAATCTTAGACTAGACCAAGGCAAGTGGTAGACTGCCCACCTCTCAGTTTACTCATGTATCAAAATGGGATTTCATATAGGAACTGACTAATGAAATCAAATGGCATGTAACAGAAAAGGAAGACAAAGCAGACTAACCACTTCTTCCGGTCTAAAATGCCAACATGCATCCATTAGATCGTACAGTACAGTCTCTTTCTTCCTCTTTTAAGATTACTAAAAGGAATTTTTTAGAGAATTATGAGTTTGGAGGAAGATGTTTTCTCAGTTCTTATGATTTGGGAAATAGGAATTTAATGCAAGAAGAGTTCAGAAGATTTCTTTTTTTTTTTTTTTGGTTAAGAAAGGTATTTTATTCTGTTTTTTAAGCATTCAATTTTACCCTTCTCCAATAAAGAATGAGAGGCAGGAATGAAGTTCTGAAATAATCTGAAAAAAAAAACCTCAAAGGCTGATACAAAGTCTTTAAAAGCAAGCTACTAAAAACTAAAGTGACTAAATTCTGAGTAAAGAAATATCTGCTTGAGAAGAGACAAGAATAAAACAGTGGAAGTTCTAAACTATAACCGACTGACAAAACGTCTAGTTTTAACTTAGATGTTATTAGCTCTATTCAACCTACAGATACAGATTTTCATTGATGGCTTCTCAGGAGCATTTAAGGTTGTATTTTCAAAAGCACTCAGCTGGTTTAAGTCAGCTTTACTGGAATCCAGGGCTTCTGATACCCATCAAGCTACTATCCTGAAATTGTTTTACTTCCTTATTTGTTTCATTCATCTTTCAAAAAATCCAAACCAGCAAAACCTGAAGTGGTTATAGCAAACTTCCCAAAAATCTAACAAAGCATTCTATAGTTGTCCTGTGTGACAGTGAAGATTTGCACACAATTGTGACAAAACAATTTTAAATATTAAGTCTTTCACCTAACTACTAAGTTTTTAATTCCACCAAGATAGGACCAGTAATGTAAACAAGTCTATTGCAATGATCACTTTGTGCTTCTCAAAGGTCTCACTGGCAAAAATTTTCATTCTTTTCTCCAGTATACTACTAATTCAGCATGCAGTTTGTCTTCAGATTTCAGAACAAAAACCAAATATTAATTTCTGTAATAAAGATGTAATCCAAGTGGCATTCCAGCTCTCTAGTTTTTGAACTTAAGTAATCTGAGATACTTCAGAAAGTCTCTTCAGTCATGTACCAAAGGAGAAAGCAGGACTTCAGGTGAACAGATACTTTTGATTGTAGCTATCTTTTGAGGGCACAGAGATCTGAACGACATTAATCTTACTTCTTCTAGTCTTCATGTTTTATCAGAGATTCAAAAATAATGCTGCAATTTGTTGAATACAGTTAGTCAGTTTGAGCAGACACTGCCACAGAAATAAATAACTCTGCCTCTTCTGCTATGTACTTCTCTTGGGCTGGATCAGTTGATCAAGCAGTTTCATCCCAATTCATGCAGGAAACTAGTCAACCTGGCATGCATAAACATTCCTTCTACCAGGGCTGCTTCTTCTGGGACCAACATTTACTTAAAAATATTTGGCCAACTACAGCCTAAAGGCTGAAGCGGGATGCTAGACACTATCAGGTTCTACAATGATGATGAAGTAACAGAGCTAGTAAGTGCAACTAAAAGGAAAACCACCCAACATACCTTTGGAAGCTCTTCAATCTGATTAGCATCTAAATAGAGTTCTTCCAAGGTCTTTTCAAAAGTAAAAATCTCCTTAGGCACCTGTTCCAGGCTGCAGTGAGAATAATCAAGCGTAGTGACTGTTTCCTCCTCCCCACGCAGACAGCGGCATGGCACCAGCCGCACAAACAAATTCCGCTTTGTTGTCATTTTCAGGCACTGTAAAACAGAAATTGGTCGATTTAAAAATCAAGACAACTTCAGATATACTCACATCAGCAGCTTCTCAAACTTCCACTGGCTGTAAATACTTAAAAAAGAAAGAAGTGTAATACATACCTGCATATGTGTGTGTCTATACACATATGTAAGAGAGAGGGGGGAGAGAGAGAGAATTTATTTATTTTCTTTTAAACACAACAGATCTGTAGTGGCATTAAATGGGGTTAAAACACCTACAGACCCCAGAAGATGAAGTCAAAATTTAGCCTGTAACTTGTCGCCTGCTAACACAGCCCTACATTACAGAGATGCAGAGAATTTTGAAGGAGCAGTTCTGAAGTGTCAATTGTGTTTTTACAACATAGCTTATCCCTACCTTCACAAAGGTTACTGGGATGATATTTTTGCTTAATATAATAAAATCCACCCCCTACAAAGCATTAAAGTGTAGCTATAAGAAAGCTAATTTTCGTTTTCTGCGATGCATTGTTAAATTCATGTACCTTAATTTCAAATCCCTCGTTTAAAGACAGAATACAACAAAAGGAACCAGCATGATTTCTACCAACTGTTCTATCTACAGTTTAAAAGGAAAGGTTTCCAAGTGCACAGATAAAGAAGCAACTTCTTTTTGCAACTCCATTCCATTTGGAAAACTTCAACACATCTTGCTGTGCACACTGGAACTAAGGAAACTTCACTTTGCTATGGAAATGTATCTTTCTTCCTTCAAACTCAATCACTGCTACAGCAGTCCCCTCTGTTCTCCATGGCTTCTACAATATTCCTACTCAGCAGGAGACAGCAAACCTAAATGGTGCAAACTGACTAGCCGATTACTGACGGCATACACCAGCCACGTTCTGTCTCTTTTCTCCTCAGCAAGAGCACAAGTTTAGGTCTCTTTCCTCTAATTAGCAACAAATTTTCACAAAATTCGGAAACAATCATCTTCAAAAATGTCACCTCAAGTTTCAAGTTGGCTGAAATCAGATGACACTCAACAATTTTTCAGGAAGGACCGATATGTGCAGACGGACAACATGATCATGCAAGCTTCGTTTCCTCAGGAAATTGGTCTAAAAATACATACTTTTCCAAAACAGCACTGACTATTTATTTTCTCAAACTGCCAACACTCCAAATTAAAATGTGCCTTTTTTTTTTTTTTAAATCTCCATTTTTTTGGAATTGCAGAAATGACATTTCAACTTCTGGATTGGTGACAGGAAACTTTCTTCTCCAAGTGCCAAAAAAGTCTTTCAGACACATTTAGCAGACAGCACATCAACTTTCAGACAGTATGTTAGTAATACAGGGAGAAAATAAAATACCATGGCCACCGCACTACATGACATCACAGGCTGCAAGGCCCCTCTTCTTACTAAGACAAGGAAAAAAGTCACACACTTGGATTTTCCTCTATGAGCAGCTAGCTTGCCAAGTACTTCACAGTATGTTTAATTTATATGTCAACAGGTTGAGGGACGCTGTACTTCAGTGTTTTCACTAAACAGAAGTACAGCTTATCATTCAGGCTGGATACAGTCAGATTATACATCCATCTATTAAAGGGATGGAAGAAAACTCTTCATTAGAATAGTGGGATGTCAAGACTTCCTTTTTTAACAATGCTTCAATGTTGCTAGGATTTTGTTACAAAGTTATCTATCGGAACACTTAACACTTCCTGTAAAACTCCAGCCATGTTATTTAAATAAAAAGTGATCTAAAAATAAAAGTATTTAACTGTATCGCAATGCAAAGAGTTTAGAGACTGCAAATTCCATGCTGGAGATTTCCACAGAATGGAAAAGTCAGTAAAAGAGACAGCATAACCTCCTCCTGCTTATTCCACAGGAACAGGCTCCTGCATGACATCCTCCAGCCACCCACAGCCAGATGCCAAAGACACTACGCGAGCTGATGTGCTCACTGGTCAGAGCTACCCACGCCTTCTCCAAGCCTCAGAGGCCACATGTGGAGACACAAGAGGAATTCCATGGCCAACATTTACAAATGAAAAAGCCTTTAACAAAAATAAATATAATCTCATTTTGTCACTACTTCAGAGATCTGCAGAGCTGTGGGAAAACACACCACTTCAGAAAGAAGCACCAACAGCAGTCTCTTCAAACAAGAGTATAAACAGAAGAACATATGCCTTGGAAACAACAAGGACTGGAGGCAGAGATTGTACATATGAGTGGATTATCAGAAGTCTGGCAGGGGAAGACACACCCATGTCATACTAGCTGCAGCCATCAATAAGTTCACTTCTTCCAGTCATTTCAACTTCTGAGAATTATGTTTTGGTTTCGAGAACATGAAAAAGTTCACTACATGGTTCATATAAATAACTCTTTTTCATTCAATTCCCTCAAAAAGAGCATACATAAAACTATTTGCCCCCTCTTTTTCAGTGGCTGTTCTCTTCACACCTAGTCTTACTTGCTCAGGTCTCAAGTTTCCGAAGCAACAAAATTCATAAGGCCTAACAATGCAAAACACACATACTTAGTTTTCCTAACTTATTCCTTTATCTTGTAAGAGGGATCTTGAGGGTTGGGTTTTTTTTGTTTGTTTGTTTGGGGTTTTTTTTTTGGGGGGGGGGGGGGGAGGAAGTGTTTTTTAAAAGATCACATGCATCTACAGCACTGTAAATGCAGATCAGTAAACAAATGCCTGTACAACATCACAGATTTGGGTCATATCTCCACTCAGTTATCATGTCAGTTAAAGTACCTAAACTCACAGCTCACATCTCAAGCCAAACCAGTCAAACTCATATTTAAGTATCAAATAAACAACCCTCCCCCAAAACCATTGATTTGACCAACTTGAGCGAACATCTAATTATAGCTCTTCAAAAACCAAAATGAACCAAGAGAGCTGCATTTAAGTAAATGTAGGAAACTATGCAATGTGATTTAGTTCAAATTTGTCCTATGTTTGTTCAAATTTTACTTCTACACATATATGAAGAATTGTTTAGCGCTGGTGTTCTGCAACAGAGATGGCTGCTAATACTAGAAAATGGGTGCAGTAGGATAGTTGCAGCAAGTATTCCATACCACCACTCTTCTATATAAATATATATTTATATATAGACAGTCAGACAGACACCCCCCTCCCTATCTGTCTGTCTGTCCACCTATCTTGTGGTCAGTTGCCCAAGCAGAAAAACTGTAATGGAAGAAAGGAAGGATGTACTACAGAAGAGAGTCCACTGTTATAATTACCAAAGACAGGAAAACATGATGTCACACAGAACATGTGCTTTTCTTACATTGCTCAAAATAAGAACTTCTCCATGGATAGTTTGGGTAAATACACAGAAGGTAGAAGGGAACGCAAAGTATAGCATTGTTTCTCTTCGCACAAAACAGGGAAGTAGAAAAATCTTCATTTCATAATATACCACAACATCAGACCATCTGAAGGCACCAAATCAAACAATGTAAAATTGCTTTGCAGATCTACAACACTGTGATGGCTTATTTTTCTCCACCACCTAACAACTCCAAATTTTTTTTGAGGCAGATCTAAGGAACTCGGGGGGAGTAGGAGGGCAGGGCTGGACTGCAAACAAACCCCCCTTGTTCTCTAAACCATTAAAGCCTTGACACAAGTTTACCTCAGGTTCAGTGTTCACAGCCAACAGAGGAAAAATTAGGATCTTCATACAGTTGGGTTTTTTTTTTTTTACTTCTTGAAGTAATGGGAAGGGAAAAACATAACTCTATAAAAAGAAGTTTTTCTTTGTAATCATTAAAGGCTCAAAAGTTGGAAGGCATAAAGGAATTAGCTGTGTTCTGTTTGTGAAGACTTAATCTACTACCCCCAAAAATTCAGTGTTAAAAAAATACCTAGTGTAAATTGATATGTTTGCTAATTATAAACGACCAGATTTCTGATCTCTTTTTTTTCTCCATGAATCATTTTTAGCATTTATTTCACACCTCCTCTTCCAAGCTTATTTGAGAATCACACCTAAGAATCAGAGACACTGTAGTATCTGTAGTAAACTCAGAAATGGGTGCTTTAAACTACACAGATACATGTATTTCAGTGAAGTATAGTCTTCACTCATTCATGTACATTAACTGTGACAGTAATAGGAAACAAATTCCACAATAATTACACAAAATGGGACAAAGGAAAATGTTATCTATTGACCTGCCTGTTTCCTGAAGGTAGCAATGATTATGCAGACAGGTTTTCCTCTAGGGGTTCAATGATGGTGAAGGCTAATTATTATGTGAAGTCTCACTTTTGTGAGAAAAATTAAGTGTTTTCTGATATAACTATGGCACTGTATATAACTATGGTATAACAGTAGTGCTTAATCAGCATGATCAAAAAGAGAGGGAGGTAAGAGTTCACAACTGAAAGATGTTTTGCTGTGAAACTGTACACCATTTAATATAACCTATGTCAAAGCTTCATCTCATTTTTTCTGCCTTATATCTATATAACTAGATAGATTGATATCAGTTCATATAGTCTATCTCATTTCAGACCATGAATGACTTGGAGAACTTTAAAGTTTCAGAATTGATAAGCAAGGCCAAACTGACCAAGGGGTATTATGGCACTTGTTCAAGAAGGCCACAATATCCAATAAAAAAATTTTTAAAAATAAACTCTTCCATTTTGAAATTAAGAGTTCTCTACTTCCACATACATGTTTCCCCCTTTCCAACTGATCAAACTGCAGACAAAGCATCTACTACCAGCCTCTGATTTAACTGTAGCTATCAGCCCTCCACTGTTGCAAGCAGTGACTGACACTTGCTAAAAGCCAGTGAAGTAACAAGTAGAGAATATGGTGTAATTAATCAATAGCCAGAAAAAATTATTGGAGAAGCTAGGGCAAAGCAAAGACTATAATGCTATCACATCTACACTGTAACAACAGTGGACTGTATCTATGTGGTGGGTTGACCTTGACTGGCTGCCAGGTGCCCATCAAGTCGCTCTATCACTCCTGACTTCTCTACTTCCTCCCCGCAAGTGGTGCAGGGGGATGGGGAATGGGGGTTGCAATCAGTTCATCACACATCTCTGCCACTCCTTCCTCCTCACACTCTTCCGCCGCTCCAGCGTGGGGTCCCACCCACAGGAGACAGACCTCCACAAACTTCTCTGTGAGTCTTTCCCACGAGCTAAAGTTCTTCATTAACTGCTCCAGTGTGTGTCCCTTCCACAGGGTATAGTCCTTCAGGAAGACTGCTCCAGCATGGGTCCCCCACAGGGTCACAAGTTCTGCCAGCAAACCTGCTCCAGTGTGGGCTCTTTGCTCTCCGTGGGGCCACAAGTCCTGCCAGGAGCCTGCTCCAGTGCCACCTTTCCACAGGGTCACAGCCTCCTTCAGGTGTATCCATCTGCTCTGGGGTGGGGTTCTCCACTTGCTGCAGGGTGGATATCTGCTCCACCATGGACCTCCATGGGCTGCAGGGGGACAGCCTGCCTCACCATGGTCTTCACCACAGGCTGCAGGGGAATCTCTGCTCCAGTGCCTGGAGCACCTTCTCCCCTTCCTTCTTCACTGGCCTTGGTGTCTGCAGGGTGGTTTCTCTCACATATTTTCGCTCCTCTCTCCAGCTGCTGTAGTGCAGCAGTCTTTTACACTTTCTTAAATACGTTACCACAGAGGTGCTACCAATATCACTGACTGACTCAGTTTTGGCCAGTAGCAGGTCCATCTTGGAGCAGGCTGGAACTGGCTCCATCCAACGTGGGGGCAGCTTCTAGCATCTTCTCACAGAAGCTACCGCTGCAGCCCCCTGCTACCAAAACCTTGCCACCTACACCCAATACAATCTATAAACAGTGAAATATTTTTACTGAGTAGAATAAAATCACTGGAAGCAGAAAAGCGAAAAAGACCATGACCAATGAAAGAAAGCAAAATCAACAGTAAGCTTGGATACACACTAAATATTAATCCAGAAGAGACGCACCATCCAATGAAACATCACTCTTTCCTGGAACTCTTTGATGATTCACTGCACACCCCCGTCATCCAAGTACCTGGCAGCCCAACAGCACCTGCAGATCTGCCAGAACCCCATGGCACATTTTCATTTAACCACGTCTTCCTCTGTTTTGATAAGCATATAAAAAAAAGAAGAAAACCCTAAAAAACAAAACATACAGTCCCCCAAGTATCATATTTCTTTGAAAATTCTGAACTCAGGCTTGTTACTAGTAGAATTTAAGTTCACAGTAATTTTGTTCTTAATCTCTGTTAAATTTGCTCTAAAAGCAATAGTTTCACTGTACCACTAGTCCCTTAAATTTCCTGTCTGATGCTAACAGGATGTGACTGCTCATGCTCTAAGCTGGTGAAAGCACTCTCCACCCCCCCACCCCCCCGCCCCCCAAGCCTTTCAAAAGGGTGTTTACCAGCTACATCAGCAGCAGAGCTGAAAATGAAACCAGCTATTAGATGGTTATACAGAAAGGTATGAACAACTAGGCACAAAATACCTGGTCAGGTTCTTTTTAGCCCACTCCACTATCTACAAACAAGTTCAGAATTACAGAGCTGAGGATGTGTAAACACAGGAAAGGGAAAGATTGTGTTGGACAGCACATAACCTAACATGCAACCTGACAAATACAAGAAAACTTATTTGGCTAACTGACAGAAGTCCCAACACACTCCTGTTGAAACACAGAATCATGAAAAAAATATTATTATTCATTAAGAATCTTACTTAATCCACTAAAAAAAACCCCAAAGAATTGATTATTTCCTCTACATTAAAAAATCAGTAGGAAATTAAGCTTCCTGTACTGGACATAAAAACATGAACCAGTCTGTGTTTAGAGATGTTAAAGGTTTTTCTCTTCCTACAGCAGCAACACACACCACAGAAGATACCAAGACGCAGGCTATTTGGCTTGTTGATGAAAGACACTATACTGTCTTTCATCACTATAGTGACAATGCACAGCACAATTTAAATTAATCTCTTCCAGCTAATGACAGCATGAGTCCTCATGAATTTGGGGACACTGTAAACATCTTAGTACTTTAAGGAACACAAAACATCCTCAGCTCTTACAGTGAAGTAAGAACAAAATTATCCTTCATTCTTTAACCTCAGGAATGACTTGGCACCTCTTGCTCATCAGCAAATCATGTCAAGCAGCTGGGGGGAAGTGGAACAGGGTGCAGCACTAAGGGTTGGTTTGGGCTTCCCCTGAAAATCAATCCAGTGGACTGATGGGACATGAATGGTGAGGTCTTAATTTAACAGAGATCAACCAGCACCTTGCAAACCCTAGCTTGGAAGTTGTTTCTCTGCAATTCTTTTTCTTGTTCTCTTTGGGAGAGGAAAGTATGGCTCAAACCTGATGGCTGCTGACAAGGACCCGAAACATGAGAAGATAGCATGTACTATAAAGAGACTGCCTCTCTGTAAGTGGCACTGGCACTCTCTGGTTGAGGTGTCGAAGCCTCACTCGGTGACAATGTCAAGTTAAGGTATTTTCACCTCCTCCTCCTTCTCATCCAAGCTATTTCTTTCTCTCTCATCTAGGAAAAAAAAATATTTTGCAAAACTGGAAAATATGCCATTCATTTCACTGAATAAGACCCAGAGTCATTCAGTGAGCAAACACCCAGATCAGTACCAATCGATGAACTGCAGTGCTGCACTCTGGAGGAGAGAACAAGCGGTAAGAAATAAAAGGGATTTTGGAACCATTTCACAATTTTAATGTGAAGCTATAGTCTGAGCCTCCTTGCTCCTGATATGAAAACAATGTTCCACTGCATCCATGGCTGCACGCCCTCATGCAGGCAGGGGACACCAAAAAACACACTGTACTTGCTCACATACAGCATTCAGAGCAAAAGAAATAAAAGGCATTACTCATGAAACAACAATGGTGAATGGTAACAACAGGAAGTGGAACATACAGGAGCCTGACCCCTACAAATTGATGGGCCCTGACAATGTCCACCCAAGGGTGTTAGGAGAGCTGTCTGACACCGTTGTAAGGCTGGTCTCCATAATCTTTGAGGAGTTGTGGAGATCAGGAGAAGTCCCAGAAGACTGGAAGAAGGCTAATGTCACCCTCATCTACCAGAAGGGCTTAAAGGAGTATCCAGGAAATTATAGGCCCACCAGTCTTACTTGAGTCCCTGGGAAAGTTATGGAATGAATCCTCCTGGGGGCTATCACAAGTCAAATGAAGCACGTGATGGGGAAAAGCCAGCACGGATTCACCAAGGGCAAATCATGCTTGACAAACCTGATTGCCTTCTACAACAAAGTAATTTGCTCGGTTGATGTGGGGCAAGCAGTGGACATTGTCTACCTGGATTTCTCCAAGGCTTTCAATACGGTTTCCCACAGCCTCCTCCTAGAGAAACTGATGGGTTATGGTCTAGACAAGTGGTCTGTGCGGTGGGTGGGGAGCTGGCTGACAGGCCGCACCCAGAAGGTGGTGGTAAATAGCTCCTTTTCAAACTGGCAACCTGTCACAGGTGGGGTCCCCCAGGGATCGATATTGGGCCCAACGATGTTTAATGTCTTCACAAGTGACCGGGAAGATGGGATCAAGTGCACCCTGATGAAGTCTGCTGATGCTACCAAACTGAGCGGGGAAGTGGACACTTCCGAAGGGAGAGCCACCCTGCAGGAAGACCTGGATAGGCTGGAAGAGTGGGCTAACAAGAACCTTATGAAGTTCAACAAGGACAAGTGTAAGGTGTTGCACCTGGGAAAACATCACCCAGGAGTGCAGCACAGGCTGGGATCTACCCAGCTGGGGAGCAGCTCTGTTGAAAGGGACCTGGGGGTCCTGGTGGACAAACAACAAGCTCAATATGAGTGAACAGGGCTGCTGCGGCAAAGAAAGCCAACAGGATGCTGGGTTGCATCAACAAGGGCATCACCAGCAGAGATAAAGAATTTTATCTTATCATTATCCCATCTACTCAGCACTTGTCGGGCCACACCTGGAATACTGTGTTCTGTTGTGGTCCCCGCTATGCAAAAAAGATGTGGACAGGCTGGAGAGGACCCAGAGAAGGGCCACAAAGATGATCAAAGGACTGGGAAGCCCGCCCATATGAGGGAAAGGCTGAGAGAACTGGGTTTGTTCAGCCTTGAGAAAAGAAGGCTTAGGGGAGACCTTATCACCATGTTCCAGTATTTAAAGGGTGGCTACAAAGAAGATGGAGACTCCCTTTTTACAAGGTGTCACAGGGAAAAGACAAGGGGTAATGGGTACAAGTTACTCCCGGGGAGATTCCGATTGGACACGGGAGGAAAATTTTTCACAATGAGAACAATCAGCCATTGGAATTATCTCCCAGGGAAGTGGTGGATTCCCCAATATTGGACGCTTTTAAGATTTGGCTGGACAGGGTGCTGGGTCATCTTGTCTAGACTGTGCTTTTGCCAAGAAAGGTTGGACCAGATGATCCCTAAGGTCCCTTCCAACCTGGTATTCTATGAAATCTATTAATGTTAGTAAATACAGTAAATAATAACCAATTATTAAATGCAAAAATATGAAGTATGCTTGCTACATTTTTTGAGAAAATAAAGGGAACAGAGAAGGCAGAAATCAGTTTTGCTTATACTGATTCAATAGCTGCTAGGATATAAGCAAAACCAGCGATCTTCTTCTCCTAGCCTGCTGAAATACAAAACTGAAAGCTGGTAACAAAATTCAAAGCTTCTCTTGGGGTTAATTACTTTCCAAGCTCTCAAAGCCTATACATATTAAAAAAAAAAAAAAGAACCCAACAAAAAAAAAACACCAAAAAAACCAAAGAAACAAAACCACCCACCCACCTCCAAGGGCCAGGGCAGCAAGATAATTTCACATAACTCCCAGAAGATCAATGCCAGGTGTGAATTCTGAAGACATTTGCTTAAATTATCTGTTTCTTGTATTCTATGAAGTAAATTCTAACCAGATTTCAATTTACTATTTCTATTTTGTTTTGCTTTAAAATATTCAGAAATCCTTTACACAATTAAGATCTGAAGTTCTTCATCAAACTATTTTATAAAACCTCTTAACTTAGTTGTAATGGTGTTGATGGTATCAGTAACATTTTCTTGGTTCAACAACAGCATTTTCTTGCTTTATCGAAACTAGAGACTATCTAACCAGATATTTGTTCCAACAGTTATTTTCCAGCATAGAAATTTATCTAAACTGCCTATGCTAAAATAAACCTGAAGATTTATTATGACAAGTAAAACCCACCCTAAGTATATCAAAAGAAATCTTTGGAATATTTATTTCTATTTATTTCTATAACTGTAAAAAAGCAGCAATACAACAAAGCAGTCAGTACTTGGCCTTATCATGCCAAAAGCTTAACAATGACAAAACCAGATTGACTTTGTGAAAACAAAACAATAAAAGTATTATTTTTAAACCAAGAAAAGCAGCAAAAAACCTCTTGGCAAATACCTACATAATAGAATATTCTACTTCAAGTACAGCCTTCAACTGAAATGTAGTAATATTCAATATTATTATAGTCCTAGGCCACGGCATCAGTAAGGCACAGGTATATGAGAGTACAGATCTGTAATTTAAGGCAAGATCCATTACAGAAACACCCTTAGCAAAAAAAAAAAAGAGGATGAGAAAAATTATAGATTAAGTTTACAGTAAAAAATAAATTTTAAAAAGTTCAGATACTCAAACAACTGTAATTATGGCTTTTTTTTATATTTATATCGACTTTTCATATTAACACCACATAATAACTACACAGTAACACACACACACCCTGTCACTATACAACCACAGCCCAGGTAGTTGCAACTTAGTTCTCATGCATTTCCTTTTGCTCTTTTTCTCAGGCTGCCCTAGAAACTAACTTCCATTTGGGCAGCCAAACTATCCAAGCCACTATAGTGCCACTTATAAGAGCCACTATAACATTTCATCTAAGAATGGTCTGTAATGGAATGTAGTTTCTGATGTTTGACTTGATTACATAGGCTTTCGGTATGTATTTGTAGTGTTACTAAGAAAACATTAGGAGGAATAAATTGATTTTTAAAACCACTGTGCTTGAGTCTCACCTATTTCTCCTCCTCAAATCAAAAAAAGCCATATAAATTCAAGAATATCTACTATGACAAACTGATGTTTGAAGGAAACTGTAGGAGCCCCTCAAACCTTCATGGAATACTCAAAAAACTGAGCTTCTTCACAAGCCATGACATTGATATTTCAGTATTTCAACACTGATGTTTTCAAATGGCTAAAGAATTCCTTTACATTATGGAACTGACATGTTTGGGTTTTCGTGTTTGTCACTTTTAAGTTAATACATAGCTGGCAACATGAAATATTTATCTCAATAGGGTTCTGAAGTGAACTCCATCCCCCGCTAGCCACCATATCTTTTTTTTTTTTTTTTAAATGTGCAGTAGAAATAATCACAGCTATTTGGTACAGCTAGCTGTACCAAGCTACTTCAGAACTGCTTTGCTTTCAGAATCCACTAATTTCTACATTAAATAACTCCATTTTCTTTCATTGTTGCTGTGAAAAAGATCCATGGAAACAAACAAGTTCCTGACTTTCTATACAAAGAACACAATGAAAATTAAATACAGAGAGCAGCCAGACTAAGACATAGGAAGTCTCTGGAAGAGATATAAAACCATATTAAACCACTTATGCTTTGGGTTTAGTCCTTTGAGGGGTTATGTCTGGATCTCCTGTACGAGTAAATGCTGTGTATCACATACTGTCAACATCTATTCAAGTGGAAAGTAAGAGATACTGTCTTAATTCCCCCAGTTATAACATAGTCAAAAGAGATGAACTAGCATAGGGGAAGGGAAGGAAAGGGAAGAGGCACTGCTAGTCATTTGCCCATAGGAAGCAACAAACCTTACGGAGCAGTAAGCACAGCTGAGGTAGTATGGCAACAGAACAGTTTCTTAGCTCAGCGGAGAATGCCAAAGCACAACACAAAGACTACAGCCTTGTATGCCAGACAGAAGGTTGGAAAAAGCTAGCATGTGCACATGCTTCTACCTTCTTAAGTATGCGCTGTTTGTAGCAATGCCAGATAAAATATGCAGAAGATTTTGTATGTTTTAAACTGATATTTTATAGTAAGTCTCAAAATTCCAGTCACTGAAGTGTCAATATTTATTAGCATTTCCACAGTCTGGGCAGCACTATTAATAAAATCACAGCAGATGGAAGCTGCTGTCATATGTTGTTGGGTTTTTTTCCGTCCGCGGCGGGGGGGGGGGGGTATGCAATAACGACTCCTCCACAGAAATTCATAGAGAAGTTCTGAAACCAAAATACTCTGCTGGGCATTCTTTTTATTCATGAGAAACACTTGCCTCTAGATATCCTTACAATATGAGGCAAAAGCAACTTAGTGCCTTCTGCACTGGCATCATTTAATAAAGAAAAAAGCTGATTCTGAACATGTGTTGCTTTTCCATAGAGCTTTGAACAGAAAATTGAAGTTTATTTGGCTTCTTAATACTTTCGATGTTCTTAAGTATGCTCTCTAGCTAAAGAACGTTAATATACCAATAAGAGAGCAATAACATGATGCGATGTTCGCCTAGGCTTTAGATCAGCAAACCAGAAACAGTAAGAGGCCCAATAAACATTCAAAGCATTTTTTCAAGTATCTTTTACCCAATTTTTTTTTAAAAAATGTTTATCTTTCCTAAGAACTAAAAAAACCCAACAACAACCACAAACAAACAAACCTTTAAAAAGCAGTATAAAATGCTAAAGCTCCGCAAGCCAAAACATTTAATAATGGACACTGAGCTTTAAAACAGAAATATTTTCCTGCAACTTAGTTTCCCATATATTCCCCTTTCTATATATGCACACAATTACATGTAAATACATATCATTCACTTGGCTCTTCAACATATTTATAACTAAAAATTTGCCTTCAGATCCACATGAGAGATTATGCAGAATAAAATTCAAGTGCTTTGGAGGTGATTATTACAATATATAAATATAAAAAAGAGGACTTCTGTTTTAATATATTGTGCAGTTGGTTCGGAGGAAAGAAAAATAACATACTTACCACTGTGTTACTTTCTTCTCCCTGCTGCTTCTTCCCTGAGCTTTCAAAGCCAACATTCTGTTTAAGACAAAGGCACAAAAATTTTAGTCAACCCTATCTCTACTAGATAAGAACAAACTGTTATTTTATTGTATTGGGTATTTATTTTGCTTTCAGAGTTTTGCTTTTGTTTTTTAAAAAGAAAAGCTGTACATGTGTGTGAACAGTAGCTTTAAGATTTCAGAGAACTTGAAAGACTTTCAAGACAGTAAAAACTACATATATACTTTTGGGGGAGATTATTTTGTCTGTGTAACATAGTACAAAACATTGCTTTTTATCCTACTTTAATTTTTATTTTATAGCATTCTGTCTACAAAGTTGTTCCATTTCTACTTCATTTTAATTGCTGTATTAAATTATTAAATCTCTTATATTAGACATCTCTTGCACACAATTCTAAAGAAAGTTAAGAAAAAAATACATCAGAAATTAACAGAAAATGAAAAGAGCATGCTTCTGTATCATTAACTTCAGGAATTTTTTAGAAATTTGCAACACATTTAATAAGGTATATCAGATCACTGACTCTATCTTCACTGAAGTAGAACAATTATAAACAAACAAAAACATTCAGCGCATTCAACTGCACACATTGCAAATTATTGACTGGACCTATGGAAAGGATAAATTTTGCCTCCAACAAAGACAGAAGTAGAACACATCTTCAGAGGGATTAAATGTCACTATGGTCAGACAGATTGCCTAAGTGAGCATGAAGTCATGTAGAATAGCTAAGGAGCTGAGTCAGGCAGAGTATAATCTGTCAAATCTGTAGTACCTAGAAAAAAGTTTAAATTCTGGGGAGCACAGGTAGCAGCTTCATTCAAAGGATTTATCTATAAATGGAACTATATTTCATTTCTTTCCAATAAAAAGCAGAATCAGCCCATCATAAAATCATCATAAACGTGTCCTCAAAAAAATCCTAAAATAGATTTAAAAATCAAAATTGTTCCAGAAGGAATGAAAGTTCCTTGGTTTGGGGTAAGAAGCAAGCAGCAGTGCAATCACAGAATGATGAACTCCTTAGGAAGTCAGGATTGTCACAGCAGGATTGTGCTATAAACAACTTTCACATTACACATCCTCATTCAGTAGTCACTGGTGCAAGCTTCTGCATTCGTACCAAATGGACTCCAATGCACTATACTACATAAATCTATTCATTTATTCTCAATAGAAGGGCAACCAGGACATGCAAATAGCAAGGGAAAAAAGTAATATAGGTAAAAGTAATATTAAAGCCTCAAATCTTTCAAGTTTCCTGCTGAAAAAAGCCTCTATCAGTTTAGCCGGCCTCAGAAATACAGAACAGCAGCACTCAAGACAATTAAAAAGATCAAGAAAAACAGCAAGGATCAAACCAGATTCTGAAACCTGCACTCTTAAGAGTGTGTCAAACTGCCATGGCTGCATGCATCTTCCCTTTCCCATAGCTCTTTGCTCCTACTGAAAAATTGTTTAATCTTTACCAAAGCCATTCAGAGGCACTGTACACAAGCTCCCAAACAGAAGAAATGCATGTTTGCAATAGTTCTGCTAGGATAAGCAGAATTAATCCAAAGAATACAACAGTGCAGTGCTGGATCTGACAGTGGGACAGTCAGGTGACTGTGTCTCTGGAAAGAAAAAGGCATAAGGTCAAGACTTTACAGGCAGAGCATTCAGACAAGGAAAATGATCAAAGAAATAGCTAGCCCCATAATCATCACAAAAACAACAAACAAAAGGGATTACTCTTGCATCATTTCCTGACACCTGTTAGGTTGCCTTTGTTGAAATGCCCAGAAGAATAAAACCCAGTGGTAGGGAGCCATTACCAAATAATGAACTGTTTGCAGACTTCCAAACCAAGCACAAGGAACTCATCCGATCCCAACCATCCAGAGGAGATAATACAGCAAGTGGGATGTGTGTGCCTGGAGGGAGGAATACACACCACCACCTGGATATTTCAGGTCATTCTGCTTTGGAGATTAAGCAGCTATACACTGAACAAGAGATAGCAGTTACAGAATCAGACAAGAACAATGAACTCACTGCAACCAATGTTACCTTAACATCACTCGAAATTGTGGTAAGATAAAATAACCTTAAGCCTGTGTGAGAAGATAACAGCTAAGAGTGTGCTGTAACTACAGCGGTAAGCACTGATGAGTCTTCAATAGCAGGAACCCTCCAGGCTTCCACACATTCACATCACCAGGTCCAGTTTGCAGGAAAGCACAACAATCTCCCACAGAAAATAGACCAGGGTATTCAGAAGAGCCCAAGGTAACCACGCACCAGGACCCTTGACTAGCTCAGATCACCACTTTCCTACTTGTTTTGCAGAAATGGTAACAAGTGCTTTAGACAACTAGTGATAAATAACCCTCAAGGTAAAAATACCTAACGAAATCTTACTTAACCCTACTCCAGCATACGATATCAAACATGTCAGACAGTCTCAGTATCTGTCAGGTTCCACCAACCAAAAGGCACAGTGGCAAGTATGGGGAGAGTACTTGGGGAACTATTACATGTGTTCATCCTGTTCTTACTCTTCCTTGGGTATAACCCAACTGCTGCTAGAAAATGCTTGCCAGATGGACTGTCTGTCTGCTCCGGTGCAGCTGTTCTGATCACTTCACTGGTACCCCGGAGGCTGCTCACATCTCCAAGTATTTCAGTTCCAGCTCACCACTGGTTTGAGATGAGTGAGGCCTGCAACTGACTCAATAAACATCTTTCTTACTATAATTTTCACACAAATACATTTCACCTCAAATCCTCGTCATTCTTTCCATTGCTTATTGGATGACTTCAAATGGATAGTGCACCCAGAACACTAGTGACAAACTTTCACACAACAGATCAGGAAACAGGGTTATACTTCAGTACACAGAATGACAATGAATAACCCTGAAGTAGTTTTTGTCTTCTCCAGTCTGTTTACAAAACAAAAAAGGAGGGTGGGGAAATCACAACACTTACACTCTTCATTTAAGGAAGGGTTGGAAATAAATGTCTTAAAAATTGCTTGCTTCAGAGACATTTCAGGCAGCCTTCAGCCCATGACAACCATCCTCCATTTTAAACAGTGAAAACAGTAAAAACAGTGAATTATTTCTTTAAATAATTCCATGATAGTATTGCAGAAGTCAGATTATCTATGCTTGCCCTTTAAACATCCACTCACGTTCAGTGAAGAAGTATGTTTAGCTAAAAAGACTTTAGATTGATCAAGATTATCCATAGCAGAGATGCGCATTAAGCAGAAATAGATCCCTCACTGCAGCACTAAAATCCATCTTGCCAACCAAGAACAATTTTAGGGCAATGAAATTAGTTATATTTGTTCCTTTTGGAACAGGAACCAGGAAGATGAGGGGTTCTGAAGCAGACCAAGGAAGCGCAACTGTATGTACAATCGGTATCACTGTCCTCAATGAAGCAGGTTTTCCCTGCACAAGGATACCCATAACCAGAATATTTTTATTAAGTATCAGGGGAGTATATAGAGATGCATGTAATCATTTCATACACAACAATAATAAAGAAGTTTTACCATCACTGGTTACTGGCAAGATTGCTACTCAATCACGACCTGCTACATAGGTGAGAAACATGCGCCTTAAAGTGACCTAGATTTGGAAAAAAGAGTAACAGACAATCTTGACTGAGGAAATAAAAAGAAACACAGCTGGAAAAATATTTATCTCTAGATAGCATACCCTTTGAAATCAAACAGACATTTTGCACAAAGTAGGAAGGTCTGTAGACCACAGACAGTTAGTTAGTCTTGGATTCAGACACTGGGGAACAGGGAGGGGCGAGAGGGGAAGACCAGAGGGACACAAAGGATTCAGAGACCATTCTCAAGAAAGACTGTATCTTGATTTTCCTGGAAGCAGATGCTGGCACCATGTCTCACTGTTTCTTGTTACTTTGGTGTCCGAACCAAAGCCAGATGTTTAGAGTGAAGCAAAGAAACAATCTCTGCTGCATGGATTGTTTCATTGACGAAAACCTGACAAGCCTCAGGAGCAGCACTGGCTTTCCACTGGTCTTGGGTGGATTTGTTACCTCCCAGTACCAATGCTGTCGCAGCTGTTGACAACCAGAATCCTTCAATACAGGGAAAGGACAGCTGATGGCGCATTCTCAGTGAGAGCACGAAGATTCACATTCGCTTCCAGTATGCCCCAAAATAACCTTTATTTGGCAACACTGTTGGTATCCTGCAGGGGACATGCAGTGGAGAAATGTTCTGCCAAGGGATAAGGGTATGCTTATCAACAACAATGGAATCGAAAAGGCACTTTTACAGGTCCCTGATTGACTAACTTGCTATACAAATTGTATTTTAATATTAAGAGTTTCATTGTTTTGCCAGAGTATCTGGAGTTCCATCAGAGATATTTCTAATCATCTTAAAACTGAATGAAATGCCTAGAGGCTAGCAAAATGAAACTTTGTTCGTTACTTACAATACGGTAACAGCACTTTTGGACAAGACAGTTAAGGAAACACATTCATACCTGCACATATGCAGATAAATCAGATCTGCTGAATTTTTTTGTTGATTGCTTTCCCTTGGGGAAGCTGGTCAAAGAAGGGTCTCCAAGGCATAAATAAAGACTGCAAATCTAACCTCAGTTTTTTTTAAGAAACTATTTCCAAATTATTTCTCTCACCTGTGTGGATATAGCTGCAAAAACTCTCACTGTGTAAGTGTTCTGAGTGCAAAGTATGGTTTTCATAGAATCATAGAATCATTAAGGTTGGAAAAGACCCCTAGGACATCTACTCCAACCATCATTTGCAACAAAACAAACATACCTAGATTTAGAAAAACTGCCTGGGGTTCAAAATCTCCCTGTATAGTAGTGCAATTAGTGCAGAAGTGACCAATATGGCTGAGTTTGATCTCACCAGTGAAAAACTGCTATAATGCACGTGCAACCGGATGGGAGGAGTTTCTCAACTCTTAAAACTTCAAGGAATCATTTAAGAATCAAGATGCCTGTTTCTCAAAGCATAAGCCTCAGCATGTGTGCTCTGAAAAGTTCTTCTATAACAAGAATGAAATATAACATTGTTATCAAGCATAAGCAATTATATCTACAACATCATCAGAAGGCCTAGCTGTTGCAGATAAGTAATTGTATTGCAACTTTTAATTACCCTTAAAATCCTATATGCCCCCTAAAAGCAGCAAGATACAGCACTATTTTCCACTGTTTGCCCAAAGTAATTAGAATTGCAGAATGATGGAGGTTGGAAGGGACCTCTCCAGGTCGTGTGGTCCAACCCACTACCACATTAGGGCCAACTTCAACATTAGATCCAACACAGTCAAAATCTACTTTTGAGTTAAGGTCAATGTCAGTACGTACAAAAGGAAGCAGGTCACTTGGCTTATGTGGAAGTATTTCCAGAGGAGAAAGCTGCGATTTAATGCTTTTCGTGAACCATGGAGATACACGTTTCCATGCCTCCACTCTAGCAAAATTATCTAGTCAGTGTAATTGCTATTTGAGATACTCTTTTTCCAAGTCTTACTAAAGCAGCTGAATAATCACACATTGATTCAATCATTCATGAATTCATGATATACAATGCTTCATCTCACAGTAATTCCAGTATCCTTTCCTACCACGAAAATAAAAGTATCAGGAAAATCCCTTTATAGACCCAAGATGGCTTATATCGATGGACGGAAACAAAATTAGAGAAATCAGTATTTAATCGGAAATTATTTGTACTGTACAGGAGGTAGCAAATACATTCACCAAAGTAGATCCAGTGTTCACAAACTTGCAAATTATTAATTTCTATAAACCAAGGTTGCTTTGCAGAAGAGTAAATGTGAGGAAGATTAAATTGTTACTGTATACTGTTACTAATAATTCTGCTTAAGGCTTTACTGATGTTTACTGGCTCTGTTACTGTGATGCTATTGCATTAGCTCAAATAACCAGAGACCAAGCCAGGAATGGAGATGTAGAAAATAGAGACATGACACTGATTTTGTACTCCACAATTAATGCTAAAAATTAAGAATTTTAGGAAGGCTTTAAAACCAAGCATTTGAAGTATTAATATACCTGGCGTCCTTAAACAGTGTATTCATTTAACATAGGCTTTTTAATGCAAAATAAACAGGCTTAGTGATCTATTTTCACATCAATTTGTTTCTTGTTTCTAAAGTATACAATACAGCAGTATCTGAACTTCAAAAAACAAGAAACAAACCATGCACAACAGAAAACTACCTGAGGTCTTTGATCAAGGAGACATGGCTTCCTGGACGACTTACCTTGACCTCACTTAGGGACCACCAAACCAGCAGATCTCAGAACAGCCACAGTCTGCATCCCATGCACTGTCACAATTCTTTACCAAGTTACTTTTCCCTAAGTGACGTTTGTACTAACTCACTGACTAGAAGTGAGTAGCTGTGACAAGCTACACACCGAGGTCTAGTTAAGCCTGAGGAAGCTTTGTTGTTAGTGGTAACACAAAGAATCCAACTTGACTCAATCTAGGAATTAAAAAGCAAAAAAACCCCCATTCTTGTAAGTTATGACAACTCTCACCCAAGCTTCAGCCATTTCAAAGATTTCCACTGCTGCTACAGAATTGACAACAACTTTAGAGAGAACTGGACATACCTACTTCACATCAGGAGGCCAATTTGCACCACAAACAATGTGATGTGAGCACTCGGGATAACAAGAGAGGTTGCAAACCCATGAGAAACCTATTTAGATCTGGTGCCCTCACCCTTTGCTCCTATGTGACCCCCTTCCATTTCACCCTTCCCCGCCCCGCCCCGCCCCCCCCCCCATTTTTTCCATTCTTAAGAGTTCCCCATCAGCACATGGATCCTAGACAGTGACAGCTCTAAATGGTCAGAGCTTTTTCAGGCCTATTATTGCTAGCCACAGCAAATGTGCTCAGACCTCAGCCTTCTTTCACAGCAGCATAAGAGAGACTGATGATGGGAAAGAAGAGGAATGTGGAAAATTTGGGAAACAAATGACTAAGAGAATAAGAATACTTAAGAGTCGGAACACACCAATTTAAGCAGTAGTAAGATTTGTAATTAAAAACATGAAACTGAGTCATACACACCCACTAAACTACACCAGAATGTATACCACCATTTCTAGAAAGGACACATTTGAGGTAAATGAAATAAGTGGTTAACTTGTATAATGCTATTATCATGACCCTTATCTCTTTTTCCCTACTGCCATTCATCTCATAACTCTTTTCCCTCCTCTACTTCATCACACCCACATCTTTTATTAGCTATTGAAATACTTTAGGGAGGCATGTATCTGATTTTATTTGCACAGTACTTAAGAAATATGGCACCATGTCTTACAGGGACCATGGGCGTGCATAAAATGCTGGTGGCACTCAACACCCACACTTCTGTGTGCAAGAAGTGATTGGTTAAATATTGCATTAAGTAGATGCTGACTTACTAACACAGATAACCTATTAACTACTTAGTACGAGGATGATAGAAGTGATCTAGATACTAAAGTGAGTATGACTTTAGTCATGCATGAGAGAAAGACAAAGCACAGGGAATAAGAACCTTTGGCAAAAATTTTGAGCACAATATTTAACTGTATGCTGAATTTTCCAGTAGCAACTTCTGAAACTTAATTAAACAAGTCCCAGAATGAATCGTCCATCTGAATGACCCCAAGATTGTCACAGTGTGCACTCCTGTCCTAAAATACAAATGACCTGAGATTCAAGTCCTCTTGGACAACATTTAAGTATAGGTTTCCAACACCCAGATGAACAACCTATTACTTATACCCCATTAATAAGAACAATAAAGGTGGTGTATTTCTCTCCATTTAAAACCTACACAGACAGATGTGCTCTTGATATACCTCCTGTATCAGGCAGACACTTTGTCAGTTGTGCCACAGTTTATGCACAAAATTGGATCCTAGAGCTGTTTCAGATTATTAAAATATAGAAGGCTGTGAATACATACTGCAGCAGAAACCTAGGCACAGGCAGAATTCAGACTGCAAATTTTACAGATTCTGTGAATGTCTGTGGCACTCTAAATGCATTAATTTGTCTTGTGTCTTTGGCCTTTTATTGCTACTGGCTAGTCCAGGAGATTCTGCAACACAGTTTGAGCTGCTAACCAGCTGAGGCTTTATATTTGTATTTATCAAATTATGCATAAAATACTAAATTGTTAGAAACAATAACCACCTAGTAGTTGTCTGAAATAGGTTAGAAAATAGGTATTAGGAACTTGATGAACATTTTACATTTCCCATATTTCAGAAACACAGTTTTATAGCATAATGGAGATTTCAAATTAAAATTGTTTAAAAAATAGCAGAAACTACCATCAAACAGTTGCTATAATTGTATACTTAATTATAGATCTCACTCTACCAGCCAAGTTGTTGTTAGGGGATGTAAATTCCTGAGTTCCCTTTCCTTCCAGGGCAGAGGTGAGCGGTGCTAGTTGAGCAACACTTAAACCTATATTTAGACATCATTTTCCCCACACACACGTAGAGACATAACTTTCCAATTAACAATTGCTATTATGAACCTTTTACTTCCTTCTGCATTTATCTTGTTCCTCACTGCTTTACAAAGTTGAATTGGGAGACCTCACTGACCAGTTTGGTTACAGGTGTAATTAGCAACCTGAGAACTTGCTTGCGAAATTGCTAAACATTCATAGCTACGAATGAAATTAACCTCAGCTGTACTCCTAACATACAAAGCAATACAAAAATATTAGGGTGTTATTGCTCGTTTGAGCAGGTTTAAAGAAAAAAAGAACTGTCAGATACCTTTTATAGCTTCAACTGCCAATTACTGTGCACATCAATTCACTATTGTTACAGTGTATCATTAACTCGCCCCATATGCACATTGAAGATCATATGAAGATCAATTCTTGAATATCAGTGTTCTCTATCAACAATAACAAAGAAAGACACCAGGAGGAATAATACACTTCTATATTCAAAGCAGGAATTAGATAGTGGAGCAGGAACAAAGCAGAATCACAGAAACATGAATTTTTAAAAATGCACTGCTTTGAAGCAGGGATATACTCTCAAGGCAAGTGTCCGGTATTAAAACTTTTCAGTAAACTGTGAACAATTGAACAGGTGTCTTACTGGAAGTTGAAGTTTCCTGTATGGATCAATATTAAATTCGTAACTAACTGCAACAGCTACCGATTGTGACTAACCATATTCCACATCAAGCCAAAATGTATTTTTACTCTATTACACTTCACACAGGCATGCGCCATCTGCCACTGAGGTATGATCCATTTCTCCATGACATTATCACATTGCTCTTGAAAAGACTAATGCTGCTGCTTAATCTCATGGTTTGAGCCAATTTCCAAACACTAAGCCTTGGCTTGCTGTCAGATCTCCTCACTACCTGACCGAGAATCAACAATGAAGGAGCAGATTGTCACTTTTACCATATAATTGAAAGGTACCCAAACCCCTGTTGCAAGCTAGTTTACATTCTGCAAATACTGTTCTAGAAGTGATTTGTTTCATGGATAGAATGGAGCTATAAAATCCCCCTGGATTTTTGCTATGTAACAGGATAACAATCCTCTTCTAACACACAATAACAATCCAAGACCACAAGCCACCTGAACTAAAAGGCAAACAGTTCATTACGGTAATAAAGGTTTCTACCATTTGAAATCGCAGAGCTGCAAGGTAATTAATCCCCAGCTCACAAGAAAATTTAAGGAAATTAATATCCTGAATTCAACTGATTGGAAAATAGTCCTATTTTTTTCTGTCTAAAAAAGCCCCTCTGCAGATTGAACTTGAAATAACCTAATATTCAGAGATAGCTTCTGAATTTGAAAAAACAAGAACATAATTGTTATTTAAAACCCTGGGTAGAAGATGGCAGTGTCTGGAAAAGAACAGGACACGACTTTACTGTGTTCCCTCTGATAATGAGGTTATAGTGAGGGTTGTTTTGCCTCAATTCTTAATGGCTTTTTATTAACTTAATCTAAGCTAACACAGCATAAGTGTAACATGCAGAAACTGCTCTTTGTGCGTAGCTCGCAAATCACCAGCAGGTTTCTCTTCATTCCCAATTTCTTATTCTTTGAAGGGTAGTCTTGGAGAAATATACTGCCTGGAGGAATGTGCCCTTCACATATTGATAGAAGGGCTACCAAACTGCATGCCCTAAAATCCATTTGGAAGATTATATTCACGCATCTTCCAAAATCCTTTTTACTGCGGTTGCCCATTCCAGTTCACAGTATCTTCCAGTAATATGTGAAATGCATTATTAGATCTGACAGCCAAACAATGGAGGTTTTTTTGGGTTTTTGGTTTTTAGATCCAGCTCCATTCTCACTTCTGAGGGAAGAAGGAAACAAATCAGATGTGAGCTCTAAAAACAACCTGACATTTGTTTAATCTAATGTAAAATAAATTCTTCTGGATCTTCCAGATCTTCTCCAACAAGCCAATATAAGATCCGGACAAAACAATTAAGTCTGTATTTAAAGCTTTCATAGCAATAGAGCAAATCACCTGTTTACGTGCAGATTACTGAATTCTAAATTCTTAGAGAGAAAAATGGACATTTATTAAACTGCATTAGATGACATGTCCATGCAATATTCTGTCTAGCAATAAGACACTGCAACTAAAAAAAAAAAATAAAATCAACCTTTTCCAACAGGTTGATTTTTAACATGTCAGTCCTCTTTGTTAACAGCCGAAAAAGCACTAAAAATTTTTTCTAGTACAGAAAAATCTCAGTAGTAAAGATCACTAGTGAGATTAATGGATTAATACCATTCCAGATACCAGCTTTCATTTTAATACCATTAAGGGATCAGAACTGATACAGAGTGATAACGTCATGGATAAAATCATTCAACACAGTTTTAATGCATGTGCTCTAACAACGCACATAGTCCAGTTTTCCCATAAAACAATACAAATCTAGAAAATAACACATTTGAAGTTAACAGTTGTCTGGTGTTCACACCAATAAGAGACTGGGCTGAGAATAAATGCTAACAGCATGATCTATAAAAACAGAGACCAGAATGAGAACTAGCAGTTAGATAGCAGTAGTGCTATTAGGACTCCAGTTAAAAAGAAAGAAACATTTTCAACAGCAGGCCAGTATCTAAACCCAAAACAGCAAACACTGAGACACAGCTTAACCAATTTATCTAACACCCACTAGTTTAAGACTAATGAGTCTTAAACTTAAATCTTGCTAGATGTAAAAATGCCTGGGTAATTGCTCCCTACAGAAACCACATCTCTTATCTCCAATTGGTTATTGTTTGCTTTAAATGGACATGTAAAGAAAACTACAGCTGACATGCTTCTAAAGCAAATTGAAAAGAGGAGCCTCAGTCAATTTTTTTTCTCTTAAAGAGGTATGGCAATAAAAAAGAAAATAAGGAAAGACATATAAAAAATGGAAAAGAAAAACGGGGTTGGGTTGCTAACGTCTCCTATCAGTCCAAGGTTTCTCAGAGACCTACTACTGCTCTACAAGCGATCCTTGCAATGAAAAATGTTCTCAATAAAGGTGAGAGCCCCTAAAGAGTCATCTCTTCTGCTTCCTCATCCATTCCATTGTGATTTCTTGTGCTGTTGGTTAGCCCGTTCCTCTCCACTCTTCTGCTTCTTCCTCTTTTTCCAGTATGTTCTTTCCCACCCCAACTTGCTTCCCCCACCTTTCTAACATTACAGTATCCCTGACACTCTTCCATCTCACAGGAAAGCTCCAGATGATGAGCACCTCTGGAGATTGCCTACTGAAATTCAGCATGTATAAAACCAGAACTTAATCTCAACCACCACCATCAACTGTTCTTATCACATGACTACTTCTGTGGAAATCACCAGTATCCTGCCCATTACTGTGACCCACAACTCTCCTCAGTTGTTTCTCCCTTGAGTTCCTGTAGTCACACTTCCCCAGACCACAAACACCCAAAACAAAACCTTAACCATGCGACCTTGCATCACTTATTACAAAAATCATTTCTAGGACACTGCGTGACTGTGTTGCTGGTTTAAGTACCCCTATTTTCCCCCTTTCCTATTATAAGCAGCTTATTTTCACTTGTTTTTCCAAACTCATTTCTCATTCAACATCAAGAGGGAGACTCCTATTCAGTCAATAAAGTTAGCCTCTATCACCATCACCAATTTTTCAAAACAACATTTGACAGCATCCCCACACAGATATCTAAAATTAATTCACTATGAATTCCTTCATCTTCTTCCTTATCTCTCACCTTCACAACAATGCTTAAAAATAAAATCCTGACAATTAACCAGGCTGCTGATGTGCAAACACCATTGCTCATCAAGCTAACCAATACTTCCCACCACCACCCCCACACACATTATGAGCTCCTCTATCCATCTAGGTCACCTTTAACCTGTTCTGGAAGACACACAATCTGTTGTCTATCCTGCACTTGTGTTGAATCATGATAGGTGATTCCAGTTTGTTTACTGAAACTCCTTTATGTTACATTAACACAAAGGTGATCATGCTGTTCAGGAAAAAATTGATTTTACCCATCCTGCTCTTAAACACATTAAAATGCATTACACATGTTACATCTATACCAACATATGCATAATAAAACCAGTAGAGTGATGCTGGTACAAGCATTTAGGCTTTCTAACTAGAAAATTTAAAGCAGAGATATCTACCTGGTCTGTTCCTTTACTGTCCCAAACAGTAGCAAGCAAAAATACAAATAAAGTTTAATAAGAACATATAATCAAGAGAAATACACTAAGTCCTGATTGTCTTCCAATATAACAGGGAGAAGAACTAACTGTGGAAATCAGCCCACAATTCTACCTTGGTATGTGCTGAGAGCAATGACAGAAGGCAGTAGTCACGCGATTTCCTTGATATCTGAAAGAAGGTGACACTTTTTCCCCTCGTGCTCTGATTAGCTCAGTTACAGTTGTAGAAACTACCTTCATGCTTTCATGGAATGGTCTGGGTTGGAAGGGACCTTAAAGATCACCTAGTTTCAACCCCCCAGCCATGGGCAGGGACACCTTCCACTAGACCAGGTTGCTCAAAGACCCATCCAATCTCGGAGGGGATATCCACAACTTCTCTGGGCAACCTCTTCCAGTGTCTCACCACCCTCACAGTAAAGAGTTTCTTCCTCGTATCTATCTAAATCTACCTTATTTCAGCTTAAAACCGCTACCCCTCATCCTATCACTACACTCCCTGATAAAAAGTCCCTCCCCATCTTTCTTGTAGGCCCCCTTTAAGCACTGGAAGGCCCCTATAAGGTCTCCCCAGAGCCTTCTCTTCTCTAGGCTGAACAACCCCAACTCTCAGCCTATCCTCAGCCCCCTGATCATCTTCGTGGCTCTCCTCTGGACCCACTCCAACAGGTCCAAACTTTCACAGAGTTTTTCCTCTGGATTAGAGGGGAGGTATTTCAGCTCCTAAATAAACGAATATATTTGTAACTGTGAATAGAGATTTAGAGTAATTCTGGAATACTTTTTACTTGAAGTCTGTATTTTAGCACAAAAGGTAGGGAAGGAATGCAGGACCATCCACAGCCATATAAGCATCTACATTTAGCAAGAGAATGGCTTGAGTTCTACAGCAAAAGCAAAGTTCTACAGCAGAAGCAAAAAACCACAGAGGCTTCTTCATCGAGCCAAGAATGACAGGCAGATCAAGCAGTTTTCTATCCTCAAACAGCAACAGTTACATGCAAAAGATAGGCCGTGCTCCTTTCTCATATATGCAACTAGTTCAAGGGGGAGAGGAAGGGAACATAAGAATAAAACATTATTTCACATGATATACTGGGGAAAATATGAATCCTCTAATCTAAAACCAAATTGAACCAAATTAATTATAGGATTATAATCCAATAATTTCCTGAATGACCAAGAAATTTGAAAACTGAGCCACTTTGTTGAACAAGCCTACAAAAGATTAGATCATCAAGTTCTTCTCAATTCTCAACTATGAAAGTCTCCCATTTTGCCAAGCAACTGAAACATATCTGTTAAGTATATAAAAAACAAAGAGTTGGTGTATTTTATCTCATTCTCAAGCACCTTAGTGGTCCTAACATTAGCATCCAATATACTTTAGGCAGACTTCCTGCATACCTCGCTTTCTGCAGTCTTTAGCTTCTGACCCATAACTCATTGCTGTAGCTTTTTTTCCTTCATTTAATTAACAGATGGACACTTTTCACTACTATGACATTACCCTGGTTTAGATTTGTTGTTTTCTCAGTGTCTAGTAAAAGATCCTTTAACTGATTTCTCTTTAAAAACTGGAGTGGAAAAGGAATTTCTATACAGATGATTTGGCTGAATGGCTTCCAAGTGCTTTTTTTAAAAAGGAACAAATAAATACTGCTGATTAAACTTTATATTTATTACATACAATCAAAATCAATTCATAGTCATTTACACTTATCAAACACAAAGAGGTTTAAATATGCAATTGGTTACTTGGCACCTTTCAATGTCAGGTGTGACTCCAAATCCTTCTACACTGACTTCCAAGAATACTGCATCCATAATCTCTTTTAATGAACATTTTAGTACTAGCAGTACAAGACCACCTGCACAAAAAATTAAGTTTCCTGTACTTAACGGAGTTAGTCATCCTGTACATGCCTGCAATTTGATGGTCCATAGCAAGCTATTTATGCTGTGGCTTACCAGAGAGAATACCAACTAACAAGTATTACTTTTTTTTCAGTTCTCAAGAGTCAAAAATAAGTAAATAGGTAAAGCTACTTTAATCAAAATAGCACTATCTTTTTCCCTCACTTGGCCTTTCCTAAATTATAGGCAGCTATTTTAACCATAGAACACATCACTTCCTACCAAGGGCCAGTGATACTACACAGACCAATGATAAACCTTCTTTTTTTCCTCCAAACTGAGTACCTAACAATTCTTTCTTTATAAAGATCCTCAGAATTCTTCATCAGTCCTTGATGAGCAGTATTTCCAATATCTTGGTTTTGTATTAGAATAAAGTTTGGTTTTTTCTTTCTGCACATGTTTTATTAGCTATTCTATTTCTTTCTCCTCTGTAACTGATGTTCGCTTCAAGTTATTCTCTTCCAGGAAAAATGTGTCATCTCTTTTTGCCCTAAAACTGAGCTATGGCCTCATAATAGGAAACCCCACCCCTTTTCCACCACTTACCTAGTCAGCTAGCTCACTTGTATCATGATCTGCCTTTGTCCTCATTGGCTCACCAGCAGGAAAAATGTCAGAAGACTACCTGGACCTCCAGAAACATCGTGCACCTGCCTTTTGTCCATTTATATATTACTATCTTCCAACTGTCTTGGTGTAAATTCCCTCAGAATGAGAGTTTGTCTGTCTTGGATGGCTAAAGATCTTTATCTACATGAAATGTGCAGGACAGCAACTTGATAGTAATCAGATATTCCTAAATATACAGCACTCTTCCTATACTACCCCTTCCCTACAAATCAAAAGCAACTCAATTCTTCTTGCTTTCTGTGTACAACGCTTCTTTGGCCTGAACTTGTTGCAGACTGACTAGCTGCAAATTAGCCTGCTCCATTCTCTGGTCTTATCTAGTGATAACCAGTATTTCTCATACCAATGTGGAGTTCTATAATACATCATTCTGTGCAGCTCTCCACAACATTGTTGTATGATCCTTCAGACATCGTAACAGTACTGGAAAAAATCTGTAACTTCATATAAACTTGTGCAATTAAATTTGTAAACTCGTACAATTTGTACTTCATATAAAAGAAAGTATTTTGGCAGAAAAACAAACTATGGCACATCCATTACAGCTCCCCACAGTTGCTTAAGACAGCATTGGAAGTAAAGCATTTTACTAGGCATTTCTGCCTCATCGTCACTTCTTCCCATTAGCAGGAAAATATACTTTCATCCTATAACAGATATAATCACATCATTAAAAAAAAATCCATGGGGGGAAAAAAAACCCCAACAAACAAAAGGAAAGAAGGAAATAGTCAATGAGGTCTGTGAGTGACATAGAAGCCGTATCTTAACCGAAGCAATAGGCACAGGCACTCCTGAACCAGCAAACTGTGTTGGCCAAGACCTTCAAAGACAACTGTCAAAAGGAAGTTTGCTTGCATAAATTAGTCAGCACTTAATTCTATCACCACTGAACAATGTAGCTGGAAAAGAAGAGGAGAGAGGAAAGAGGAAGAGGAAGCCAGAACACACCATGCTATTTAAGTAAGTTAGAAGTATTCCCTGCATACTTTTCCTCTGAAACCACCATGCACGTTTATGGCACTGTATAAGAATTTTTTTATTTGCTAGTTGCGGAATTGACCAATAGGATTCATTGCTTACACAATGCAAGAGGGAGTTTCCCAATACCTAGCCTTTCCACAGAATTAAACAAATTTGCCTAGATGCAGTCAGGACGAACACTGTTTTCCTTAGAATATCCAATTCTGGCCATGTGACAAGCAGGAAGCTTATCACGCAAGCCAACCCTCTGACAATCTAATCTTGCTTTACACAGAGTCTGTTAGCAATGCACACATTTTAAGTGACAAACTAACTACTATCCTTCGTAAGTCCTTAAACTAAAATAACATTCGGCAAAACAGTCTAAAATATTTTAATGTTGAAATGCCTGTGGGCCTGAGAATCATTTCACCTATCAAGACGGCTTGTCCATGCCTCTTCTGTACTACAGGGAACACCAGGCTGACAGAATGATGGGTTCCCAAAGCACACTGCCAACATAAAACACATCTTGTGCTGACTGGACTAACCTTCATAGCTGAACTACCCGAGACAAGTTTGAGCAGGCACTTCATGCCAGAACTTGTCAATAGAACTAGGAAGGGGGAGATCTGGGCCAGCATTTATTGCTACAAGGAGAAATGAATCAGCAAGTCAAGAGGGCTCACAGAGTAAATATGCAAACCAGAGCTTATATAAGAAGTTTGGAATGTGTTCAAAACCTAATGAAATAGAGGAGCCACAAGAATACTGAAGGAATGGGATACAGGGGGCCCTCTTCAGCCAATGTTGTTTTCTTCACTCAGGTGGAAGCCTTGATGGCAAGACAATGAAATAAGATTTTCCTTAACCAACTCTAATTACACACAGCTCCAAAACTCCATCCTTAAATAAAGCATAGTCAGAAGACCAAATATACAATGTTACTCCATTGCAAAAGAAGCTGCAACACTCTGTACAAGTGAAGATTTCAGGGACTTGTCAAATTCACCTATTAGGCAGAGTATGGATTACAAAAAGAAAAAAAAATCTGACAAATTTTAGTATTTACCATTTCTTTCATATATTTTGTTTCTTAAGTTTCTTTCATATATTTTGGCTATACACGAGTAAGAACTCGTTTATGGTCTGTATGTTCACCATCTATTTCAGTTCCTGTAAATACACACTGATATATTACCTTCACGTTTGACCTAAGCATTTAGCAGTGTGCTCACTGTGGACTTAGCAGCTTGACAAGTTATGGGACCTTTTCCAGAATACTATTCATTACAAAACTTTGAGAAGCTGGAGAACACACACTCAACTGGCATTAAGAAGCCTCTATCCAAGAGGATCACAAAACATCAGAAACACTAAGTTTCTTGTGATACCTACATTAAATACTCCCATCATAACATGCTTTACAATTCAACTATTCAAGACCTGCCTGCAGCCACAAGCCTATCACAAAGCCAGCATTTGCTTCTCAATTCTGTTCTTTTTAGCTAGTAGAGATTTTCTTCCCCCAATAAAGGCTCATTAATCAAGTCTGCCAATGAGCCAACAGTTAGCAGTAAAAAAGGGACTAGACATAAAATAAGAGCAAACTACTGCAAAGCGACAAAAAAAATAAACTCTATATTAACCATTCCATTTGAATTATCTCAGTAAGACTTAATAAGCATTTCAATGTGAAAACAAGTAGATCGACAATGAAACTAGGATTATAAAACAAGATTCTAATTCAACATAAAATTATTCTCAACATTCAAACATGTGTCTCAGCCTATTCCCTTATACATATTAGGGAATGTTATTGAATATGAATAGCATAACAAAGGAAAGGACCCTTTCTAAATCCAAGCTGTGCACTGTTGCCTGAATTCCCTGTTTTGTTATTGTTAGCTTGGCAGTAAATAGGACAGTAATAGCTTATTAAAAGACTCAGCCTATCCACGTGATAAAATCGCTTCTCTTTTGTGATTATTTCCTCATGGTATCGCTCACTAGTCAGAGAACTGTGAAAGAAGTCTCAAAAGTTTAAGAGAGAAAAATGCCACTTTATCCAATTCTCTGCAACCAAGGATCTACAGAAACAATAATTCTGAAGCCCTCACACAGAATATCAAGTACTTCTAATAAATATAATTAGCAAAAAAGTAAAATCTGCTCCTCAAAATAAATATTCTTGTTTTTCCTCTTCACTAACCTTTTTTATTAAAACCCACTCTTTCCCAACAAACCCATTTTCAAGCAGAAGTTCCAACACTTGTACTATCTTTTCATAACGGTTCCTAAAGTAAATCTCATAAGGCACCTGCACTTTCAAGCACATGGTTTCTACAATACTATTAAGCATTTAAAACAGCATTTTTGCTATTAAAATATTTCCCCTCTCAAAAGTCAAACATTTTCTGTGGATAGTTACAAATATTTGTGAGTGTATTCTACCTACATTCTTGAATCAGAGCAAGAGATGGAGAGAGTAGAGTGAAAAATGCATTTGCTCAGTGGTCCTAATTAGGACTAAGACAGTATATTAAGATCAAACTTATCCTACTGGAGATCCTGCTCCACTATATTAAGATCAGAACACACTGTGATTTACTAAAGGTTTTTGTGGCGCTTCAATTAGGCATACACTTACTAAAAAAAGGCCACATCATTCTGGTTATATTGTCCCTGTAATTCTTTATGAGGAGCTACCTGCATCTGCTGTTGAATTATGGGATTAAAGTAAGCTTAAACAAAAAACAACCCCTTCAGTCTCAGCCCCCCCCAAAACATACCTGTAACAATGTAACAAGCATACAGAACCAAAACTACATGCTTGCAACTGAAAAAAAAAAACCAACGAAGCCAATCCCCCCCAACAAACAAAAAGACCAAAACACCCCAATCATATTAACCTTTCTCTAGATATGATAATAGCATTTAAGTTAGCTCACCAAGGGCAGATTTATTTGTTGGAAACTGCTTTTACTTTTTGCACAGAGCTACCTGAACATATTACCATAAAATGGGTTACTGCCTTGCATACATTACGTAGCATTCAAAGTAAACAAATAATGCAGAAAATTACAGCAGAAGCAATGAAAGGCAGGTTGCCTATGCACAAGTGCTCACACAGAGCCATATCAGCACGTTAAAACTGCAAATAAACAGACCACGTTCTGTGACCCAAGTGCAACAGACTGTGCCACCGTAGTGAATATCCCTAGTGCTTCTTGCCAGAAAGCAACCACAATTCAGAGTTCTTACGCATCTTCCCTACAAGCTACTGTAATACGAATTCAGCAGTCAAACCAAAAGTTTGTCATTCTTACATGTGAGGGCGAGAGAAGATATTATTAGTACATTGTAGAATAACTGAAACAGTAAGTGCACCCGAAACATTTGTTTCTCCCTATCTCCTTCAACACATCTGGACAGTCACCTACCCGAATCGCTCCACCACTGCCAATTCACTGGAGTCTGAACCAGTTTCTGAACTTGGACCACAGAATGACCAGGATGCAGAACAGAGTTTATTAAACCATCCACATGGATCTGTGAAAAAGAATTAAGAAGTGTTTTCAAGATGACGGGTATAAGGGGCCTTGCGCAAAAGCTAAGACAGTTTCAAATCCACACATTAACTTTGTTTTACACCAGAATTAAAAACAGGAGACACAGAAGTGGTAACATGTAACTTATCACCACAACCACCATTCTACAATTACTCATTTTTGTCCTCTGCCAAAACTGAAAGTAATGCAAACAGAGAAAGCAGTGTACCAAAACACAAAAAAGGTAGAACTGATTATCATCTCCTCCGCCTATGCCAGCCAAAAACAAAACATATGCATTGCTAGCAAGCTTGAGTTCAAAACAGCTCCCTTTCTGTTACTTGTATGAATGGAGTTGTAATGCAATTATCAGGTTAACAAAATGTAACCAAAACCAACAACAAGTTATGTGCAGGACCTCAACTGGATGACTTCACTCTTAAAGCACTGCTGTTCTGGTGAGTCTCAAGCTCATTCTCTGAAAGAGAATCTATACCACCCACTCTGTCACAAGTACTCCCACAGCCCTCATGGGGAAGTACAACTCCTTGCAACAGATGAGGCTTTAAAAAAGCTGCAATTATTTTAATTGGACCTGCCAGCTGCCTTTCATTTAGCTTAACATGAGGTTTTTTGAAAGTCTGCAGCCACAGCCATTTGCAAGTGGAGACAGTTGTTTACAAGTAGTTGGATCTATTTCTGACAACCTTACTCTGCCTGGTGAGCTTTTGTGGAGTACTGCCATATACTCTATATGTTGATGATACAAAGTTTTATTATGTGGTCCTGGCTAATAGGCCGGAATAATGCAGTAAGTCTAAGATGTATATGGAACACACCCGTAGCCTCATCTTGATGACACTTGTTGGGGCCAGTTCAAATAAGGTGCCAAAGTACGGAAGAGAGGACAATAAATTACAGAAGAATGGTTTTGTCATCTACTTTCAGAAAAAGCAAATGCATCCCACACAGGAAAAAAAAAAATGTCTAATACATCTAGGTAACTAAGTTGATAACTGGAATCTTTCCTGAAAGAACAAGATTTTTCAGGAGATCAGATTCTGATTAGCATACTCTTTTCATAAAGCATTCAATATACAGACACAAAACTGAGTCTCATGAGTCCTAAAATTCCTAAGACAAAGGACAGCAACAGAATCATCATTAAAGTAATTGTTTCTGCCACTTCCAGAGCACTCTGAAACAGTGAACTCTAAAACCTCTCCACCAATATGACTGTTTAACAGATCTCAGCTACCTTTTCCAAAACACTGCTGGTATCAGCTCGCCATGGTGCCATGGCCAGCACAGCTAGAAACTCTGAAGGATGCCAGGGTTGATGACTGTACTGCTACTTTCCTGGCTTGCTCAGGAATAAAAAAATTGGGTTGCTGTCCCTTACAGTGGTGGCTCTGGAACTTTCCTTCTGAAATTTTCCTACTGCCTTCCCACCTACAGCCAAAATTTTTGTATGACTAAAAATACTAACATAAGTATCATATTAAATCAAGTTTAAATCTGGCCAGCAACTCCCTTCATACACAGCCCTTTTAGGAACTGCTGCTCTGTGGATGTAAAGACTGAAACAACTTTTTTGGCTCTTAACTAACAAGAGCTGAATAATTTCCTTATCTTCCAGTCTTCCACAGAAGGTTAAACTTTCAGTTCAATTTGAGCTGTAAGCAGTATCATTGCAGATAGATAGGGGACTGTTGAACATGCTGACCCCTCCAGATTATGTATCTAAGTTTGTAACTACCTCTAGCAAGTCTCGAATTCTGCCATACCCTCCATTACTGTTTCAATCACTGACCATTCCACTAAATCCCAGGTAGCAAGAAAAATAATATAGTAACTGTAGGGCTATATAAACAATGGACAATTGCACAGATCATTACATAAAAGATTATTATCTAAGCATTATCTAAAGACTGCAAAAGAGGATAGGAACAATCCTTCCTCCGTTCTCTCCCCCTACTGACAAACAAGGTGTTGTTACAGAAGCTCAAGAGACAGACATCAGTTTAACTCCACTGGCAACTGCAATACATTTTCCATGACCACTAATCACCTTCTTGTTACTAAGCCAAAAATTGAAGACTTCCTTGTTTCTTAATAAAAAACTGACTACACTGGCCTACATGCTACAAGTGCACCGGGTTAAGCTAGACCCCAAAAGTTAAGGGTTGGGGACGAGTACGAAAATAAGCATTATACACATCTTTAAAAGAAAGTTCTTTTGCTCTGGCACTGCTTCCCTTAATTCAAGTTTTTCCCACAGCATAATTTAGAAATTAAGTAGAACTAAGGCTACAGCTTACTCCTAGCTTTTTCATTATCACATACTCCTATTTTTTTAATTAAAACACATGCTGCCTAATTAACACCAAGAACCAATTCCAACTCAAAGCCCTGATGGGCAGGCCACTGTATGAAAAAGCATCTATATTACATTTGAGTTATAAACTCATTTCAGAAGTTATGAACAACCAGACTTTTCAGAACTAGATAGATTTGTGCTGTTGAATGCACAAAATCATCTCTTGCAGACAACTTCTGACAAAGAACAAGTATTTTTGTGGCTGCAAAACCAAGTATGAGAACAATCAACTTGGATTTTACCCTACTACCACACTTGTGAAAACCATGCTGCATTTCAAAAAAGTTGTGAATTAAAAACCAGAAGAAAACGTTTTCACTGTACTCCATTTCTGGTCCTCTGTTACAGTTGTTCCTTTTTTCAATAGCTCTATGACATGAAAGATCAGGGTCTGCCAAGCCATACAAAGTTTTTTTCTGCTATTGCAAAAAAGAAGGTGGGGTTAGTACTGCTGTCAAGCACTTCAGACTTTGAAAGAACAAATCCTAGAGCCCATGCTTAAATCAGTAGTAATATTACATTATAATCCAAGTCCATCTATCACTTTGAGTAGACTTACTGGAGGAAGATGACAGATGGAACATCGTAATGAACACTACTCCCATTTCATTACAAATTCCACACAAAGCCAAGAAGCATCATCACACCATTATCTTAGCAATATAGGTGCAATTGCTGATAGCAGTAAGCAATGAAAACAATCACTTAAAGCAGCAAAATTGATGAGAAATATGCCATTAATCAAGTTTTAATAGGGTCAAAAAGAAATAGTTGCAATATATTCAAGATATTTGCTAGTCAATTCTACTGCATCAGTAGATCTATGCATTTTGCATTTTGCATTCACAAGTAATTGGAAAAAAATCCAATTACTACTACACAATTCTTCCCTTTCCATTCTCTTCATCTACCATGACAAAGTAAAAAAGGATATTTAGATTTCTTTTAAGCATAGTTTACCTGAATCCATAGTCCAAAATAAGGGAAAAGTAAGAGAAAAATATGAACTTATGAATTCATTAACACAATTACTAGGAGTGCACATGCAAAATTTATCATTTAGCAGCTACATTAATGCAATTGGGTATGAACAGAATAAACAAATGTCCTCCGCAATTACTTTCTGAAAGCTACTACATACTTCGTGTATCTGATTTTTTCCATTAAGTAGCACAAACGGAGGATGCATATAATTACAGATAACACACCCAAATTAGTTAGCCTATATTACAAGTTGTTTTGACACATATTTATTTCACTCTTAAAAATCAGTAAAAAGTGCTTAAACAGACTTGACTACTGTCCTTCAGAGTGTTAATAGATAGTTTGGTTCTACAGATATTCAGTTTGCTGGAAGCTACATGATTGACAGGAGACAGCATCAACTTGCAGGTACTTTGTGAGCTTAGGTACTTGCCACCGAGTAGCTGAACTGGTTTTTACACAATCTAAACACATAAATTTGACACTGGATCCTAGATTCTTCTCCAGATGAATGACTCAAGGGGAGGGGAGGAAGGGAACCCTCTTCAGCAATGTATGGTAATCTCACTAAGCTCAGCTTCAGTACTGGCTATAATTTCAGCATGCAAGACTCACAGTTCATATGCAAGTATCAGGATGGATACCAGAAAATTTATGATCTTAGCAAATGACAGAGTCATTTCTATTTTGGATCTTAAAATTAAGGGATCTTAAAATATCCATTTTCCCCTCTTATTTCAAGATATATAGATATAAATATACACACATATACCTAAAAAGCAGTGACCAACTTGTATTCTAATCACACAGAAGAATAAATGTAAAAATATCTGTACAGTTATCTTGCACGAACCTTTTCTGCCCAGCATTTTAAGACATGACAGATGCACTGAAACTAAGACTCCAGTCTCTCAGAAGTCTCTCTGACTCTTCCTCAAAAGAGACAAGACCATCTACAGCACTCAAAAAAAAAAAATCTACTTCACGTTTTAAGTGGGAAAAACCCAGAAGAAAGATAACCTGAAAAACGGAAAAAGTGAATGCAGTTCTTAATATTTCAATCAAATACTCACTTGGAGGAGAAGGGATGAATACAAACATGAAGTTATGCCAAAAAAAGGTACACACGCCCTCAGGTTCAGAGTCAATTCCAATTTACAATGCTCTAGATTATTACAGATAGACTCTCACAAATGAAGTAGACACATGAAGGAAACATGAAAAAATGTACAATTATTTCATGTTCATTTGCAAGAACAACAGACACTTCATTTTTTAATTCTTAACTAGGCTGTGAATGCATTTTTTAAGAAAAATCCTAGTATATTTTGAATCTGTGGGGTGGTGGAAGGAAAAAAAAAAAGATTGCACCACATTTTATCTTATGAAACCAAATCTTGGTTTCGTAAAAATTTCAGTCCCATAGAATTTAGTATAATTACAGGAGTTCCTCCCAAGTATGCAGAAGATCACCATTCAGAAACCACCTTAAGGAAACAACTCACTATCTCCAGACCCTGTATAGGTTCATCTTTGTGCTACACAATTTGAAAGAAAAACTAACACATTAGTTATCTTCTCAAATATAACATTCAAAATAATTTGGGATTTAATATATTCTGTTGAGCTTTGTTTCCATCCTTGCACTCTAGGAAAAGAAATTATCTTCCAGCAATCACTATTTCCTCTGATGTGCTACATGAAATACTTATTAATCAACAAGACGATACACAGTTATTTTGCAGATTAGAGAGCAGGACATACAAATAGACAACTACTGGCATGAGAAATAGGTTATCTGCTTAAGGATGTTTTCAAAAGTATCCATTTGACAAGTTACCGCTCCAGTAAGTAGGCAATGTCCAGCAAAGCTTCTCTTGCAGAAGTACATTGCTGCTAACACTGGTGTGACCGAAGAAGGAAAAAGTCCACACAAATCAATTCAAATGTTTCTCATCCAGTGGCTCTGAGAAATGCATTGCAGGGAACAGTAATGTGAACTCAGATCTCAAGAAATGAGTTTTACTTGAGACTACAGGAACCAGGATACTTCCCCCCCTTTTATTAGAAAGGGGTCAAAACTCACTAGTTCTTTTCTACATCACTCCACTCTAGTCTCTTCAGAGAAGTAGAGATAAGTACAGTACCAGAGAGTCTTAAAAAGATGGTACCAACACAGGAAAAATCTGTTTTGTCTACCTCATGCCCATCAATGCCACCTCCTCCCTACTGGCTTGGCCCTTCTGGGAAAGAGGAGAGAAAGATCACAAGCTTTCTGCACTTCCATGAGCGCAGGACAGCCAAGTGAGACTGCTCGAGCATACATGGCCCCACGCTACGATCACATGGCACCTTCACAAATTTCCCAGCAAATTTCCCAGAAGATTTTAGAATTATGAAGTTAAATGCCCTCTATTCTTCCATCCCTCACCTCCTAATTATGTTGCATCTTTAATGCCTCCATGAAGATGGTTCTACATTGCCCTTCTGAGAGAAAATAGTAAAATATAGTAATGGCACCCCACATTATCAGTGACAGACATTCCTAATTGCATCACTGTATCAGCAATAATACATAACACATGAACTTGTTTACTCATCATACTGACTGCCCATCACCTGTCAGTTCTCCATTCACACTAGCCTTGGGGCTTAATTTGAAAGCAGAGCATCCCACATTCAAGTACTGCTGACCTACACATTTCTACTAAGAGATCCCTCCAGACAGTGAAAAATATAAAGCCACCAGAAATCCCTAGGAACTAAAGAAACTAGACACAAAAGTCTCAAGAGCAAGTGCTCTGCAAGGTAGCTTTCAGGAAAAAAGGACTTCAATGCTTCTTCTCCTTTTGCAATCTCAGTTCTTACTGCAGTTAGTTATTTTCCCACCCCTGCAGCAATTACAAACTATTTTACAGATAGGCATGAAATTACCAGCCTACCGTCAAAGTCTAGAAATCAACCCACATATAGCAAAAAAGCAGGAAAGACAGGGGGTGGTACACTTTAAATCTGCTCAAAAAGAGATAGAACAGGGTAAGTATCCCAGTTTTTGCACTTCTGACATTTATGGAAGGATTATTGAGGATCAAACCAGTGATGAAGAAAAGAGCAGCATTTACATTTACTGTGATCAAGTGAAAGATTATTCCAAACCAAAAACTGGAACTCAAAAGGCAAGTTAATTCCTATTGTGCTTAAGCATAATGGGAATTAATTCAAACTAGAGACTGCTAAAGAAAGAGCAAGCCCTGCTTTCCCCTCACACCTGCCTTTTATTAAATCTAGGGTTTGCATAACCACACCATGAGTCTGATCAGTAACTGACCCAAAAACCCTAACCCTGCAAGATATCCGGGGGAATTTTTTTCTAATTACACCAGCTTGTTCATCAACTCACTGACCTTCAACATAAAGTCTTCACCTATGAAGCAAAGGACCCGCGCAGGAAGGAAAGAGGAAGTATACTGCCTCCTATCAGAGGAGATGCAGCAGAATATAAGACTATACATTCAGCCACAGGCCTTCTAAATTAAGACTCCTTTAAAAGTAAAGGTGATAACTTCATTACTATTAATATTTTTCTCTTAGTATCAAAAAGATGTATCAAAAACACATGCAAGCATAGTTTAATGCTCACAACAGCACATTCTGGTAGCAAAATTCATTCATGTGGCTCACATTTTATAACTTAGTCTGCCTTGGATTCATAGGTTTGGTGGTTTTTTTCCTGAAAGCATCAACCAGTGGAGACAAGAAGTTTAGAGAGAGGCCAGGGGAGAATAATTTTAAAAAATATTAACCATGCCAAGTACCTCCAGGCAACCAAGTGAAGACACTCAGTTAGGTCAGTAAATAGTTATGGTCCAGACAGTGACTGTGTCAGCAGTTCGTGTTCTACATTCTGAGTTCAAAACTGAAAGAAATAGTTACAGGATGTGGTCTTCTTAACTGGAAGACACCCTTGCTCAGCAAGTGCTGCGCATGTTTTTGCAACAAAAGGTCAATTACTTGCCTACAAAGCAATACTTCACATTTATAAAAGGCTTGAGGAACGGGACTAAAGTATACAAAACAGATCAGCACCCCCAACATGGTAAGTTAAATATTTATTTACACTTACTTTCTTTTAACCAAAAAAACCACTTAAATTCCAAAGTGACCAATACATGAAGGTGCCTTGTCAAGAAGTGCTCACAATAAAGAATTTCAGTTGTTCAGTTGGGGCTAACTGCAATATTAAGGTTTAAAAAAAAAAAAAAATTGTAGAAAAATATTCAATGAATATCAACCTGTAATTCAAACCCTGAATACTGAATAGATTTGTAAAAAGAAAAAAATTGAGACCCAAGATACACAACAGGGCCACTGATCTAGATGAACCTTTCATCTGCTCCAGTGCTCTTAAGTAACTGAGGATTCACCAGATGCACCTCAAACCTCCTATAGCATCGGAAGCTGCCACTTTATAGGAGATGATGCCCATTACTTAAAGCAGGATCCACCCTCCTTCCAATCTTAAGGATGATTTCTCCCATATGAAGTCCATATAATAAGACAGGTCCTGTTAACCCTTAGGTGTTCGGACATAAAGCAAGTCTAATAATTGTTATGGATGAAACCAGGCTCTCTGCAGTGCACACAAGCTTCTCATCCAAATTCCTCTTCTATTGCCCCTCCTACTAATTGAATAACTACAAGCCACCAATATCACACACCTGAAAAACACACCTAACAGTAAATCCTGATAGGAAGAAACGGAAACAGCTTTAACAGCTTTTTTTTTTTTTTTTAAAATCTTCCATGATGCTGTCTTCTGGCCTGCTCCCAAGTCAACATTACCATTGCCTTGGAAAGCTGCAGGAGAAGGGACACATTCAGGAAGAAACCACAAGAAAGGATGTAACAAAACATAACAGCCAATGTACTTTTAAAAGTCACATCAATTATATGTCATGATTAATTAAATCACACAGATTAGAATTAAGTTGCAAAGTACCTTAAACAAAATAAATATCAAGGCACCTGTTTAATGGAGAGGTAACAAAAAAGATACTCAGTAAATCCAAGAAGTTGGTTCTACAATGCTATCAACAGCACAGAAAGATGTTAGCAGAAAATTTGGAATGAACTCCAAAGAGGGAAAAAAATTCAGGAGACTCTATAGCCTTACTTGTCTATTAAAACCTGACATGGCAAGGGCTTTGATGAGAGTTTAAGTTGGTCAACCAGTGAGAAAAGACAACATATTATAACTGTTGCAAGTATACTGCAATTTGCCACCATTTACAGGCTCTGAACAGCAAAAACCGACCTTGTATTAAGATCAGGTTTTGTGGAACTGCATTAACACTATGATAATAGCAGGTCCAACCTGAACACAGATGTGTGAACTGATTTCAAAGATCATTTGAAAATGAATTCCTGTTACTAGTGATAACAAAGACTGAATTAGGAGTAAGTTTTTAACTTGATATTTCACACTGAAAATGTCAGCAAACCAGGCCAGATTCTACAGAGAAATAGTAGATAACTCTAAGGTGGAGGGAAGAGGTGGACATGCATAGATACTTGGTATGGTGCACTGGAAGTACATTTCAGAAACACAAAGGGACAGAAGGAAAACATAGACCTGATAGCACATTTCTTTGTGCTACTATTTCTGGGACTTCCTACAATTCAATAGCTACAGAACAGAGCTGTAGCCACTGATATCCGGGAGATGAGTAGAAACACTGGAGTGAATCATGCTTGAGCAGGTCAGTCAGACCTGCCTTTGGCTATGTCGTGGTTTAACCCCAGCCAGCAACTAAGCCCCACACAGCCGCTCGCTCACTCCCCCCTGGTGGGATGGAGAGGATTATCAGAAGGGTAAAAGTGAGAAAACTCATGGGTTGAGATAAAGACAGTTTAATAGGGAAAGCAAAAGCCACACGCGCAAGCAAAGCAAAACAAGGAATTCATTCACTCCTTCCCAGGGGCAGGCAGGTGTTCAGCCATCTCCAGGAAAGCAGGGCTCCATCACGCGTAATGGTTACTTGGGAAGACAAACGCCATCACTCTGAACGTCCCCCCCTTCCTTCTTCTTCACCAGCTTTATATACTGAGCATGAATGTCATATGGTATGGAATAGCCCTGTGGCCAGCTGGGGTCAGCTGTCCCAGCTGTGTCCCCTCCCAACTCCTTGTGCACCCCCAGCCTCCTCGCTGGTGGGGTGGGGTGAGAAGCAGAAAAGGCCTTGACTCTGTGTAAGCACTGCTCAGCAGTAATAAAAGCATCCCTGTATCAACACTGTTTTCAGCACAAATCCAAAACATAGTCCCATACTAGCTACTATGAAGAAAATTAATTCTATCCCAGCCAAAACCAGCATAGGCTAGCAGGACCACTACTCATTCATGAAACGTAAAATTTCGTGACTAGAATGAAGACAGACGCCACACTTCACAGAAGAACAAAGGCTGAGAAAGACAGCTCCTGTGTACCTGAACATGTTTTCTAGAGATTCTCCCATAACTACCCTGAAGAAGGCTGACACCAGACAAACTAACACACATCACAATCAGGGAAGAGAGAGGTAGACTGCCAGAACAAATACAAAAGCACTCAAGAACCCACCTGATGTAGACCTTGACACAAACAAGCAACCTCAGAAGTTGTTTTGGACTATGCATCTCATCTCTCAGCAGATGAGCACATCCTTAGTTGCGGTAGTTGGTATCACTATCATGGGACAGCTAAAAATTTCAGGGAATAGGAAGGGTAGAATTTAAAACAGAAAAAGAAACAACAGCATCTCCTCTTTCAATCCAGGAAGCAAGAACACAAGCTTCCACTCTGCTTCACATCTGAGCTCCTAGTATTATTAAAAAAAAAAAAAAAAAAAAAAAAAAGAAATGCTGATTATTATGGCCTCTGCTACAGTCAGGCTTCAGATGAAGCTACTTTATTATCAAATATTTTATTTGAATAAATCCATGCCTTCTACAGCTAGCAAAAGAAAACATTTGCCCTCACTCCCTCCCCTCTTTCAGGGACCTATCACTTCTTACACAAGACAGAACAACACTAAGGACCTTATGTAAGATAATTCACTGAAGTTAATTTTTAACTGTATGTCTAATCATAGTGATGGAAGAGACAAAAACAAATAAGAGAAAAACAACATTCAGAAAGGACAAACAAAATTACTTTAAAGATACATACTTCATTTCTCTGGGTTTGAGAGAGATATAAAATCTAGTCTTTCAAATTATTTCAGGCACAAAAATCTGTGCAAAATATTAGTTAGAAACTGATCAGATGGAACTACAGCTTCTAGAGAGGCATGTATTTTTCTGTCAATGCAATTTTTAATATCTTCACCTTCCAACTAGGAGGAATCAAAGTGACTACCATCTCCTTTGCAAACAAAGAAGTAATATGCAACAAAACACACTCTGCCCTGGGCTTGTTTCTTTATCAAAATAAAATCCTGCAATATTTGCAGCTATGAGTCGTAAATGTTCCCACTTCCTGTCTTGAGAACTTGCTGGAATTAGAGTTTGGGCAGAAGCAACATCTTTCACCACTCATTTTTATTTTCTTCAACCCTGGTTTTCTACCTGCAGTATCAAGCAACTACATATAACTCTCACAGGGATGTAAAGAAACACCTAACCTACCAGCCTTAAAAAAAAAAAAAAGAAGAAGAAAAAACACAACTGCCAACCCCCATACCAAAAAACAAACAAACAAAAAACCCATCAAAAACCTGTATGCTGTGCACAGGCCTAGATATCCAAGGAGGAAAACATAATACTCTTTTTCCTATACAGCATCCCTATTGATAGCCTCCTTGTTTCAATTTTCAACTATGGCATATGTTAATCAAAAGAAAAAATAGGGTATGGGGAAACAAATGGTAGTGAAAATGCTAAAAGTGTAAGTCAGCAATTGGTATTTAATACTACCCTCAACACAAGAAGTCCTTTTTAACCCCTTAATTCAGGAAAGAAAGCAGACTTGAAAAACATAACTACCACATTCTGTTTCGCATGAGTGTGATATTTTTATTCATTTGACATATGTTGCTTCCTGAACGGATTCAATGTATTTTGGCATTCCAGAACAAAACTGCTCTCATCATGTTTGGCACTTCATGTACAATGCAGCCAGGAAGCCACTCCTTAGACTATGCAGCCATCTGCAGCAGATACCAAAGGTTTTTAAACAAGCAAGCTGCACTGCTGTAAATATGCAGTATTTCAATACACAAGAAAATTCTCATCTATTAACCACACTTTCCATCTAATTGCCTGGAGACAAATTCAGGCAATCTGCAACATATAACAGTTCAGCACAAACGAAAGCATAAAGGGAAAAGAAAAAAGAAACTATTTCTTATCAGAAGATTCCTGGTTACCTAATTATTTTGCTTTCTAAGTTGTGTGGTCCATACAGTAAAACAAAACAGCTCCTGCTGCCCTGCTTTACATGCACTCCCTCCCCAAAAGTAATTACCAGAATTCCTAGCTAAAACTAGGATGGATCAAGCAGAGGTTAGAAGAACACAGCAGGCCCAAAACAATATGAGACTTCGAGATACAAAGCAAGCAAAGGTTGGGTACATGGGAGGAAGAGGAGGAACCACACTCAAAACCCTCTAGCTAATAAGATGGATAAACTGCCCAGAAAAACTGCTGCACCAAATCTAGACAGGTTACACAATTCAGTCTGTGGTGACAGGAACACAAGTGGAAACACATTCATAGACCACAGTTCAAAAAACAGGAGTGCATATGGATATGTGTATTCATTCCCCATTTTGGGAATGTTAGATTTCAAAAAAATATATTCTACCAAAACACACACATAAACATGCACTCCAACACTTAAAACACTACACAGTGCCCTAATGAAAGTCACCACTTAAAGAAATAGCATATACAACTAGACTTCCATTTTACCTTAGAAAATTCCCCCTTAAAGAACACTTCTGTCTCTGTCTTTAAGTGTTACCCACCTCAACAAGCTGGTTTCCTTTTTACTTTTACATTTGTTTAGTATAAAATGCAGTACTAAAAACAGTAAGCTTTCATTTACAATGCAGCTTTTAAAAGAATTTCACTTTAATATACCTTTTTTACTACTACGATAAGGAATAGCCACTATTTCTATGCACAGCAAAAGTTAAAAAAAAAGTCAGTATTTTCCAGATTCTAAGCATCTTCTTCTAGTTTATACAATAATTATGACACATATTAGCTCACCATTATTCTCAGCAGTTTTAGGAGTTACCGTTCCGGGCAAATAAAGAAATCCCTGAACTGTACCTCTGTCTATTTTTTTCTTCTACATTCATTTTACAACTGATATATAAATCCTGATCCATCACAATCACAATTGTGATACACAAGAATTACTCTTCTTTGCATTAACTGTAGTTCTAACTACAAGATTCTTCATATCTCCCATGTGGCTAAGCACCATTATTCTTGTCCTCTATTTACTCAGCTTTGCTCTCACAACGCGCATTTGATTTTTGCCAACTTACAATCTCTTTTCACTCCCAACACAGTAATGAGGCGTTTAAGCTAATACTTTTTGTACTGAATTATTTTTCTCTTTACTTAGTGTTGTGTTCCTCCAAGCCAACAGATTATGATTAAAGAAAAAAAGAAGAGCTGTCATGTTATTTTTATTTTACTACATCAGGCATTTTGGAGATCAGATAAGCAACCATTATAACAAAATTAACAGAAGGCTATTCTTGAATGGTTTCCAAAGTATTTTTGCCTCTTTAGGATAGGGAAGGATGATAGTTTACTGCTTACAACAAAAAATTTAAGAATTACTCAGAATTTAGACAATTATATTGAAGTACAGTTTCTCTTAAAGTGCTGTTATCAACATAGATAATAATTTACTACCTAAAGTCAAAAACAAGTTTTTCACCTGGCAGGAGGTTTAAATAAAACCAAAATCCTTCCTTCCCACCACAGTGCAAATTACAGCCTCAAAACTGAATTCAAAGTTGATTTAATAATAACTTAGCTTAAAGTGTTACTTAACTTCCGACATCCTGTACTTTCTAGCAAGAGAAAAAAAGAGGTACAATACTACTTTGACACTATTGAAGTAAAAACTGGGACAGTGCCGTGCTGATTTGCTATTAACATGTCAGCCTCTTTTTCTCAGAATAGGAAAACGGAACTGAAGAGCACAATGTAGGAATTTCAGAAAATTTCGTAACTGTGATTTCAAATAATTTGAATCATCAGTGCATACCTCCCTTCAGACTTTTCAAAGATTAAAAACAAGTTAATACAAGTTTGGGGAAAATGAGTAACATTCTGATTTTGAGTGAAGGTTATTCCTCTGTAGATATTTCATACTCTGAAGTTGAAATTTAAAACTTTGTCAAGATTTAACATAAATGGAATGATAGGTGATCTATGGATCTAAAATGAACAAATATATATTTGAATTCAGTGGAAACAGGCAGGGACTCCATCACAGATGAGAGAAAGCAAGCACTGTTTCTAAAAGTTTAAGGAACAATTTGTTGGTTCCGGATCAGTTGGTTTATGTAGAGGGAGAAGAGAAGTAAGAAAGAGGACAAGAAAAAAAGTATTCATTAAAGATATGTTTCTCTCCCATCCCATAACACTTTCTTTTAACCTGCTCCATTGACAGGGTCATAATCTTTCCCTTGAGGCATCACAGGCTGCTGCTGCAAAACCAATTCAGTAACACTAATGTCATGAAAGACTACAGCACATTTGAAATCTCGACCATACCTCTCCCACAGATCCCACAGATTTCCCACAAGAAAATCCCACAGAAATTTTTGTCTGCTCCACTGTTGTTCTCTAGAAACAGCAGCATTGAAAACAGCACACAGGAATGCCATGATCCTCGGTACTTCTGCTTTGTTTCAGTAAAGCAAGGCAAAATAAGTCCTCGTGGAAAAATAGAGGAGCTCACCCACATAAATAGAAGCAGAAGAGTAAATGATTCTCATCTAAGTCTATTAAAATCTATTTTAAGTCTATCTTGCTTTTCTAGTACTTGTCTTGTTTATATTTTCATTTATTTAGATGAAATCTCTGGTACTGGACCCAAGCATTAACGTCTAGATTAGGAATAACGCACTGGAAGAACAGGATTTTCTAATAGCCACAGAGATCTCCCTCCCCGACAAAACATTGTTCAGAAAAAAAGTCTCCTAAAAGAAAAGACACAAATAAGCTGTACTATAGTTAAACAACAGTATAGTAAAATAGTAAAGCTCTGATAGTTTCTTCCCCTCCATATCAATGTTATCCATCAGCATCAGAGCCAGATGGCTTGCCAAATTCAGAGTTCCAATTGATTTCCCCTTCCTGTCACATTCCCAGAAAGGATGGAAAACCACAGGTTTAACCATCTTTTCCTCCTCTTCCTATTTAGAGCTGAGTCCTTAACTTAATTGTTACCTTGTTTTTAATAGTTTTCCAACACCCATATGTGAACCAACAAAAGTGACCTTAAAGTAAAATTCTAGGTTTGTTCACAATATTATTTTCTAGCATTCTACACTCGATTCCCCCTGGCTGCAATTCCTCCCAGAAGGAGATCTACTGAAGAATTCATGAATTACTTAGAATAAATCACCCTGTATAAGTTTACTAAAGCAGAACTTAAAATAAATGGTGTAAAGGCTGGATAGCTATGAATCAGAAAGATGCGACCTTTTGAATTCTCTCCCTCAGCAGTGAACTTTATTGCCAACCTCCAAAAAAATACAGAGCAGCTCAGAAATTAAGTGACCCACAGCTCCAGGGTTAACATCACATATGATTATGTGACCAGAAGTAACCCAAAATGAGTATGTTCTCGTAAAAGGAGCTAACTACCAAGCTGACATTCCAGGTCGCCAAAGACTAATTTGCCACAGCAAGCAAACAACCCAGCCGCAGGGTATCACTGCACATCAACAGCTGTCTGCACATTCATCTCCTCCTTCAGGTACACCTACCTCGTAGGCCAAAGTGGAAACTAAGTAAATTCAACACCCGCATATTATACTCTGTAGCATGAGCACGGAAAGTGAGTACTTACAGAGCATTTAAGTCACGAAAGATTTAGACTGTTATGCTGCCATACTTTTCAGTTTACTTTTACTGAAAATACAGGCCCTCAACCTTGTAAATACTTCTGCAGCCAAGCTTTTTATTTTTTTTTAACCACAAGCATGCACAAGCACGTACAGCTCATTAAGTGTAACGTTTCCACAGAGGAACAAAAACTATGATTTGCATTAGTATCATTATTTAAGAGTACTCCGATACTCAGTTTCAAATATAAACATCCATCCTATCCTCAGGGTTACCTGTAAGTAAAGACAGAAGATCTGCAGTAATTTGATTGAATTGCTGACAGTTGGGTTGATCTTCTAAACTATCATTTCTCCCCTCAGGGACAGTAATGCCAGGACAACTACAGTCACATGTGGGGGGAAAAGCAGCAGTTCTCAAGAAGTTTCTTAGCAGCCTACCAGAAGTCTTCCAGACAAGCCTGGAAACACTTTCCACCATCCAAACACTTAAGATGACATCCATAGTCATTTTGGATGACTGAACCTGTGACTGACACTCACAGGCATCTGGCATTGCATTTCAGGCGTTTGTTCAGATGTACTGATTTAGCTCGAAGCATCTATGCCCTCTCCTCTCCTTCTTAGAAGGCTTGGAAGTTTTGGAAGACACGTACTGAAAAACTTCAAGGACAAGGAGGGCAAGGAAGGCTGAAGAAATAGTTTCTGCAACGATACTAAACTTAGACCCTACATTATGGGACAACGGACTAAGGAAGAACAGGAAACTTTTCTTCCAGAACTGACTGGGAAGATGGAGCCCCCTACGCAGCTGCTACAGGAACTTCTCATGCCAACTAGAGTTGAAAACTGATGAGAAGGCTCCAAAGGCAGCAGTAAAACTCAAACCACAGTACTTCAGACACCAAGACCATCCATTCTCCAGCTACCTTTAAGATATTAACAGAACTTCAAATATTTTTAATTTAGTTATTAACATTGGAGCTTTCCCCACCAAGGGAATAAGGCCCCAGACACTTCACAGGGAGATACCACCCATCCCAAATTAAGAGTTAAATTATAAATGTTTCATTTCAAGCCTTTGTAACTTTTACTAACACTTCAAACCGCTTCACAGCTTCTTCTACTCCTAAAGCTAGCCCCAGACAACTGACACAAGAAGTAGTCACTGAACATTAGAAGCTCACAGGAAGACAACTATACCCCATCCATCTACTTCAGAAGTGCAATTTTAAGTTCAAGAGAACACAAAACTCAACACTCCTAAAACAAGTATATCCTTCCTACCTGTTTGCTCCTGGAAAGGAAATTCTACTCAAACAGCTGCAGTCTCTCCCACTGGAAGCGTGTGACAGTCCAGAACAGTCAGACCATTCACAGTCAGACCATTGGACCATGTCTATGCATCTCTGTTCATTCCACCCCAGCCAACTTCATGACGGGGTCTACAAGACGTGAAGCACAGCACCGTACATATTGAACTATACAAACCTGGAGAATTCAACGTGCTTAGACGACTTTTTTGTTTGGAAAAGGAGCTCATGACCCAGTGAATTCCAAACTGATCACTCAGAAGATACTGATCTACAGTTTCTTCCAGTTATTATTCTCACAATGTGCATCTAAATAAGGGAATCTTAAAGAATGTTTGCTTTTAGCAGTTGTTCTACTTTGCATATATAATACGGCCTTATGCTTGCAGAATTCAATTATACAAAAGCATGAAACAAAAGTTTGAGAAACTATTAATTTCACTAATAGAATTATTTTATTAATAGAACTAAAGTTCTATTTACAAAAGATGCAAGAGTATATAATATTGAATATTCAAAAATTGAGAAACTATTAAAAGTTGTGCATTTTGGAATCACTTACCTTCTTCCTGGTAGCTTTGCTCTTACAGGGACAGAAGTTGTCCTTATTATCATAAGTAATCTTTATGGTTTAGCCTGTGCCTAATCATTGGATGGATACAGAACAGACGGCAGCACAAAGCATTCCCGCTCCTTCTTTAATCAAAGTTGTGTACAAGACTTGTAACCTAACGTTTTCCTGGCCATACCAAAAAATAGTATGGAAGAGTACAGCCATCCCATTCATTATCTACTGAAGTGGATAAAGAGGGGAGGAGAGTACATACTACCTTATGTAACAAGATTGAGCCTTCAAAGACAAGAAGCTCCAAAGGCTTGGTTACCTCCTGACTTTATTACAACTTCCCGGACACCCACAGCAGCCAAGATCGTTCACATTGTTCTCAGACTCTGCTTAAACATCACTTTTTGTTCCTATGTATAATGATTGCTTAGTATCAAGTATCTACAAATTAGTTTCAGATACAGAAAGAACTAATCTACTTTTCAACTTAAACTACCCTAGTGAAGCTAGTCACAATGCTGATGTTCTCCAACATAAGTGGACTTCAGTTTGGTTTCATTTAGACCAAATGAAGAGGTTTGTTTAGCTTTATTTCTCAATTATGCAAAGTCACGATGTATTTTTAAAGGTGGAAGGTGCGATTTAGTGTTGAAACATCATGCCTCTGTATCACCTTCAGGGGAAGTACAGGTGAAACTAAACAGAGTAATAAGCCAAATACCCATATTGAAGTTTAAGCATCAGAGAAACAAGTATCTTAAAAAGAACTGGTAACTAATGAGGGAGAGCAATAGAAAAAGCAGAATTATCCCAAGATTACTATATAATAAAAATACTACCAATTCCAGCATAGCAATATTCACTTTTTCCATATTTCTTAGGCAGATGATGAGATTTATAAATCTCTCCTAAATCAGCATCCTTACTTTCAAATCTTAACATTTACAAGATTTTACTCACAATACATGAACATTATATTCTTAATCAGAAATGCAGGCTGTTTTTCAATAAAGTAATCTTTTTACAACAAAAAATCCTTAAAAAAACCCCATACCCATCTTGTCATTAGAGCAGTCAAGTTTCTCTATATATTACCTGTCCGCTTACAATCTTAGACTCAATAGAATTGCTTAACAATTAATTATTACTGAAGTACACTAGGTAGTGATATTTAGGCCCACTAATTTTTACCAATATTTACTCAGCAGGAGATAGCGTGCCAGCTGTGCTGATACAGTGGGCTCCGCATGCCACCTTCACAGTTGGAAACTGCAGTGGCACACCGCAGCTGCTCCCCAAGAGATGAAGAGAACTATAAGGACTGCAGGAAATCCATGTTTGAAGCTTTGACAAGCCCCCACCCCACCGAAAAAAATACTTCTTATCCAGAACTGGACCAGAATCAGCTGTGCAAGCAGCCACAGAACTGTTCACAAGTTACCCACAATACTAACAAAAAGATATTCCTTATGCATTCAAAACATTAAGCAAAACTCTCAAAATCAGTTAAACTTTTAGAAGTTGTAGAAGATGTAACCTATACCTCACAAGTGTGCACTGGACTTCACAGATGTTCCAAAGACACTTAGGTAGCACTGTAACAGGTTACCACAAACACTGCACTTTCTAAAGGGGGAGGAGGGGGGAGGGAAGTTACCTACAGACTATTTACTACACAAACTGATAAACATGTTACCTTCAATGTTTTCATTCTGATGTGAAAAGCGTTGTCTGGCATATTGTTTTACTCAGTCAAAAGCTGACAAGGTAAAATAGCAATGTTTCTAAATCTTCACTTGCCAGGTAATTCACATTTAACTACCTACATCAGCTGTCACCATCAACATTTGCATGCTCACATAGGAACAGAGCCTACTGTTTTCATATCCCTAAGAGTAGCTTTTCCATCAACACAACTAGTTACTCATTCAGAAAAGGTTAGATTTGTAATTCCTCTATGTGGAGTAAACGTCAGACCCTCCTTTAGCAGATCAGGTTATTCCATAGGGAGAATCTGCTGAAGAGATGACATATCAACCATTTGAGCTTCACGTAACATTTTCCCTAGAAGATTTTCCTTTTTGTTTTGGAGCAGGAAGGACAAAAACAAAACAAGAAAACAAAGCAGACAGCCAGTGATTCATTACACCCCTACAGGAAAGCTGAGTTGAGGAATTTGCTCCCATCCCCTTCTATTTCTAGAACCTACTGCTAACATGCTACGTATAATGTATGTTACATATGTGCAAGCCTCTCCTTAGCTTTATTGTTCCAAGCATGGCTCTTTATGCCTGGGACTACAGACTCTGAACGAATTTCACTGAGGACAAGTCATAACACTGTTCTCTGACACCACCAGGTTAACACACTATGCAACTTTCAATCAATAATACTTTCTCCATGGAGCCCCCTCATCAATTCCATATGAACTGGATGTGCAAATGGATACTCCATGGAGCACTGCATTTATACCAAACATTATCTACTGGGCAGCTTATTCATAAGACAATTCTATTCATATTTTTACTAATATGATAATCACCCTAATGATAATCATATTCCATACTACACCACATGCTGTAACTTCTAGCTCTTTGACTGCCAGCATACCTAAAATTACCAATGTTTACTTGAGCTTAATTTAATTCATGAGCAAGGAACAGCCAGGTCAAAAGAATGTCTCCCCAAGCCATTGGCACATACCTACGAAAGTGTTGTTTCAAGCAACGCGAGCTACCATGTGTATACTTAAATCATTTTATTCATAATATGAGTATCAATGTCCGATTGATTTTAGTGGAGATGGTTGATGTCGAGAAAGAATACACTCCTTCATAACTCCTAAACTATGTTAATGACATGAATGGCATTCTATGATATAACCATTAGCTGTAAGCAGAACTGAATTACACTTTCATCATTAAAAAGGGCCTTATCCATAGCTACCATGGTGACAAAACACTAGCGTAAAAAGTTGTGGCTCCACTACAAGGATCTATTCTTCTGCATGGCATTGAAAAATATCAAGTGCATCATGAGAAACACAAAAGGTCTGAAAAGAAACAAAATTGCATCCATTACGAACATAGTGGTTTACAACTAAATTTGTCATGCATTGCTACAATTCCCCACCCCCCCCCAAGAATCTCAAGTCATTATTGGGACTGAAACACTGCTTTGGAAAGCGATCGTTCTTTGTAAAAGGATTACTCTATTTAGACTTCATTGCTTTTCTGCCAAGCATCAGCCATATTAGGAAACCAAAGTTCACTGCCATTTGTTTTGTTCAGCCCTTTCTGACGCCTAAGAATAACCCTTACTGCTGCCTGGAAAGGTAAGTCTATAAATTGTAAGCCAAATCATTTACTTGTTATCAGCCATAGAAGCCACTTTAGGTCAGTTACGCGTTAACATTTTTCCTCACAGTATATCAAACAGATGGAGTTGGATTAGTAACTTTTTCCTTGAACACTGCATTTCTTGATGCTGTTAAAGAATGACATATGTAGGAGTGTTAAAAATCTGGCATAGAAATTACTTTATCCAAGCCTCACAAATACCAAGACATCTCAGACACTTGAGAGACTGAAGCACACACATCCTATCTGACCAACACACTGCTTTCAAGTTTGACAAACAGGAACAAAAATGTAAGTAAGTTAGCACAGAGCTATGGCTTCTAGCTCATTTTGAACATTCACAACACGAGGAACTCCTTGCCTTCATGAAGGAACTAACCAATAATTGCCTCTTTGAGGCATGTGAAATGAATCTGTGGTGAGCAAGACTGCTTTCACTACATGCAACTTAGTTAGCGTAACTTAACAAGCACCAGTACAAAACCTTACACCAAAACTTCGTATTTAGTTTCCCCTTCAACAGCTTCAAACGGGACTCCTTTCAAAAATTATAAAGGAGAAAGTGGTCACCAAAACCAAACAAGGCTCCATTAACTCGGAGGTTCAACTGCACATACTTTCAAGAAGTCAAACCACTAGGTACCTTTTTTTAAAAAAATGGAGATTCTTAAGATAAACTTGTGCAAGGATCAAAATGCAATACAGACCTCTCCTATACAAGCTGAAAAATATGCAATCCAACTCGTCATCTTGAGGACTGAGAGGGGGCGGAGGGGAGGAAGAGAGGTGGCGGCAGCAGTCGAGGGGAAAAACCGCGACAGCGTTTACAGAGGACTACGAGGGCACATTTCTATAAAGAAATTTAACAGCTATCTTGAAGAAGACCGGCCAGACACTTAACTGATATTCAAGAAAACAAGGTGAAAGACAAACAAGAAACGGCAGACACAGGCAGCGCCAAGGCTCAAGATCTTTCGATTAAATAAAAGATACTACCTCCTTTAGGACTGTATTTCCCGAGAAGTTAATTATACTCGCAGGGTTCGCAATCGTTTTGGAAGGGAAGGAGCTGAAGCAGCAGAGTCAGGGAGTCGAGCAGTTTCAGTTCAATACCTTCTCCGACCGAACAAAGAAACTTCTGTGCCTGAGGAGCTTAAAAACTTTCGGTGTCCCAGACTCCTTCCTCAGCCTCCATGAAACCAGAGACTACGTTCATACAAACAGCATTTCGGCGGGAGGGGGAGAAACACAAAGGACAGCTAAACTATGCAAGGCGGAAAACACAGAAAAATAAAGGCCAAAAACAGGATATCAAAATGAAGCGTGAACTCCTTCCTTTTTCCCCACCCCCTTCAGCAGAGGAAGGATTTCTCTGTTGCTACTGCTACTGCTGCTGCTCCCCGAGCCTTCTCCATTTAATTTACCTTGTCTGTCGGGCGTTTAAACCAGATCCAGCAGGCAGGAGTTTCTTCCAACCCCAAGGAAATATATAAAATCCAATCGAGTTTTCTTCTCGTTAAGGGGGAAGGGTGCAGACGAGAAGCGAGACGAGGAGAGGAGGGAGGAGGGGGAAAAAAGATGCAACAGCTTTCGACGAGGACGGGGGCGTTCGCGGAGCGGAGCGTGCGACGTGCGTGTGCACGGGGGGAGGGCGGCAGCGCAGCCGGGCTCCGCCCGGCCCCCGCCGCCGGCCGCCGCGAGGTCTGCCCCGCGGGCGGCCCCGAGCCGCGCCGGCCCCGCCCGGCGCCGCGACCGCCCGGCAGAAACGACGCCCGGCGGCCAGACTGCAGCGCCCCCCGCCACCCAGCCGGCCCCGGCAGCGCAGCGCGGCCCGGCCCGCCGCCGCCCCTCGCCCGCCGGCCTGCCTCCCCGGCGCGCTGGGCGCCGCCGCCCCGCCCCCAGCTCCTCACCCGCGGCCGCGCTGCCCGAGCGCGGCCGCCGCCGCCCCGCACCCCCCCGCCGCCGCCGCGCCGCCGCCAAGGGCGGGAGGGGAGCGGGATGGCCGCCTGCCTCACCTGCCCGCCCGCCGCCGCCGCCGCCCTCTCTCCCCGCCTCCTTTCGCACACTTCCCCCTTCTCCCGCCGCTTCAGCCTCCCGCCCCCCCCCGCCCCGGCCTCGGCAGTGGGGGCCCGGGGAGGCGGTGGAGCTGTGGGGAGGGGGAATGCCCCAGGGGGCACGCGACGGGGAGGGGGAGTGAACGGGGGAAGGCCGCCGCGCCCCTGCGGCTGCCGGCGCCGCGCACCGCCGCCCAGGCCGGGGGAGGCACTGCGGCGGCGGCGGGGGGGCGGAGCGGGAGCCGGAGCCGGGGCCGGGGCCGGGGCCGGGCGGAGGCGGCCGCCGCGAGAGCGGGCAGGCGCGGCGCTCGCGCCCCCGCTGGCCGCGACGGGAGGGGGGAGGGGAGGCCAGAGGCGCCCGGCGGCGGCGCTGCCCGCCGTCCCCTCCCCCCGCACCGGTGTGGGGCTGAGCCCGGGAGGCCCCGGCGCAGCCAATCCCGAGCCGGGGGCGTCGTGAGGGACGGGCCGCCGCGGCCAATGGGGCTCGGCGGGGGGTGGGAGCGGGCTGTGGAGGAATGGGGCGCGGTGGGAGCCGGGGCGCTGGCGTGGGTCGGGGGCCGGGGCGGCAGGGCCGGGCCGGCGCGGGAGAGCGGAGGGGACGTGCCCCGCGGCCGCAGAACGGGCCCTCCCGCCTCTGCCCGACCTGCGGCCCGCACCGGGGACCGGGAGGGGGCCTGTCCGCGGGCCGGGCCGGGCCGGGCGCGGCGGGTGCCTGCGGGGGCCCTTCCTGGCCCGGTGACCGCTGGGGATTGAGAGACCCCCGCGGTACGTGTAGCTGTCGCTGGTTTTACGCCGCGGTTTAGGCGTAGTTTGTCTTCTGCAGGGGCACGTCAGTTGCCCAGGCAAATTCGGTCCCGAATGATAAAAGTCTCCTCGGGCGTGAGCAGCTCAGCTTCCTAATTTAATAATTGCACATGTTATATCCAAATCGCTGAAACGATTGATCACGTATCTTAACGTTCATGGCCGTCCCAGCAGCTGCCACTCCATCGCACCGTACGCTCCTTGACTTTCAGTTACCAGGATCTGGGGGAACAAACGCATCTGGGGGAAAAACTAGCAACCTCCACCCAAATATAATGTTTGGAAATGTTATATTAAACTTTGATGCAAACAACAACAGTTAAAATAATGCCACGTGTAGTCACACAGTTTCATATAAACCCCAGAATACAGTTGTATTTTCAAGTATTTCAACACCCTCAGTACAATATGATGGCACTGAAAACGCTGTTAACTGTAACGTAGTCGTGTACAAATACGTTTGAAGAGCAGCCAGTGGGTTTACTGTCGGTCACACGCCTTCGATATTGGTGTTTGTTGGACTGCAACAGTACGTTGATGGAAATGTTTTTCTGTTTAATTTCCTTGATTGTTCAAAATGGGTATTTGATAACATATTGTGTGCACAATATGCCATTTTAACAGTCCTGGAGCCTGGAGTTCTGCTCAGCCACAAAACAGTGCACAAAGCTGACAGCGGGGTGGATGTGTACATGCTGCTCACCTTATGCTCCTTAATTGTGTTCTGCAGAGACCATGTCTAAGGACAGAGGTAGTTTTGTTTTCACGCCCGTTTAATCCCTGGCTTCTCTACTGGGACTGCCACCAACTAAGCTGGGATAGTGTTTTATTGTGATAATCTGTTTACCGAGTAACGGACAAAATGCTAAAAATGCCATTTCACATGAGCCACTGAACAGCAAAGGAAAATGGCATGTCAGGTTAGGACTGACCTGCCCCTGATTTTAGCATACAACTAGATGTGAAAAGTCCTTTAAAACCTCACCAGTCCCTGAAAGTAACTCCAGTTGATATGTCCCGTTCAGTATCATTAGTTGCTTCATCCAGTTTCTTACAGGGCTTTGGATGAAGAAGGTTTGATCTTTAGCAAGAAAACGTACAGTTGATCACATTTATAAAAGTCCACTATATTTAACAATACTGTTATTTATTTTAAACTTCTTGGCTGTGTATGGGAATTGTATGTTTGAGTATCCAGTTTGTATCCAGATATAGAAAATAAGCATGCATTTCTACTAGGGTAATAATATTCGCTTATTGTTTCTTTACTTTTCTGCAATCCTCTCTCCATCCTTCCAGAGTATACAGTCCTCTTTGGGGACTACATCTATGCCTAGATTTAAATAATTACACTGAATTAAATACAACTATCAGAGTTTGTAAAAAATAAAATTATATGTGTATATATATTTCCCAAAACATTAAATCACTTCGATTTCTTCTTGTTCAGATAAGCCATTTTCTTCAAATGAGTCAGCTTTGGACTAAGGCCAAGCATGAGAACTTCACCCCCACTGACAACAGATTTAGAATTTCTCACTGTAGTGCACTACACTGGTGCTTTAATAAAATTACTAATTTTTTAATCTCATGTGAACAATTTATCATTCCTGTCTAATACCCAATAATGCATCCTTATCATAATTAATATGAATGGCTGTTTGTAACTGGTGCCCTCCATCATGAACTCTTCAAGGCACCTCTTTTATGCATGAATTATCATAACTTTTTTAATGTGGAAATGTTCTTTGGCAATGTTTACTGCAAATTGCCCAATGCATTTATTAATGCAGCAAGGTAATAGATGGGTGTGGAAAATTCATAGCAACTGTTGCTCCCATGGTGAATCTACCACAGTTGTAACGTTAGTTTCAATGTAAGATACTATTTCACTTACGGTTTTAGCCATCAAAACCAAAAGCCTACTCAAAGTCTGCTGAAACTATGGCTGGCTAGACCACAGCTCCTGAACACATTTTACATAGACAAGATACAACTATCTATACAAATTAAGAAAATACCAGGAGTTATCCCAGGGATTTAAAAGTGCTATAAATATCAAGACGGTATTTAGATTACAGCTTCAACAGAGTCCCCAGCAACATTAAGTCCCAGAGTTGGTATCCCAGTTACCAAATAATTACAGATTACGTGCACAAGGTACAAAATACAGAATTACATAATGAGTCTTTCAAGTGAGACTACATGACTGATCCCACTGGAAGTTTAAACAAACTCTTTACGCATGATTTCACGGTAGACACCAAGCCCAAACTCCTCTCATTCAAATTTCTATTTTTATATTTGAACAGGAACACTAGTAAATACTGCAACAACATGCAGCTAAACTGAAAGAACAGTTGGTGAAACAGCCAGCTCTATGTTTGTCCCTTTCAAGAGTGCAGTGATCTGAGCAATGTATACATAGTTTTTCAGAGTAACAGGGTTTAACTGCTGCTTTTCCCTGTTCTTACTACTGTTGTTTGTTACATTCATGCGTTTCCACTTTTCCAAGAGCTAGACTGAAAGGCCCCCAGGGTAAGCGCTTCCGCTTATTAAATGCTCAGGTAGTGACTTGAACGGTGGATTTTAACTTGATTTGAATTGGGACTTCTGGACATCATTGCAATATAGATATTAAATAATAATTACTGGAAGTAATAACTGCCTGAAAGACATAAGGATACAATACATAATCTTGTCTTTAGCAAGTATGTATTGAAGTTTATTTTAGATACTCCATAATTTAAATTTGCACATGGTCCATTCAAAATGTCTTACTGTAACGTTTTCTGAATTGATCTGATTCACAACTGGATTACACCACATTTATGCTGGTGAAATCAATACAAAACTGGTATAATTCAGTGGCAATTAAGTCTTAGAAGTATATTGTTTTGACTTCCTAAGTGCATAATGCCTATCTACTATATTTAAAGAGAAGCTGAGTAAACAACCTCTGTTCAGTCTAACTTTGATACAATCCCAAATTTAGACTGGTCAAGTATTGCATTTACACCATACAAAGAAGTTTTCTCTGTATTTGGTTGCATTATTTTTCGAATAGTAAAATCAAACAGAGCGATGAACGTAAATGTATTGTGTGGCTAAGTTTTGGAGTATTATGCGAGTACCAATAGAAAAGCTTGGTAACACCGCAACCTATTTTGTATATGCTGTATTCTAGAAATGGTTAGGAATGTTTTAGAGTTATTTTTAAACATTTTATTGTGACTTTTTGTTTGTATTTCTCTTCCTTGGTTACCATGGGTGAGCTCCTGAATTCTGACTGAGGAACACTTGGCACAGCATTTCGCATGGAGGAGAAACACAAAAAGGTGGTGTTAAGGCACCTTTACTCTTGCCTGATTTGGACTCCTTTGCTCCCAGACAGTCTCGTTAACACTGACTTTAAGCTGTCCTGCAGCCTCCTAGCCTAAGAGCCTGTCTTGACAGCTGATGCCCACATAAATCTTGCACTGATCAAAACAAACGGAAAGGAATGAAAATGCAGCCATGCTGTGTGAGGACATGGACATCTGCAGATCGTAACCATCAATCCCTTGCTCGCAAGGTCCTGCAGAACTCCTTATGGCCACACTGCAGACAAAGAGTTAAACATGAAGTTGGCAGAAAGAGCCAGCTATGAATGCTGGCATGCCTAAAATAAGCCATGTGCTCAGTATTTTGCCTATGCACCAACAATGGTTTTCGACTGCCTTTGGTAAGGTTCTCAGATCCAAAAAGGGTGACAATGAATGCTGCTGAGGATATTTATGTCCCAAAAGCAATCCTAAAAGAATACTGTACCAAATTCTAATCAGATCTGGAATAGTTTTTCTAGAGGAAATCAGTTACACTAGCTCTACAGTAGTGCTATAGTAGCTCTGTACTGGTCATATGGCTCTTCAAAGGTCAGTAATTAGTGCTGCATCCTGTAGGAAAACTATCAGTCCTCTATCCCTCCACTGATAGGAAAGAAGAATTTCTGTGGCAAGTTGGTTTAAAATTAATTATGGTGGGTTTTTTAAGCTGATTAAAACCCATGAGAATGTGTTCTGGAGTAACAAGTTCGTGAATAGGTGATGTGTAAATAGACGCTGTAAATATATCACAAATCACACTCCAGAATTATTCTATATAGGCACATTTATGATGATACCCATCATGCTAACCATTAAATAAATGCAGATTTCTCTAATTGTAGGATGAATTGCATTTATTTTACATTTCATGGCTTCCTTATCTCTATTCTGACTATTAATTTTTCTTAGAAAGGGCTAACGCTGACAATCCAAATCTCTTAGTAGTTTTTAGCAACGCTGTGGTATATGTGCAGGCTTAACAAATTCCCTACTTTTTTCTTGTCATTTTCTGTGAATAATGTCAGTCATGTAAAAATGAAGACTAACAATATGTGAATTCCTGGCTTCAGTGTTGGCTCTAACAATATGTGAATTCCTGGCTTCAGTGTTGGCTCAATGACTTTTAAAGTTGAATTTCTTATGGACTACCAGGTTTGGAATCACAGGTTAAATCCTTTTGAAGCAAGGAGATCCAGACAGTCCAGTGAGATGAACTATCCTGCCTCTAGGCCTGTTACACTAATAGATTGTACCTTAAGTAAAGAGTTTTTGATTAGTAGAAAAGCTACTGTGGAACATTTTTAGGAGAGTTCAAAAACCAATCCTTTTGACTGTCCTCCATCTGCAAAATAGGGTTCACAATAAAAGATTACTTTAGTTTGGGGAAAATAATTACTTTTTTCAGAATCTGTTAAAACAGTTGTAGATTTTTTTCATCATATAAGAAATCCAATTTTAAGTGCAATTAAAAAAGAATCAGTTTGTCTTCCCCGTTTCTCTTCTTTATGAAGTCTTCAGTTCTCCTTCTTTAGTTATTTTTTCCCTTTCTTCTCCCCACTCAACAAATATAAATCACATAGTTCTAACTGCTAAAAAATGTTCTCCTTTTTTACATATTTTATCCCTTCTCCTGTGAACAAACAAAATATAAAAGATTGCACTTGTATGACTAGCATAACTGAAAACAATTATAGACATCTTTAATTTTCCTTTGGCAAGAATGGTTTCAGAGTGGCTTTTTAAAATCTAAAATAGACATTTTTTCAGTTATATCTGTCCTAAGTTCTAAGGTATGGTAGTGGTAAACAATAAAGTAATATTTTTAATGTTTTAATTCACACTTTTCATCTACTGGTTTCCTCCATCAAAAGGATATTTTAATACAAGCCTGACATGGCAGATATGAGTATTATGCTACATCGGTAAGGAAATAGTGACTTTCCAGGCCACAAAGGTGAAAAGTTGTGTATTAACTCATTTCCATACCTGCAAACAAGCAAAAGCTCTCAACAGAGAAAGTGGCTTTACCACGTGCTTTGAGAAGTGCACTTTAGTCTAGAGCTGTAATTACTCTTTATTATGATTTCTGTAAATAAAATCTTTTAAATATTTTACTTTGTTAAACTAAGGTTGTGAAAATGCATATATTCTGATTAACCATGCTGTTAGCAACATAGCAGAGTTTACAACTGAGCATCATGGCAGTATCAACTCAACACATTTCATGAACGTATTTCAAAGTGTTGTGATTAGACAGCGTATGTTCAGATCAAACAGACACACAACTTTGGTGAGAAAGCCCCCCTTTGAATTTGCACAGAAAAGATTTCATCAGGACAAAGAATAGCCTTGTTCTTTACTGTCGGTGAGACAAATCCACTTGAATCTAAATGCAGGTGGCACAGAAACCTATCAATTCATGCAAAAACATTCAGTGTAAAATACAGTTGCTCTTATGAGGCCTTTAGGGCACTGTTTTCTGACCTTCATATAGTGGTCTGTCTTCAGCTGAAGTTAAAATTTATTGTATTATTTCCCTCTTCCTCCCATACCCATTCTGTTTGCTGTAAAAGTAGGAGAGAAGTCTTTCAATTAAAAGTTTATCTCACTTCTGTGCATTTTGAGAGTACAGTTATGATGCTGTGGCTATTACACTGTGCGATACAAATGAGACAAGGTTTGTAGAAGAGGTGATATCTTTAATTAGATCAACTGATAGAACTGGAGAAAGCAAACAAACTTTTTGACTTGACTGACATCCATTAATCAGACCTGGCAAGTAGCAAAATCCAAACTAAATACAAGTGGGACATGATTGTTCTTGGTATAATAAAATTATTTTAATCAATTCAACCACTGGAGAGAAAACAGTTGCTAACATGAATGTACAGGGATGAATCAGCAAGAAAACTGTAAGCTTTAAAAACAATGTCACTACTGAGTCCACAATTTGTTTATCCACCGTTAAGAATTTAGTTCCCAGGATTATTTTTTAAACGTGACTTGTAGGTCCCCTGTGAGCACCTGGACTGTGCAAGAGATGGAATATTTTCTTTATGAAAAAAATACTCTCCTATCCTTTGCTGTGTTTTGTGCTCGATCAGTTATCTGTGTGAGTTCATTGTAGTGAATAATGGTTGATTAGTTTCATGCACGTAATTCTCATGAGGGTATGTGATGTGTTTAGTGTAACAGATCACATTTTTAAAAGTGTATGAAGAAGACCCATGGAAATTAATAGTTCTTTTGGGCACTGACATAAATTATGTTAAATACATTGGTGTTCATTAATTTTGCATTTGCTGTGCCAGCAAGGTTTGGTTCTAATGAGTGTTTGTTAGTACAGAGGAAATCTGCTTTGGATTGTAAGTTTAATACTGGAACTGTTGTTTGAAAAGAGAGGTGGAAAAGGGCTCCAGGAAGAACTCTGCAAGGATGTGTTTTAGTAGATGCTGTAATTATTCAACAGTTATCTGTATATATACCAGCATCGAGCAGTACGTAATAGACAGGAAGACACTGTCGGTGAGGGTTTCTTTTTTGCATTATTAGATTCATAGATGGTATTTGGGTCATTAATTCAAACACAGCGCCTGTTCCTTGCAGAGCAGTTCTAGAGACTTTTTTTCTGGTGTTTTTTGCATGGTGGCTGACTTTCTGAAGAGTTTATTGATTTGTGGTTTCCTCTACAGGGTAATTTGTATTGTCACTTTTTGTCAGCCATGTTATCTAGAAAGGTGATGTTCATATTCTAGTACAGGAAGGGCAGTAAATATTGAATTAGCAGTGGAAATCGCTGGAGAAGTTCAGGTGATAAAGATGTGTATCCTTTAGATACAGAGTAGGTTTGGTGACACAGTTCTCTCAAACACCTTCCCATGAGTAGTTCACAAACAGGCTGCCGTTAATGGCGTGAGGGACACATTTTAAAATATTTTCAAACTTTGGTTGCCCCGCCCTACTGATTTGCACAATTCTTTATGAGTAGCAGCCACCTTCATCTGAAAGCCACCAATTTAGGTGTATCAGCATTGTATTAAATGAGAGAAACAATTGTACTGTTTTTCAGTTATTTCTTTACCTTTAACAGAAACTGTCTTGAATTAAGCCACTGTACAACCAAGTGGCCTTTGGGAGAGAAATCCTCAAAAATGTGAATATTCATAAACTGCTTTTTAAGACATTCACATGGTAAATGGCACTGTCCTTGTCAGGCCGTTTAGCATTTTAGATCTGCACAGATGTTTTCTTATGCCAGCTCTGAAGAAACAGGAAATTGCCAGGGTATGGTTGCGTTCTTTTCCATCACATATCTATTTTTACTATATGAGCTATTTTGCCTGCAGTTCAGCCATGTATTTATATTTCAATACAACCATTAATAAATAGAGTTCTGGATGTATATATATAAACACACACACACACATATTAATCTGCTAAAGCCTAAATCTGAAATATGATATATGAGATGTATATGTATATAAATCATATATGTGGCATATATATGCACAAATATTTAAGTGATAGGCATTCACCCTTACAGTGCAAAACGCCCATGGCATAAGTTTAATTACTCTTTCATTATAAGGCAAATAAATGTCAATAAAAATATAAGGACATGAAAGCTATGGGAATCATATATAAGTTTGGAAAAAATGAGTGATGACCCAGAAAGTTAGGTAATTTAACAGGCATGCTGCTGCCACAGAGATTTAAAATACAAGGATCTGCTTTTTCAAATGCAGAGATATTTTTCATATGAGTAAGCTTATTGCCTTCACTGAGATTGCTAACAGAAATAGAGTTGTACACCGGACTCTAGATCTGTGACCTAAGGGCTTGTTTACACTGAATCAGAAAAGTACACTAAATCTACGTACATTGAAACACCTTAATTTCATGTGATACAGTTTTAGTACATACTAGCTGTTGAGATAACGTAAAGCCTATGTACCCATTTGAAGATTACAAAATGAGACACGCGTAATGTTTTACTGCCTTCCCGCCCTTCCCAAACTGAGAGTATCCTGGAGCGGTTAGGAAGCCCCATTTGCCCCTGAATTCTGCTTCCTCATTACAACATTGGAGACTCACGACACAGCACTGCAAGCTCTTTTTTTCATCTCCTGGCTCCACAGAAATCAGATACAGAGCTTCAGAGAACACTGACGGACCCTGGTGACAAACACTCCCCTCATACAGCGCAGTGTGGAAGGAGCGCAGACTTTCTTGAAATGAGGACCACATCTGTCTCTGGCTGCGTAGACAACTCACCACACTTGTCCTGCTGCTCTATTGCCATGCCAAATAAAATATCACAGTCCACTGAAAGAGAACAAAAAGTAGATAACCAGCAATTCTCCTTTCACCTGGATTTTGTCATGGAAAGACGTATTGAAGTCAGTTTGCTGTAGACAGTGTCGACGCTAGTGTATACAGTGAGGACTCTGAGGTTGACACACACTGTTGTGGAGAAGGCTCGCATAAAAGCCAGGACCACTGAGTGCCTGACCAAGGGCCTGAGTGTCAGCTGGATACATCCAAGAGCACCAGGACAGGTGTTCAATTTGCCCATCTTATCAACTACTTGGGCTGGCAATCCTGCAAAAGGAACATCAGCCAGTAAATCTCCTTGGTTTGCCTGGTTAATATGCCATTAATGTGAAAAGTTCCACAAGAGGTAGCACTCTTGTAGTTCTCAGGTGAGGGAGTATGACTTGCAGTGTTGCTGTGGGCATTTTAAATTTCTCTGCTCCTAACAACAAGCTGCACCTGTGCAGACCTCTTCTTTCCCTAACTGCTCATTTCAGTTGCCTTCATTTGTAAGTTCCAGGCAGTGACCATGCCAGAAGTTTCAAGAGCTAGTTAAAAATAATGATGTCTCAGCAAACGTAATCGTTTACTCACTGTCAGATGTTCAGTGGAAAACACTCCTTTCTTTCCCTTTCTCTCCTCCCCCACCAGACATATTTTCTCTTTCCTTATCTCCCCCTCAACTGCTTGAGCTTAGAAGGGAGAAGTCCTGAAAATCTCAGTATTGCAGCAAACAAGTCAATGCTCTCTGCCATCACCCCTCACCAATAAAAAAGGGGCACAAGCCACTGTTAGCTACTGAAACTGTGAATAACCAAGCTTCACTGGAAACTTGAAGCATTTCTTAGGGGAATAAAAATTGAATTTAAGATGCCAAAATTATTATTTTACAGCTGTCTTGTCCCCCATTCCAACACTGAAAGCGATGCCTTCCCAGTCATATGTGACTATGCTTCCAGAAGAGATTAGACTGCTTCTGTTCCACCATGTATAGGAAACAGCCTCTGAATTCTTTCTTCCTATAATGATTGCATGAAGAGGGGAATCACCTGGAGCACAGTGCTGCATTCTGTCTCCTATTTATGGGACTGCAATAAAAAGGAGAGTGTTTAGCCACTACTGAATACTTAAGACCTTCCTCTCTTCCTGGAGCTGAATGAAATAGTTCAGCTGACCTTCAGAGACAGACCGGCCTTTGAAGGGTGAAAAATACAGTGATAAACAGAGGTGTTTTGGTCCCAGGTGAAGAAGAGCGCTGCCTTGGGAAGAGGAAAGTAACTCCAGGCAGGCCACGGTGGAGTGAGTTGGGGAAGGGGCCGGTTCTACCACATCCGAATATCATGCAGGTGCCCCAACAGTTGCTTTACTTTCTCATGTGTGAAGTAGGTAAAAGTACTGGCAAATTCCAGTCATGCTGCCTGTATATACAGGCTTCTAGAAGTGAAGAAAAAAAGCAGATGTCAGTTCTCTTGTAAAGGAAGGATCAGCACTCTGAAAACTGTGAGAGTGATTCTTTAGGAAAGAAATGCAAGTAAAGATTCAATTAAGAAGGCTACAGTGTAGGGAAGAGCTGCTGACACTGAGAAACATAAGGAATAATACTTAGGAAGTAACACCTTTTGGTGACTACAGAGGAAATGGATGTGAGCAGTTAGTATGTGCTCCCAAATTAATGTACAACTCTGAAGAGATGAAGGAGATAAGTGAAAATTAATATTATCAAATAGAGCAGAAGGATATCCAGTGGTCTTCTCAAAGCCTTGGGAGAACAGAGAAGCAGTTGAAAAAGGAAATGAAAGGAGGTGAACTAATTTTCAGAATTAGCATAGTCACATATGGTGGGGAAAATACAGGCACTCTGCAAAATCATTCAGCAGCATAAGCAGGGAAATGCAATTAAGGTGAACACCATGCTAGGCAGAAAGCTGCCATGTCCATTTTCTTACCGCAGTGGCAACAGTCATACCACCCTTTCATCAACTAGACTGTCTCTCTCTTCAGAGTAATTTGCTTTTTTCTCTTCTGCCTTTATTGAAGAGCAGAAGTGATGGTCTGATGGAAAATGAGGTAAAGACAAACAAAGGATTGGGAGAAGGGAGAAGTCATTACGTCTGCGGGTGAAGAAGACTACAAAGGAGAGGGAGATGAGTAAATGAAGGGATAGAGAGGAGGGAAGGGTAAGGAGTGGACAGAAGACATGGAGAGGTAATAAAATACCCACTCTCAGCCCAGCACATCACTCCAAACAGAAAACCCCAGGCCTACGCAAATATCATACTCCACTTAATGAAATAAATGCATATATAACATCAGGTCTCTGGAACTTCTGGCAAAAGATTTAAATGCGATTTCAGTACTTTCCCATTTTCAGCCTTACACTGCTCTGCCAGAGCCTTGCGGTTGTTTACAGCCACTTGAGGATTAAAGACTGAGTATGTATTAGAGACTTCTAAATGACAGGCTAGAACCTAGATCCAATAAACATATTTTGGCATTTAATTCCTTTTTTTTTAGGGGAAGTAAGATTCCTAAATACTTCCTCTGATGTGGGCTGGAGTTCTTGCTCACAAAAAGGGCAGTTACAATGGGGGTCCTAGGACTCTGCTAATTTAACTCACTTGGTAATTCTCATCACAGATGCAGGAAAAATCGACTGTGTCAGTGCCGTAGTGCAGCAAACACAACCCATCTAAATTAATGATATTTTGCTTGTAGTTAGTAAGATATACTCAGAATATGCTTTGTTAATCCAGTGCCCAGTTTAAAGAATTAAACTGGGATATATTTTAGTTGTCTCTAATGCTTGAAATTAATTAGTCAGGTAAATATAATTTCTGTTTGCTGGAAGTATAAAGCTGAGGCATCCAAATGAATCCTATTGTGTACAACCATTTTTTTAATGTAACTTGCAGCCTTTTAGATGACTGAAGTACTAAACATTTTGTAAGTATATAGATACTTATACTGGTGACTGAAGTACTAAACATTTTGTAAGTATATATAGATACTTGTGATTTTTTATGGTTTGCATACTTTTTTCATTTCTCCTTATTTGACTACTGAATAATAAAAAATGGAGTTTCAGTTCATGTGAGCTTTGCTGTCTGATTACTTAAATTTTAAACAGCAAATAATTTTTTTATATATAGGGAGGCATTTATTCACTGGCTGTTTTTAAACACAAAAGTGTGGAAATACTCCTTTTTGTTATTTTTTTTTGGCTGGTTTGTTTTTTAAGGAACATTTTCATATATATTGAAGCTGACTGTTATGCCTTTTTTAAAGAACAATATCTTTTTGAAGAAGGCTGCTGATGCTATGTAGTTGACACCATAGTAAAATCCATCTTTTATGCATACTCTTTGACATACTACTACTACTTGTTAGGCTTTGTTAATAAAAATATTAAAAGAGTGGACAAGTCACACTGCAGTTAAAAAATTACCTGGAACAGTCTACATTTGTCGTATAAGTTTGTCATTTCCACTGATGGCAATTTACATAACACAAACCTAAGTTAAAATTAATTCCTTGTGCTGTTTTGGGAATAATAACATACAGAAATCCTTTCCTGTTTCCCTCTCCCACAGTCAAATATTTTTGCATAGATTTTAGATTTCAGTTGCAAAAGGACAAAGTAAACACAGCAGTGAAAAAATGAGCTCGATTTAATCACGCTTAAATACAGCCTGTCCCCTTCTTTTTCTTCTACAATACACAGCCATTATTTTCCAGGTGGGATGTCCCACAGTAAAGAAACACAAGACAAACATCCTATCTGTGTATTTATAGAATATACCAAACTAGCTTGAGTAAAAAGATAGCATTTCTAACGATACTGCATGAGGTCAATCTTCTGTTTATCTACAGCACAGACTGTTCTTTTACAAAAAGTGAAAGAGAAAGCCTTACATGTGTCAAGTGAGTATAGAGAACGGTTACTGCCCTGCAGCAGCTTGACAGCATAGGGAAAGAGAGGCAAAGGCAGAAGTCTAAAAGCTATCAGTTCTGCTAAACACACTAGAACAACAGTCAAAGACAGACTTTTACTGTAAGTATACATTTCCGTCTCTTGAAAATGTTCTCAAAAAAAGTTCTGAAAATGGCAGCCAGATCTCATTAAGAAACAACTACGTCTCCAATGCAGATCACTTCATATGGGAAAGGTGGTAGAATGGCCTACTCTCTGAACGACATAAAATCATCAGAAGATTCTCATATTTTCCAAAATCCTGGTTAAAAACGTTTTCAGTTACAAAATAAACTCACTGTTATGCGTATTACATTAGTCTTCATCCAGAAAACACAAACCCAATATGCCTTAAGCTATCATTAACTTAGCTTTTTATATCAAATATGATATTTAAATAATTTTATCTTATGTTTTCCAGCATTTAGGATTTTGTTTCGAAAAAGGTGTGCTGGATTTTCTCATTTAAACCATGCTCCTGAGATTCTGAGCAGCACCTGTTAGTGCTGGGAATTTCCTGCTAACTTAGACCTCAAATTAAATTAAGAATTATAGCAATAAGAATCTATGCAATAAATAAAACAACACTCTAAAACCCTATTACTAGTGGGAAAAAGATAAACTCATTTAGATCTCTTACTGAAAATGGATGTTTAGGTTGTAAAGAACTCATTTTCTTCAGGCTAGGATGGAGAAGGAATGTGCTTTTTTAGTGTAATAAAGCTAAGCATAATACAGTGAAAGTATAATTACATTTGTTTAGAGTTCCTTTGTGTGATGCATTTCGACTGTAAAATACAGGCTAATCATTCAGAAGTTAGGGGTGCTAAATGATATGCTAAAAGAAGCAGAGGCAATTAATTAATTCAATTCCATTTGTTGGTTTTGTTACCCAAGATCCAGTACTATTTTCTCCAGTAAAATATTCTTCTGGATGCATGTACCATTTCAACAGTGTTTTATCTGAAGAAATTCAAAGATAGTTCTTTCACGTTGGCTAAAGTACAGGTTTACGGCGTGTATGCTAATGCAACTTAGATAATATGGTAAGAACAGGAATTCCTTTTTTGATCAGCAGAAGAAAGAAAGCAGAACAAGTAAGGGTTTCGTTTGTAATTACAAGTAATCTGATTTCATAGGTTATTTAGAAAGAAAGGTTTAGGACACAGGGAAGCAGATTTTAAGATTAGAATAAACATACGGTTCTGTTCCAAATCTGAAGCCTGTACAGTAGTCATTCCACGTATCACTTGTGGAAAATGCTTTAAGGACTAGCATTATTATGCTGTGGCATTATCACAGATTTAAAAGACATACTAGCATCTTTTTCTTCAATCATTCAGCTCCATTAAAGTACTGAGAGCTCACTTACAAATAAATGCTAATATTTACTGGCTTGAAAAATATCTATCAACAGTTTACTACTTCTGTTGCCTTCAGTTCAGGAAGGACTGCAGCACTAAGGTAGGCAGGTCATCATTACTTTTATTACTCCTCTGTCTTTGTGCACTGAGAATTGTTTTTTCTAAACCATTTTTCTGCTTGATTAACTGCTAAGTGGGATTGTATCGTTTCCACCATTACCTCCACCAGTGCTGCACTTAGCCTCCAAGAAAAAATTGCAAGCTTTTGCAGAGGCCTTAGAAATCAAGCAAAAGACAGTGATAAACACCCAGGATTATTGACCATGTTCTAACCATATTACACATGTCACTGGTGTATTTTGTTGCTTTTGTTGCTTTTAGCGCACCCCTTCTATGAGGGGTGCGCTAAAAATGAGTATTCAATAAGCAAATAGCCAATCAGATGAGAATAGTCTGAATATATAATTAAAATGGGCTGAACCGAAGTGGCTATAAGATTTTCTTGAGTTCATGGAACTCTTAGGCTTGTTGATGTTTTGTTTTTCTAACTACTCAGGAGGATGCAAATTTTCCAAAGTCAGACTGGTAAATATGTATTTTTAGTGCTCTGCCTATTTGTAATACTCCTACCCTGTTGCTTGTTAACCTCAGTTACCAAACATTCTTGTTGTAGGAATTTATTGTGAATGTTGACTCTATATCCATGTGCTACATAATGTCAGAAACATATTTTAACTTGTTTTAATTTGATAGCTAAGAGTAATATCTTATGAAATTCCCACTGAACTTTGGTCCTGGCATATGTGTTCAGCTCTAAAAATCTTCCATTTTAAATCCCTTATATCTTTAAAATGACTAAGGCTTTTCTCCCCAGCATTCATGTGCCATTTTCCAGGCAGAGGGAGTTTAACAAGTGAACTGAAAGCAAAAAAAGAATGACATTAAGAATGTTTAGACCAAAGCACAATACAGAATTGTCAGACAAATACGTAGGGTAATGTAAGATTCAGTGTTAATACCATGTATAACAATGGTTTGGAAAAGAAGTAAAGAAATTTAATGCCAACGGTTTATCCAGTCATGCAGAAGCAAAGTCTCCCCATGCAAATAGTTCTATAATGCGCATAATGAGGCAAGACTTTAAAGGTATATATGCTATATCACAAAATTTGGCGCAAAGACTTGGCTACAGTAGCAGAATCTGAATACTCTTTTGTCTGTAGATTCACAGTTTTCAAAGCTAAAACACCCTGTGAAAAAAAAAAGGAAACTTTTCCAATCCCCCGGTGCAGGCAGGCTGCATGCACAGAGCGTCGTAACGGCAAGCGGAGCCTCCCGACTCCAGGCTTGGAGGAAGACAGCCGTCACCAGGATTTACACCCTAGGTTAATTGTGTTCCTGGGACGGAGCTGCCGGGAGCGGGAGTGACTCAGTCCCGCCGCACAGTCAGAGCCTCCGGCAACACGGGATAAGGAAAGCAACAGGCGTTTTCCCCCCGCTCCCGACCCAGGCCGTGAGGTTTGCACTTCGGCCTGGCTAAGGCGTGGGCTGCAGCATAGCACACAAGTGACATTCATTCTTGCTGTTAGCCAACAGGCCGTGACAGAGGCATGAAACAGCCCAAGGGGAGGGCTGAGGTTTGACAGCTACTCGGCTGGACCCCGATCCTGCGACATGTGCAGCAATGGGCTGAGGGCAGCAGGTGACTTGCAAATCTATAAAATCCCTTCCCGGAGTAAGGACATTCCTAAGGCAGTCTAGATATTGTATATTTCTGATTTCAACCTACAGTGGATTTCACACAGCCCAATTACAAACATCAGGAACAATTAATGGAATAATACAATATAAATGTGAATTTAAACACCTAAAAATGGATTTCAATGGGAAAGTGGGAGTTCCTTGCTCTGGGACTATGGTAACATTGGGAGATGGCCATTAACCATCAGTACGGCTCTGCTTTCCCTCATCCTCATTGTCTTCCTGAGTTTTGCTGTGGATGCAACTCATGCCAAATGATCCAGGAATGCAGTACCACAGAACTGGGCTAGGATGGATTGTTATTATTTAATTTTACTGGGTAGCATGGATGTTCTTTCTCAATGTGACAAATACTGATGGGAGTGCACATCCAGTCCTGCAAACATGTTAGATAGATAGTTTTTCCACTGCTCATATTCTTAACACACAAGCTTCAAGCGAACACATCTACAGCTAGGTCATCTTTTCTCCCCTCCCTCCTCAAGGGTGTGCTGTGCAGGCCTGGCAGCTCCTGGGCACAGCCACCCTTGTAGTCAGAAACGGGTGTCTAGAGCTGAGATGAAGCACTCTGAGACCAGGTCAGGCCAGCAGAGCCTTTTAAGGAGACACTGGAGGGACACAAGGACAAAGCTCCTTCCACGGCACGTACTGAATTTAAATCTGAGATGACTAAACCCTTCATAGTCTCCACCACAAGCTGAGTGCACATCCAGCCGTATGACAGGGGACAGTTGCTTTTGGCCCCACAAAGGGTACACAAGTAGTCACACGGCAGGATATGTCCCCCCCTACACACACACCAGGCAACCAGAGGGTATGCTGTTGTATGATACTAACAGATACCCATCCACCATGTTCTGGGGTGAGGAGAGGAGCAGTCTGGGCACTTGCTCCCCCTGACAGCTCTGTCATCACACTGAAGTGCTGCCGTAGTTTGAGCAAAGTGCGTGGGAAGGAGCCGGATGGAGGCCAGACCCTGTGGGCATCCCAACACCACTCAAAGACATACACGTGCTGCAACTTCGTTACACCTGCAAGAACCTGGTCTCAGGGGGGCCACTCTGTTGCTCCACCCTCAGCAGACCCTAAAAATACAGAGGCTGCAGGTGGCAATATTGTAAGGAGGAAAGAAATGGGTCTGTTGGAAAAGGTGGTGAAGGGGAAGGAACAGGGGAGGACAACCTCTGCCGCAGGAGAAGCTAGGGAAAGTGTGTGGCTGGATTTTTGTGAGAGGTCAGCTGAAGTCTCCTTTGGGTGATGGGCTTCTTTGCCAAAGATATATTTTAAACATAAGGTTTGTCTGTGACTTTTTCTTTCCCTGAGACAATTCATTATTTTGGCCCGGCTTCATCTAGTACTTCTTCATTCAGTTCTGCTTGGGCGTAAAGCAATCCTTCACATCGACAGGTCGTAAACTTCAGGAAAGCATTTATAATAGAAATTCGGAGACCAGCCTAAGTGCCCAATGCCGGGAACTGCTCTGCGGTGCTGCATGCACCCAGCCCTTTGTAAGAAACCTGGCCCATTAAAACTCTTGTTTATGGAAGACCCACCTGTTCTGGCTGTCAGTGGCATCTAGGACGTCAGCAGAGCTGCTGATCAGGATGAACTACTGCTTCCAATGCCATTAAGCAGAAGACTTCAGCATGGCAGTGCTGTGTATTTAAGTACCGGGACATCTGCTCTTTCACGGAACAAGTTATTTTAATTATGAAAATATTCATAATGTCATGGGAGCTATTAAAAATAAAAGACGTGTCAGTAGTATAACTTTCAAACGCCTCGCAACTGGCATGTGACTGTATCTGTACAATTAAGGTGGCACTTTACCATCAGAGTTGTGGGTTTTTTTTTCTTAAGTACACATGCAGTATAAAATCTAAATGTCTTACAGTTTCAGGCAATTTAATGTAACTTCGTTTTTGGGTGGCCTGCCGTTATCAAAATCTCTCTCAATCTTGTTTTCAGAGTGAAAGGATAATCTTGTTAATTCGCTGATCTAGGATTTAGAAGCTCTGAACTCTGCATCCCCGTCTGCCACAGACCACACGTAGCAGGAGTGCCGTAATCCCTCCAGCTTTGGATGGTACACAACCCGGGAGAGGGAACCTCCCTTATTTAGTATTTGCAGCACTCGGTACGCCATTGTAATACAAATAATAGGTGCTGTGGTGTGAGAGGAACCTATCAAAGTCGTTGAACTCTTCTTGGTCGCGTGCCAGTATCTGCTGAACCGCCGCAGGAAATGTGACTGACAGAAGCAGCCCGGTTACCCAGCACGGGGCTAGGCTGCAGTGGCACGCCGAGTCTAGCCACCGCTTCTGTCGGCCGGGCTGTCTGGTGGCCGCTGATGTGACTAGCACAGTGTGACCGGCTGCAGGGGGACAGAAATAGCCATACCTTCAGCTTCTGGGACCTGAGGAGCGAGTCCTCCAGAACTGCGGGCCAACAGCGGAGCTGCTGTACCGTCCCCCTCCTCGCTGCTGAAGGCCCCAGGCAAACCACAAACTGCTTACACCTAGCAGGGAAACAAGAAGAGATAAATCAAACCAGAAGGCAGTTCAGCTTGATTAACCAGATAAGTTTCTACACTTGCAGGGTCATGACAGCTAAATATTATGATAATAGCTTACCGGCAGAACAGCAAGAAAATGATCATATGTGTTTTCTTTAGCCATTCAGAACTCCAGGGCTGGCACAGCCCTTGTGTGGACTCGGGCATGCCACTCGCCTTACAGAAGTCTGCGATGCTGCCCTTCGGTGCTCAGGGGTGGAGAAGGGCACAATATGGTCGTGTTTTGCTGTTTTCTTCCCTGTAAGCCAGCCTCAGGCCTATGAGAAGCAAATATTTTGCCAGTTTAGCCTGCCAATAAGAACAGGTGGTTGCACAGCTTCCTCTAAAAGGTGCAAAAAGCCACACAGCCAAGGAAGCACAAAGGGAATAAATAAAATTATGTGGGGACAAACTCAAGGGCAGAAGCAGCCCAGGTGAACGGTTTTGTCATCAGCACAATACAGCTTCAGGGCCTCATTACTGAAGGTACAAATGAAGGCAAATCCAAACATGGGAAACGCATGTCAGTGGGATACGAGCTGCAGCATGGGCCGCGCGGGATGTCTCTCATCCGTGATCAGTCGTAACAGCATTTTTCCGTTTGTTTCCGCAAAGTGGACTTAAACATGAGTGCCAATATATGGAAATGGTTCTCCAAAGTGCTGATTTGAGGCATTTGCGTCATGTGCTAGGAACAGGTCCTACCTTCTCCCACCCCCTGTCCCATAAGCTTTTCCTCTTCACTAAAGCACATCCATATTTGCTTTTCACACAATTCTCTCTCCTGCTTTACCACTTTTTTCCTCCCGTCTCCTCTACTTCTGCTTCATAAGAGTTCTGCTTTCAACTACAAAGACTTAGAATTAAGTCAGTCAAATTATTAAATATTCTGCACGTAAATTTTAAGTGTCAGACGAACCAGATCAACCGTCCATTTCTCCAGCCCGGCGGTCTGCAGGCTTGCTGTGTTACATTCCCCATCTCCAGATGCCAGTTGTTTGCTGCTCTGCAGAATGCAACTGAAGATGAGCAGAGTACGTTATTATATATTCAGAACAGCTTTTCTTTCAGTTTTTCAATTTCAGATCATTGTTGTTTCTGTGTAACCCAATTAGGGTAAACATCCTTAACTCTGCTATTTCTTTATGTAGACATTTCTAGGTATGCTATCCCTGGTTTACCCTAGATGCTGGGTCCAAAAGTTCTGTTAAATTTCTCCATGAGGGAAATTCGGATGACAGTCATCTCTCTGCCAGGATGTACAATAACATCATACGCTCTCATTTAGCCTGCTTGTTTTCCAACTGTGGGTAACTCTCTGAGTTTTCAGGAGATGGGACATCAGGGTCTGTAGATGGTCTACTTGGCTGCAGAGGAGCCTTTTTGTCTTTGCAGCTGTGGAGATTTATAAAGAATCAGTTTTCCCATGTTTCTCTTCCTGGAAGATTTCTTTAAGGCATTATGACAGAGATGAGCAAGTGAGATACCTCCTCTGCTTTAGTCCAACTCCTGCGGGGCTGGAACATTTGTCAGACAGACGCGTCCCACGTGACAAAGTAATCTGTAGCTAATGCGCAACCACACAGAAAACACAGGAGTAGCACGATGGCCCTTTAACTCCCGGTGTAAGGACTTTAGTAAAATAATAAGAAGCCAAATGAGGACAAGAGAATGGCACAAGAAGTCTTAGCCTCATACCGTTGGCTCCATGTAAACACACTATCGAACTTTGACACTCAGTAACATGGTTTGTTTCAGTAAGTGGAAGGATCCAAGGAAAGCAGGCGGGCTCTTCAGCATAAGCATCCTGAGAAGAGAGTATGTCTTTCCCTTTCCCAGCACTAGTGTTTTGCTGGGAAACTAGTCCCAGGGACTAGCTGTGGTTAGTAACCATGTCACTTGTCCGTAAAATAACAGCAGCACTGTACGAACGTTGTTATCAACAATTCTTTCTCCTCACCCTACCCCCAAGTTTGCTAGCCATCAAACCCACTTTTTATTTTATTTCCTAGAAAAGGTAGACCCATCACTTTGAGTTTTATCCCTTGCTAGTACATGAAGGGTTTTGCTGTTCATTCAGTTCCTCCTTAAATTCTAAGGCACCATATATTATTTATGATTTATCTATTGCTCTTATTTCTTTCTTTTAAATAAACAGGATAGGTATAATCTCACTGTAGACAGCAGACTTGCTCCAGAGTGAAATTTGATATCAATTGCAGAATCGAATAAACTTTATTTAGGTTAAATAAATAGAAATGTATTAGCTAACAAAGAATTTTCTTTTAAAATGTGGCAGTGTTAATGAAAGAAAAAAAAAATATTTCTAGATGTTAATATTTCCAGAAGCACGGGAAAGGAATTGACACTACAGAATCCCTACGATCCTTATGGCATTATGATGACATTTTTTTAAAACGCCCTATGGAGGCACCTGTCTGTAAAGCCAAACATTTTGCTCTCCCTGTTGAAGCGCTCTTGTTGGAGCTTGTTCTGAGCTCTGAAGCTCACCCAGGCAGAAAGTAGGATACCTTATGATTAACTCTCGCTCTGACTCCACTCAGATCACTTCAGAACTTTCACTCCAGAGCATGGAAGTATCACGCTTGGCTTTGCTGAGCACGTGAATAACCAGGCACAACCGTCTGGAATCGTTGCTGTTTCATAAAGAAAATGTGAATGATTCGCATTTACAAGTGGGGAAATACCACAGTTACATGCTAAAAGCCTGAATATCTTGGAAGTTGCTGTAGCTGATGGCAGCCTAAGTAGGTTTAATGCTGACTGTAAGTGAGTGACATAAACCACTCCAAATACTGTCTGTTTACAATTTCAGACACGCTCGAAGTGCTGGTGGGAATTTCTTCTTTGAAATTTGCCTAGCAGACAAGGCCCAAGAGTCAGGAAGTGGCAAAGCTGTTGTTCTCAGCCCAGGAGGCTGCAGAAAAAAAATAGTTGCTGAGTCAGACAGAATTTCCCCTGAGGACTCTGGCTGCAGCCCAGCCTTTAGAAGACCTGCCAGCTCACCTAAGGGTAAAATCAAAGCTTTTAGCCTATACAGCTCACAAAGAGGGAATCTCATTTTTAGGACAGCTTTTTGATATTTTAAGTTAGATCTGTGGCAAAGAAATCTCTGGAGTCTTAGAAAATCTGTACGCGAAGTTTGTGTAGTATCTTTCCAACCTCAGCTACCGTTGATGTAGCCAAGAGCTCCGAGCCGCTCGGCTGGATGCTGCTGTACCTGCTCCTGTTACCATGGAAATGGACACTGGCAAAAGTAGGGTAAGAGCTTTAAAGTAATTACCTATATAATTAGCACTTTCACCTTTTTGGAGATTGGATCCCCCAAAAGCCCCCAAATAGTGAAACCGTCCAATCCAGACTCGTCAAAACAGCAATTAGTGTCCGAAGAGGCATCAGTTAACATGATCAATGAGGGAATGACACACAAAAGGAAGGCATTGTTGGAGCAGGGAAACAGTGGGTTCCTGTGGCCTTCTTTGCTTATTACTAATAAGAAACTCTCCTCCTTTGCTATGAGTCACTGTTCCAGTTTCACCCTTAATTAATTCAGAGTCAAGAGAAAGGGCACTAATGTGAAGGGAAGCTCCCAGTGATGGCTCAATAAAGTTTGCAGAAGAGGAGGAGGGGAAAGAAGTCATTATAGTAACAAATCTCGAGGTAATAGAGGGGAAGAAACCTCCGCAGACGTGCTGTACAGCAGCCATACTGGGAAATCTAAGTGCCAGTGGTTTTCTTATTACACTGCAACTGTCTGAATGAAATGCATCAGACAATGAAATGCTCGTCAGAGCAGTGCTACCCCGCCGCTACGCACACCTCAAATCTTTCATCCAGGCAGCAAGTGCATCAGTTAGTACACTGTGATCTGCATCAGTTTCTACAACATTCCAAAAGCCATCAAAGGTCTCTCAGCTTTCCCAGCAACATCTCCTTTACCTACAGAGGACTCAGAAGGGAATTTTGGTTTCTGATATATAATTTCACACTTCTTCGCTAAGAACACAATAGCCTGCTTGTATTCAGGTTGAATACAGAACTCACCTTCAGTGCCAGTGAAGTGACTGCTTGCATAATTATTACTGCTTCTAACAACATTAACATTTGGCTGGATGCAGCCTGAAAGGTTTTGGCTATGGTTATTTAGGAGAAAGAGATGCACTGTCAGAAGAAACTGATGAATGCTCTGAAGAAAGTTAGGGCAAGATAGTAGGTAAAATTTTGTAGTAGATTTCTTGGTTTACTAGTGGATTTTGAGAGTCTCCAAACACATATTGTAATGAAAAAAAATTGATACTAATTACCTTTGTTCATCTCACACTATTCTTTCAGGGCCTCATGAGACTGTGGGCTGCCTATGGACAGGGCAGGGCAATGGAGCCAAGCTCCAGGCAGAGCCATCTGAAATGAAGCTGTGTCTCTGGGGATGTCTTTCGTGCAAGTCCTACTCGCTAGTGCATCCATCCCCCCCAACCTGTTCCCTCTGGAGTGTCTGGTTACTTAAGTGTTGTCACACAGCCTAGTCACTGCACAGCAGAGCAGATAAAGCTTGTTTGTACCTCCCACCCTCATCAAAAGGTAGCAAGGTTCAACAGCACTAGGTGATCTTTTACTTTGTTAGCTAAATACTGGGTTTTTTTGCTTTAAGCTATGTATTGTACAGATGTTTCTCATGCACCTGGATTTTCAGGACCCTTAAAGACGACAAGTAATTTTCTCTTTCGTACTTAGTGCAGGAATTTTTCTTAAAGACACTGAAATCCAGAGCTGCTGTTATTCCTCGTCAAAATACTGTTGAGATGAAAGATTATATCATCCAGATGCATTTGTCATAGTCTGTCTCCCTGCCTACCGCTGTTAAGTGTTTTCAAATGAGCGTGAGGGTTCGGCCAAGTTCTTCCATTAAGGGCAAAACATTGCTGTGGGTGGAACACTTCTCTGCTTTCACCATGACGACATAGACCTAACTGGCTGGACAGCTTCCTTCCAATAGAGAGCCCTTGAAATGTTTGTGCACGAGACACACATTTTATCATGGTTCTTTTCAGACAAGACCAAGGGTTTTTCCCACAAAGAAAGGTAGGTAGGGGCAAGAGTGGTGAAGATCATCCAGGTGGAGAGTGCTGGACGGAACCATCATGCCACGTGACTCCAGCAGGAGGTGGCTGCTAGGCACTGTGTTTTGCTCCAACACTCAGTTTGGACAATTTCCAAAATGACGCTATCTGCTCCAGATGCTCCGAGAAGCTTCCAAGATTCCTGGGCTCCCTAGCTGCTACCCTAAGCTCTCCTGAACAGCTCTCATTCCCCAGAAAAACAAGCAGCCAAAGCCCTCAGTAACGGCTTTACTTCAAAGTCTACTGCCAAATGCCTTCAATAACTAGCTTTTAAGTTAAGCATATACAGAAAACCCACTGATGCTTGCATTAACCAAGTAACTGTCTTTAGCAGTAAGAGGGGAACAGCTGATGCAACCATGGTGCGTTTTGTAGGCCAGCAGAGCTACACCAGACCAAGTTCCAAGGCAAGCACTCAAAGAGTTAGGAGGTGCTATAATGAAGGTACATAAGGTTAGGAGGTGCATAATTACGTTCAACCATAATTACACCCACTGGTGACTGTGCTTTATGATATAGTCTCCAATTACATGACCACCTCTTTTCTTCTTTTCCCCTGGGGATCTTTGCCTGTGTCAGGACCGTCTCCATGGCACAGCGCTGCAGGATTGCCCAAATTGCCATTAAACATGCTGTTTAGGGCACTGGAAAGCACAGTAGCATTTGCACTGCACTGTGTCCAGGACAATCGGCCTTCGTGTGAAGTTAGGCTCGCAATAGAGATGTCTGAAGCATAAGAAGTCTGAGCTCACAACTTAAAATGTTCTCATGCAGATTTGCCAAAATTTACAGATTTGCATGTCTGGCTTGCATATTATTAAAGTCTGTATTTATAAATCTCTGCTGATATGCAGCATCTTTATGACCTGCTTTCTTAGCTATAGGATAAGAAGGTACTTACCAGGACTGAACTTTTTCACACAAAAGGCCTTATCCAGCCTCTATTTCTTTGGTAAAATTCTTATTGACTAAAATGGGAGCAGGATCATGCCTCTGGTACCTGCTATCCCGCCCTGCTCCCGGCAAAGCATTGTTCAGTTCACCCAAACCAACAGGAAAAACTCTGCAAGAGTAATTTCTCAATTCATAGCGCAAATATATGCACATAGCATGACAGACTGAAAGGCAATTACTGTTGCTTAGACTGAAAAAGTGAGCTGTTTTTTCAGATATACCTGGCAAATCTTTGTGTGCATGCTGAAAAGCAGAATGGAGCACTCATCTTTTACAGGCACTCACATGTCAGCATCATGAAGAATTATTTACACTGTGAGCAGCTAATAGCAGTCCTTCATAATTGCTGCTTATTAACATCTCCATACTTCTGAAGCATTGTAGAATCACAGTTTCAGTGATACTTTTGAAATAAGTAATGCAATGGCAATACAGAAATTTAACTATTAATTTGGACTTAGGCTGTCTGTCTGAAATTAGTGTAATCTATACAGCAATTACATTGGTGGTACTAAAACACAGTCCCAAATGGCAGGCTAACCTAAATCTGATTTTTAAAAAGATACCATTAAACTATATATTTACTTATAATGTAAAACTAGACAACTAAATAATGGAGCTTGGTCTATAATGCAAGTGTACTTGAAAATACAAGAAGATTACATGCACTGGGTGAAGCATATGAAGACCTTATTTTGGTTTAATTAGCAGTGTATCTAACCTCTGAAATAGGAAGAATTTAAAAAGAAATTTGAAATATGCATCTACCAGACAAATGTGCAAAAGAGGTACACACTTACTAAGGGAGACCAAACAAGAACAGACCACAGATTTCAGAATTAATTTATTTTTAATTTGCTGGGACCAACTTGGGAAACTATTCTATGAAATAACTCAGTGAGGGTACTTGCCTTCCTGCAGCAGACCACTTGGCATGGCATTCTTGATCAGCACCACAAACTCCATCAACAAAATCTCAGCAAGATTTTTGGCAGCAGGAAAGGAACTATTTCTACCTTCCTTTAATCACACTGGACAACCCAGACCTGTTATGATTCAGTGCCCCTGGAACAACTGGAGAAGGTTATCTGATATATTACATTACACCGGGATAAATAAGATTAAAGATCTTATTATATATCTGGAAACAAAACAAGTGTTTCAATAAAGTTGTATTCCCTTCCTCCATCCTCCCACAGCAATAAATATTTTTAACCTCAATCTCTTATTTATATCCTGTTTATACACACAGTTTTCTTACCAACATCTCATTTACTGTAGTTCATATACTCCTGGTGATATCTTTTCGTGTTTCCACTTTTAAAAGTTAAAACATCATGATATGAGATTTCACTATCAAGGAAGGATTAACTCTGAAGATTAGAGTCACCTTCCTGTTTATTCCTACAATTACTACTCCCTCAAGTGTCATCCCGCTTTTAGTTTCAACACATCTTCCAATGACGTACACATTGTTGTCATTTGGCAAGTTCTTTCCTGCTGTTGGCTCCTTTCTTAGTGTGTGACATCTACATTTGCATCTGTCAGCCTGACATCATTTATCCACATCTCTAAGCGTTAGACATAGAAGAGAAGCCTCATGGATATATAGCCCATTTTACTGGCAATAGCAGTCCTGTCAATAGTTGTTCCCACCAGTAACTGCCAATTCTGGCTTTAATGCTTGTGTTGTGGGTTCGCTTCTGGGAGATAGTTCTAACATCTTCATTCAATCTTTGAGCATACCATTGTTTGAAATAACTGCCTTAAGTGTCCTTAGCTGAGACAGAGTATCTCTGTGTCTTTCAGGCTTTTGCTTTACAGCTGTTCCCACAGTGTGAGATTTCAGGTCTAATTGAGAACCTAGAGGTAGTACTAATACATATTGGTTAAATAATATGATGGCTGAAGTAAATCTATCCCTTACACAAAACACAGTATTTTCTCTTTTTAGAGCTAACCAGAAAGTTACCTTAGCAGACATTTACATATTTGATGATCTTCACAGTTCATTAATTCTGTTAATGCAAGCTGACTAGACAGCTCACTTAACATAGCTCCACTGACTTTTAGCAGACCTCTATCAGTGAATCCCTGCTAAAGATTCATTTCCGAACAACAGTGACCTGAAAACACATCTTATGCATGTTGGAGTAAAACTTAACTCTAAACCTGACCATTCTATAAAACCTCTGCTTTTTATGGAAAGGAATATTTCTGTAAGCATCTCAAATAAAAAATTAATAATTTTCTCCACTAATATTTTAGTGAAAAGTCTTAGGGAATTTTTCAACAAGTCCTACCACTGACCAAAATCTAAATGATACAAAAACATCTGATGAAATAAATGTTGGGAAAAAAAGTCATGTTATTGAAATCCAGAGCTCCAACTAAAAATAGATGTCAACATTAAAAATATTAAAACATTTTAACCAGTACCAACTCTGACAAACCATACCAAGAAACTCTTTCTCCCCCTACTTTTATAATTTATCTTCTTACACTTACAAGTTACTTTCTACATGTGGTAAATTATAGTTTGGGCTTGTAGACCTGCCTGCAATTCAGGTTGCCCAACTCTTCCTATTACAATAACCTGTTTTCAATTGCTTTTAAATTGGCCAAACTATAACTGAGCTGAAACTCTCCATGCTGAATATACTCCCCAGGCTGCTTTTGGTGAGGAAAATTTCAGCTGAATTATTTTGGCTGCTTCTGAAATCAAAGCAAGGTATTATACATATTATTTCAATAATTAAAAACATCTGGTATCCATGCTTTAGAGTAAGATTTGAAATTCAGCAGAGAAAAATTTTGTTCTGAAATTTTTGCTTTTCTTCTTGCTTTTCTCCTGAAGATGCACCTACATTTACCCAGGTTACATACCTCTAAGAATATGCTGTTCAGTAAAAACTTGCTGTGGTTATAGACCTAAAAATCTCTGAAATCCCTTGAAATGCTTGAATCTCCCACAGCTTAGAGTAGGCTCAACTGCAAATGAGCCATTTTATCCCATGCAAGAGTTCCCTCCAGGCCACAACCACAGGGCTGAAGTCGGGCAGACTATAATAACAACTGCTAACCAGCGCAGGCTACAGCAAGATAAACCAGCGGAACTGTGGAAGTGCAGCTTGTTCCTCATGTGCCCTCAGTGACCGATTTCCTGGCAGCAGATAAGGAGGTGGGAGGGAGCTCCCTGATGCTAATGCAGAAGGAACAATCTGCAAGGGGGCTGACTGAACAATTTTTCTAGATCTTAAATCTAAGACACAAACTGTAGATTGTGAGCTACAGTAACTTGTTGCACATAAATCAGTGTTGTAGAAAAGATTATCTATCTAGATAGTATCTCATTATTTCCTTTATGTTCCAGTGGACTGTGCATATATAATTAAAAACAAAATGTACTTTGTGCCCTGTGTTTCCTAGTGTAACTTAATCACCATGCCCTTGTGAAACGTATTTGAAACAGATATTATTTCTCTCCATGTCAGGGACTTTTTTTTTTCCTGAAACTGATGATCTAGTCCCTCACCGGCACCAGCAGCAGCACCAGCACTTAAGATCTGTGAAACTAATAGCATTAGTGTGTGTATGCCCAGCATAAAGGGCCCCAACTCTTTTCACTCAAGCTCATCAGCTTCTTTGTTATAAGAAAATTCAGTGCCAAAAGCAATGAATTACAAGGCTTAGAATTTAAGGCTCTTTAATCAGCAGAGCATTTGCTCAAGTGCTCTCAAAGTAGGGGTGGACTTGAACACGTGTTGGTGTGCGTGTTGAATCAGGCAGAGAGCATGCAAAGTAAATCATTATTTTCATAGCAATTCCTTTTGGGCATTTTGGTCACTGAAATTGTACTAGTCAGCATAAAAGAGTCTGAAATATTGGCACTTCCCCCATATGAAAATTACTCCAGTATTTTATATGCCTCTTTTTATAATAGGTACTAAATACCGACCCTATTTTTATATTTTTGTCTATATAATAAATGATGCATTCATGTTTGTGTTTTCTGGTGAAAAGTTATAGCTATACAGTTCTTCCAGTGAAGGGAAATTTTATCATCATGTTACTGATTTATCCCTATTCATATTCACATCTCCTGCAGTCATACCAAATATCTTCCACTTTCCTGGCTGAACATTATTGCCCCCCCCCCCCCAATGAAATCGTTTAAGGCATTTGAATACAGGTTCTCTAAAGAAAAGAGATGCCATCATCCCCAATAAGTACGGCATAAGGAGACAGGCATCCTTGCTTACATTTTCAAATCTGAGACTCATTGTTTGACAGCTGCCAAAATACTCACCTCAAGGTCTCACAATTTACATGCAGAGAAGGATATTCTTATCCTTGTTATCCATTCTGTAAAATGCTGTAGACAAAAAACGGTCAGTAAGAGGAGATAAGAAATTTTAGATGTTGGGCAAGTTACCATAGTATGCTTTTTCAGCTCCCTTAACAGTGGCTCTCATTGAGCTCAATAGTTCCTCATTCTCTGAAAATCACCTTCACTTAAATAACTAACCTTGGCCTCTGTATTTTAACATGTAAAATTCTAGCCATAAAATGCTGTTAATAAATACAGGTTACACATACAGGAGTTGTACTTTGTGCTTGGGGAAAAGTCAAGTGGTTATTTAGATTCACTCCCTCCTTTTCTGCCAGCAGAATGAACAAAGTACTTACAAACATAAAACATTTCAAGGTGGAAGTAGCCGCAACACAGATAAAGACACTTCACGGAGGCATAACTGCTACCAGAAGACAAGGCATAGCCAGTACTTATGAAAAAGACATGAGGGGAACTTGTAACCTTCATGCTCAACCTGTATTTGCAATTTAAAAAGATTCAGGTTCTCTAATGACAATCTGATTAAAAGTGAATACAGAAATGTTACTTTAAACTACTCTCCATTCTGAAGGCTCTTTTAGATGTATTAAAGACATATATCAAAAGAATCATAGATTATTCAAAGGTGTGCTGCTGCTTACACTGAGGTATCAATTTGCAAGTCACGTACAGACAGTTTTCAAACACAGGCAGAACCATTTCAGAATTCACTAGCCTGAAGTCATGATATTATCCAATTATTGATAAAACTGTGCACAGCCAAATATAATTAAACGTCAAGAACAAAATGATACTCTCTTGTACTTTCTTTTAAATGAAGGCAATTCTTTTTCATTAAGTCTATAAGAGAAAATTAAGTCTCTTATTTTCTTAGACATCTTGTTGATTTTTATTTGTATGACATACAGCAATATTTTACAAATAAAGTCACTATTTGTTTTATATAACAAACTGAACAATCTTCCTCAGCCAAAATTTCTCCTTTGAGGATAACTAGCCTAAATCAGAAAAAAAAAAAAGCCAATATAAAATGTGTAATGCCTCAAAATTAGGTATCATCATACCAGTTAGATGCTAAGCTCTGGAATAAAATCCTGAGTAAGACACTCAACACTAGAAATGATTGAGACAGTTATTCTCTTACATCTAAAATTTTCCTTCTGAAAATTCCAATTCTGCTGCTGCCTAAATTTATTATCCTTTATTTTTATGTTAAAATCTACCCTTCTTATCATAATGCTTCTGCACAAAACAAAAAATGTCTTCTTTTTAATGAAGTCAACAATATCTTTACAGCTTTGATGCCACTTTCCATTTTAATTGATGTTGTACGTAATTAAATAACAGGAAAATTATATCAGCAACTGAAACATCTTTGTTACCATGAGGAAGTAATCTAGAGAGGCATCATTTTTGCTACAGATGTTGGCCAGCAATAAAAAAGTTTCAATACCCATTATCAATGTTCTAGCACTTTTGTTGATAACTAACAAACGCTACTCTAATAGACATATTAGGGATTTATTTGGCAAATCATTCTACAGTGGCCTAAGAAGTCACTCTGTGCAGCTTCCCAAACAATGTACTAAGTTACAGAACTGAGCCCATATTAATCAAATACGTGTATCAGGCAAGTAGGATTTCTACTCTCCAAGGCTTTTCCAGCCCAGAAAGCACTTAAAGAAGCTTGAATTGTCTCTTTTCCTCTTTTTGTTTTGAGATAGTCAGTCTCAGTCTCTGCTTTGGGTGTAGACTGTCCAAAGCAAAAAAATTTGAAAGCACAAAGCTACTCCGTCACCTTTTCAAGATCGGGGGACCCTATCACCTTTGGATACCATCAAGAAATGGCACCCCTTCTGCTGCAGAACCAATGTGTCTCTTGGATCCTTGTTAGTTATCATCTTCTAATTTAAAGGTGCTTAAGTAGGTGATATGTGAGATAGCAAATGTAACTCTCGCCATTCCAGCCTGGGCAATTGTTATCGTTTGAGAATTTACTATGCCCAGACCCTGTCCCAGGCTTTACACATGCTTTTGCAGAACCCGGCTAGGATTTTCCACTTAAGACTGACTTTTTTGCCTTGAAACCTATGGATATGTTATAGTATATCTGCTTCTGTCCAGGAGAAAGTCCATGAGACACAGTTATGTAACTAAACGGACTAGATTTTTCTCTGGTGTGCAGATAATTCTTTCTCTGTAATCCAGGCCTCTCTCCCCGTAATCCTAGATCATGTCTTGGAATTCACTACCCAGTGCTCTGTGTTTTTCCAGTGATCACCATTAGTTTTCCGTAAAGACTGTTTGAAGGTGGGTTTTGGTTTTGTATTTTTTTTTTTTTCACTTCACAGTTCCTATCTCATAAGGGGTTCTGAATTTTGTTTTCACATACCTCTGGGGAACAACCACTTTAGTAAGATGTCATTCCTTCACCACAGCAAGCTTACCCTTGTACACCAAATTTATGTTTTACCTAAGCAAGACTATCACTTCCCATAACTTCTCTCCTAAAAAACCTGACCCACTGCATTCCAACCCAGACATCATGTTATCTTTCTGTATAGGCTGAACAGATCACTTAGGAAGACCTCTTCCCTTTTTGTCTTCATGGCAGACAGGTTCCTAGGTACAGCTCTACTGAGAAGTAATCACACTGGATAGCAGGTGGTGTGACAAGAGTGCCAAAATGAAACAGTGCAGTGCATAGATTCACGGTTGCTCAATCCTTCCCTTGCTCACTAAGTTCCATAAGAAATGGTGGAGGGGCCTATGGCTGGCCTTACCCAGGGTTTACCATGCTTGATGGGAAAGAGAACGTGCACATCCCTGTACTAATAGATAAGGTATAAGCATACTTGGGCATAAGCACATTCATAATGTGAATATGTATACAGACAATACATCTACAACTCCTTTCAACTTCTGATGATTTTCCTTTCCTGTAGAGAATGTGAGCTTATTTATATAAAAATAAAATTTCATTCTAAGGGGCAAATGCTATTAATGCTATTAAGTTAAATTGCACTATATTCATTAATATTTTACAGATAGCTGATTTAAACCCTTTAATCTCTATGTGTCTTAATTCTGAATTTTCAATAGGATAAAATTCTCTTACTTCTTGAATAGGCTTGAAATATAAAAATACACTTTTAAAAAATTATCAAGGTGACTAAAATGCGTTCTTCTCAGTGCATCCTCTCAAAGCACCATGTGCCATATACGTGTGCTTTGCGACACTTCTCATTAATGTTTTAGGCCAAAACTCTTTCATCTTTAGAGTACAGAACCGATTAGTCCTTGTAAAAACCTTCTACTACTGACAATATTCATAGCATTTTATATATTATATGGTTGTATAAATCCGACTAGATTTCTGATCTATTGCCAGATTTTGATAGTAACTTATCTTGGATGTTGAGCCACAACTGGTTCTTAGCAAATAAAGAGTTTAATAAAAGAATAAGGAGAAATACAAATTGCTCAGTTCTTTGCCAAGTTTAAAGCATACATCTCAGCTAATGGGTTGACCAAATTCCTGAAGAGAGCAACACTTTAATGGAGAGGTGAGGGAAAGGGAGGGGGAGAAGGTAAGTTTTTGGTGTGAGAGTGAGTTCAATCAGGAAGTATTAGCTCTGCAAAAAAAAGAAATCTGTTAAAGCCTAACTGAAATCTGGAAATCCAAAGGTGACAACTCAATGAAGAAAAAGCAACTAACTTTTGCTAGGTAAAAGTCCTATTTGTAACGATAACTTGGGAATAGTATTCAGTTTCTTTTTTTGACAGAGAAAAATACTGCCTTCTTCAACCAGAAATCAAAGGACAAGTTTATCCTCCATCATGTGGAAAAATATTTGTCTGCTCAGTTTTCTTACAAAACCTTATAAATCTCAAAATTATGCAGCTAAAGAAAACTATTTCAGGTTAAAATGTTTGCTTAATTTAAAAGTACTTTCTCCATTTGTTTTTGCTTTCCATTAGTGGTTTAGAAAGCAAGTCCTTGGCAGTGAATTACATTGGGTAGTTCTACACCACTGCCCTGCATAAACATGCAACAAACTTTTTTGCTAAGATAAGATTTATGGAATTGTAGAGTTTTAAAGGGAAAAAGGTCCATGGAATCAATCTGATTTGTATATCACCAGCCATTCCATTTCACTCAGTTACTCTGAATGAAGTCTAACACATTGTGTTTGGTGAAAGCATCTCCTAGAAGAGCTTTCACTTGTCTTGATTTGAAGACATTAAGAACTGACAACTCTACCAATCTTCTGAGCAGTTTGGCCCAATAGTTAAGTCTCCTTCACTGTTAAAAATGCTGTTATTTTCTCTTTGAAATGACTGGCCTCAGCTTCCAGCTGACATTCTCCTAGTAAAGACTAAAGAGCCTTTAATATGTAATGGCAATAACTAGAGACTATAATTAACTTGTCACAGAATATTTCTGGTTTTGCTAAGCTGAAAAGATAAAGCTTTAAAAAGTCTTCCTTTGAAAGTTCTCCAGCTCTCAGGTAAGCTCTGTGGCAGCTCTCTTCTGCTCTTTCTCTAGTTTCCATACTGGATCAAATGGCAGGTTGATCTGCCATTTAGCAGTGGCTAAAAGCAGATGCATAAAAGAAGTATGAATAGGGCTACCATATATGATATTTCCTTCAATATTCTTCTGATCTCCACCCTCTACTTTGCAGGGACTTCCTGAGGATGAAAAGGGGTTTATGTATTTAAATACCCTCCATTGGCTTCTCTTCTAAGACTGGAACTTCTTGAGTCTTCATTTGAACTCATGTAAACCCATTGCCCCTACAATATCCTTGGCAAGGAGTTCCACAGCTTAACTCTACTCTACACACAGAACCGTGTGTGTTTATGTGGAATAACAAGTCCTACTAGCCCCAGTTAAAAATCAGGACACCAGAATTACATGCAATTGCTGTGCCCATTTTACTGCTATGGTATACAGAAATAGTATCAGTAACCTGCTCTTATGCAATATTCTTGCACTCATCCGTCGTGAGATTGCTTAACCATTTTTGCTATAGTCTCATAACAATTCAGATTGAACCGACTACTATAAACAGCCTGTAGATACTTTTAGAAGTCAGTACTTTCTATAATACAGTCCACCAAGCTGTAGTTTTAACCTACATTTTTAGTTACTACAGGCATGTTACATGTTACTTTGCCCATGCTACAGAAATTTTTAGGCTGAACGCCCAAAGCTTTCAAACAATCCAAAGAATTCTGTGTGACTGCTTTTTTTGGTCCCTTGCTTACAAATTCTATCACCACTGATTTTATGTTACTGGCCTCTACTGATCCCTGAAGCACTTAGATCATGGTACCCTGTTCAATGGTAATTCTATACCAACAAGTACTCTCTGAGAACAGTTAGCTGTTCTTAATCCATTTTACATATTCTCTATTGATAATATAGTGTTATCATCAAATGAAAATATACAGCACTAACTCAAATACCCCTTATATAAATCTCTCTACAATCACCTTCATCAGGCTTGTAATGGCTACAAATTATTATATCAGGCTTGTCTGACAAAACTTGTTTTTCATAAAATCACTTGCACCGTATGAATTACACTCATTGTTTAATTCTTCAGCAACAGAACCATATTTATTCTTTCCCACTGTTTTGCTGAAGACTGATTTCAAGCTATGTGACCAATAGTCATCTATTTGGTCTTTTTGAACACTGGAACTCATTAGTACTGTTCTAGTGCAATGGCATATGCCCAGTATCCCAAGATTAAGAGCTCTGGGAAAAAATCCCCCACCACCAATTCTTGTAGGTTTGTAGAGTGCAAGTTAGTCAATCCTACTCATGTAAAAATGTTTATTCTTAGAAGGTGTTGCTTAAAATCCTCCTCATTTAATAATGGACTGGAAAGTACCCCATTGTTCTCATGATATGATTACATCACATCGCTTCTTTCTAAATGCAGATGAAAAACAGTAATTAAAAATTGTCTTTTTTGTCATTTTCAATATTAGTATTTCCATCTACTAAAGGGTCTGTAACACAAGTGTAACACTAATGGGTCTGTAACACAAATGAATTTATTAGTTCTTAATACGTTGTTATACATCTTATTGGCTATAATCCTTTCATCCATGTTTTTTTTCTTGACAGTCTTAGCCTTCTTGATAATTTTTAACACTTTACAATTCCTCATTTTATAACTATTTCCTACTCCTGATCCCCCATTTCTGTTTTGTTTATTTTTAATTGCTGTTTTTACTGGTGAACAGATTGGCTCTTAGTCAGAATTGTTCTCAAAAGTTTTTAAGTTGTGAAATTGTGGGATTTTGGCCAACTGAATTTTAAAGACATACCACTTGTCATTTACAATTTTTCTTCCAATAATTTTACTCATTGGTGCTCTTAGTGCTGGTATCTTTAGCCTTTTTAATTTATCAGGAGTATAGTGCAAGCAAGTATTGGTTGAGTCTGTCCTCTGTTAGTCAATACTGAACAAAATTAGGTCATGATTATTGGTTTCTAGGCAACCACTAACTTCCAATTCATTTAATTAATTAGCCTTTATCTATCCTAATTAGGTCTAAAACAGATTGGTTGTTTTTTGGTACCATGACTTTTGTATCATCTACACTTTTTACAATGGCTAATGATGATTGGATTTGATATATTATAATAATATACTATAATATTATATTCTATAATAATATAAATATATAATCCTGAATACAGGATTTCCAGCATAGGCCCCACAAACTAAACTTCCCCCATAACATCGCACATTTTTCCTTCCACCATGGGAAACTATTATTTAAAATATATTCATGAAGAAAATAGTGGTGAAACAAAAATTAATCTCCAGATGTCAGGAAGAAGCACAAGTATTCAAGCAACAAGCTGTTGCATAATCTCATGTTCTTTGGCATGCAAATAAAAAGATAAGAAATCTATTCATAGGCAAGCATGTCTTGTTTCTAATTCATAAAACAATGAAAAGCATTCAGTAGCCTTTCATAAATCAGTATGCATTCAGCTACTGTCTTTTTCCTGCCATCTGCCTCTGACATCCACTCCAACCCTTCTACAACTATTGTCAAAACACCCTTCTCCAACTTCATCCTTCCACCTACTGCTTTCCTTCCTTTTCCTTTGACTTGTGCTACCGCATAACCTCCTGATGTCTAGCCTCTCTAATCATGCAACCAGCTCTACACTTCTGTAAAACCCCTCCAGGAGTCTCCACGTAACTCAACTACCACCCACTACCTCTGAAGGTATTTGGAAACTCTTTCATTTTTCAAAGAGGAAGCTGAGATGTGGACCTTGTGATTCACTTGTTGCAGTAATTTTACTGCTCCCATACCAAATGACTACAGCCATTAGAATTAGTTGCTGCCTGATTATCTGTTAAAACAGGATTTAACAAAGTTGTCAAACAAGTCAGCAGCTGACTGACCCTGGTTACTGATTAAAATGCGGAAGTTTTTTTTCTGCAATGTTCTTATACGAATAATAGTAACATACAACAGAGAACTATTTGTATAGGAAAACCAACTGTAGTAGTATTAGAAGCTCAAGCGACAGTCAATACTCCACCTGTCTCTAAAAACATGAACTCCATACGTCTTAATGCTCTCTTTATTAAGTCAGCATAACAATTGATAGGCACCACAGCTCAGAGAGCAAAGTTAAAACTTTTTTTTCAGACTGCTTTTACCATTTAGGTTTGACCATGTGACCTGCAAGCAGTCCAGAGACAGCCTATATGCTGGACCTAGGTCAGACAACTAGCAGTTGTTACTAGCAAGATCACCTAGTTATCTTGTGACCCAGCTGCATGGCCAACCCATTCTATCTTTTGCAGCTAAGAGGCAAAATGAGAAAGCCACTGCCTATTATCCACTTACTGAGTGGTTACCACTCTCCCTAGTCTGCCATTTCACACTTTCCCTTTCATTTGAAGCTTTTGTTGTGAAGCCAGCCAAAGTCCAATTTGAATTTTTGACAGAGGAAAAAAAATAATCCTAAATACAACGAAATTCTAAACAGATACATTACTATCTTGAAAAGGCAGCTGTTTGTTACAGACTAAGATTACAAGTTATTTTTTTATTTATTACAGTGAATACTTAAAGTTGGGTTAGAATAAACACAGGCTTTCACTGTTTTGAAATTTAATTCAGTGGAAGCATGGGTCTAGCAACTCTAGAGTAGGCTGGGTTTTGCCAGATGCCTACCTCTTGGCATATGTGAATGTATGTGATTGTTTCTGTGAAGTGTCAAGGCAATTAACTCATGTTTCCAAAGCAGAAGCATTCCCTGTTTTCTTGAGGGACTTTATGTCACAGCCTTGGAATAGTGTCAGAATAAGTTGTTTCCTATACAGACAAAGTTTCATGCATATGATGGAGAGCTACAAAAACAGAAAAGATGTCTTTCTCCAGGTTATCTTTTCCATTCCAGGATCAGGTCTTTACAATAAGAAATGTGAACATGAATTTCATAGAATCATAGAATAGTTTGGGTTGGAAGGGACCTTTAAAGACCATCTAGTCTAACCCCAATTTGATTCAGAAGGCTCCATGAAGGCAATATAAAAATTAGCAGACAAGTTTGATATGTTACCACATTAAGGTGTTTCAGAAGCACTTCAGAACATACCCATTAGTCTTCTGTGTTGAGTGCAGTTTTAGCCATAAGATGATCTGCCTTAATTATTTCCTGATGCAGACTGAGGGAACTGGCTTCTACAAAAACAAATTACAAAAAAATCCTATTCTTTGGGACAGGTATAGAACATAACACTTTCATTTGTGGTCACAATGTGGTTTAGGTTTTTCTCCTCCCTACACACATGGATATCCAGTTGATGCGAACATAACTGTACAATCATGGCGGCATTTTCACATACATGTAATAGCAGACATTCTCCTGCACTTCAGTATCTTAGTTACTATATACTGTACAACACACACACTCTAAAGAACAGGAAAATAAATAAGTCAAATTATCATCATTAGCATCAATACTGTCCTAAATCTAACTTTTAAATCGTCACATAACTTTTTATCATCACATATTTTTGTTTATAATTACTACATTTGCAATTATCTAGCTTGATCTGAGACTGCTGGTTTATGCAGAGAAAGGTCTCCCTCATGTGGAAATCTGCCTATCAGCTGTAAAACAAAAACTGCATTTTGCTTCTTAATAAAGGTTCCATTGCTTAGATTTGCAGATTCGTTTTTGGAAAGTATCACTTCGTATACTTTTTACAACATTTTCGTTCATCGGAGCTATCGTTACAGTGTGAAAGGAAAAAACCTTTGATAAGATAGGATCACAAGAATTTAAACGTGTTTAAAAAGAAAGCAAAATACTTCAAAATCCAGTCAGAATGTAAGGGAAATTAATCTTGGCAAAATTCACAGGTTTAGGATAATTTTGCATCCATCAGTTTCCTCAGTTTTCCTTTAGAGCTGTTCTGAATACCATTCAAGTTGTTCTCATACATGTGATTTCCATGTATTGCCTTTTCATGACCCAGCAGAACTGGGGTCTAAAACTGTGACTGTGAGAGTTAATTAGAACTGAGTTAATTATGTGGTCTGGTAAGACTACATAGTTAATATATTTTGGCTACAAATATTTATGTTTCCTCACATCCGTAACTAGCGTGGCTCAAAAATAAGTCCTGTCAAATTTTCCAGTTCAAAAACTAATTAAGCTGCTTTTCTTCCCCAGTTTAAATGCTTTAAAAGAAAACCACACAGAAATAAAGTTTCAACTGAACATTCACAATTGTGGTTTTTTTCCCCCTGAAACACATAGATTTGACCCAAAGTGAATGCTTTCAGTTTTCTTTTGCTAGAAAAAGAAGAAGTCTCTTGAGATGACCAGGCACATCCTCTTACTTTGTGGTTGAACATACAAATAAAAATACCAACCATGTTTACAGCTATGGTTCATATGTATAAAATATATTAGCTAGTAACCAAAATTAAAGTTTGTTCATATAGGTGTTGTAATACCAAAACCAAAGTAAGGTATGATACCTAAAGACAAGAAAAGTGCACTTGGATTAGCAGTTTTATTTGGGTGGTGTAGAGTTGGCTTGTAAGACTCATTTTTCCTGATCTTGCAGAAAAATTGCAAAATATTTTCTCAATTATTTTCACACTCCCACAGCTGAAATCATTAAATCTATGAAGCTTTTTTGTAGCACCTCTGCATGCCACACCGAAAAGGAATAGGAAAATCTTGGATTGACTTTTACCATTCCCGTTGGGGACATCTTGTTACCTTCCTTCCTTATAGGTATCTCAAAATACTTCACAAACTAACTGAAACCATTATAATTGCTCAAGTATAACTTTTCAGTGACAGTGTTGATATAATTTGGAAAACAGAGACCTGATTTGAACATCAACAAAAAAGAAAAAGTGGTGGAAGAACTGTGAAGGTCATAGATTTTGGCTGTTTTTCCTCAAGGAAGGGAAGGAAATGGTAGCTCAAACGGTAGGGTTTTTTTTCTTTTTAGTTATACTGCATAAGTTTATAAATGATACAAGAATTTAACATGCATCAAAATGAAGTCTAAAAGTATCACACAAGTAGCTCTGCTGTAAAGCTGTCTGGGGCAGGTTCTCAGTCTTGAAATTTGTCAGGAAGCTAGACTGAACCCAAACCATGATGAAATCAAACATGCTTCCTCTCCATCAAAGACACTGGTTACCATCAATACAATAGAAGAATGCAGAATAAGAATGAATCTGTTTCTTTTATTGCTGTGAAAAAAGTGTCCTTTTTTTCCCCTCCAGTTTTAAAATTCGTTCACAAGACATAGTTTAAGCATAGTTTAATCTATGAAAAGAGAAACATGGCATCAACTCCCCATACTGATTAGTATTATTTCATAACAATTAGAAATAATTACTGTCCAAATTTCTCAGCTTCTGCACGTCTCAGAATTTTTTCCCTGATGTGTTGAATTTTGTAGTCCTATGCAATTTTAGAAAATTCACATTTTTATTTATACAATTAAAAAAAAAAATCATCAAAAAGTGACCCTATTTCCCTAGAGTGATACATAGTTACGATGTGAAATACATTGACATTTCCAGCTCATTCCATACTTATACACCATTACAAAGGAACCAGAATTTTACTGAACACATAATCCCTTACTCAATAGGAAAGCTCTCTGGCTTGGTTTACGCTCCAAGAAATTTTGTAGCATATCCATCCCATCCAAAGATCCTCCAGGTTTCAAAATGAGGTTTCTGTATTTCATCCCAGCCTGATAAAAGGTAAAGCAGAATGTTAGTATTTCTTATCTTGCGAACCACCTCTTTTCTGTATCTGTTGCATATTTAAAAATCTACTCATGATTAAACATCTTCCCTCCTTCCAGCTTTTCTTAATACCAAATCAGGATACACCAGAAGTATAATTTAGATTTGCTGGAAGAACTCAAGAGAGCAGAAGTTTAACCTATTCTTGAAGAAATAATTTTTCTTGTGGTTTTACATTGTTTTGGAACCTACAATTGCAACTTGTCTGGAAGACATTCTGTAAAGCGTAACACATGCACAATCTCCAAACAACCTTCAGTGATGAATTATCCCCATGACTGACTGGCTGGAAAAGGGAACCTAACATCCATTCTCTCTTAATGGCTGTTTTCTCTTTCTTTAATCTCTGTTTGGAGAACAGAGATGATAATTCATAGATAGATAGATGTAGCGTTGAGGAATGACATGCCACATACACACATATTATATGCACAGTAGTATATATGATACATACAAACACATCTAACTCCCCTATTAAAGTATCTTAAAGTAACAGAGACTTAACTCAGGTTTTATTTTCAGGAAGAAACATTATTACTTCAGAAGGAATGGACTCCTTTCAAAAGAATGAACCAAGCTTCTGAGACAACAGTAAGTAATGAGGACTTTCTCAACAAGAGGTCATATTTTAAAAAACCTATCTGGAGAATTTTGGGCTTCCGAGACATGACTATCAATGAGAAAATATTATTTTTCATGCAGATGTCCCAGATGTTTCTGATATTGAAGAAAACAATGTTCTTCCTTTTAGTTACTGTATGTACACATATATACTTCCCCCACACGTCAAAGCTATGAGATTACAGGATCACACCACTTCCTGATAGCTGTACTGAAAAAACAAGCACAGGTCTTTTTAACTGATGGACTTCCATGACTTAATTGCATTACCAATCGCATTGTCTGAATTACAGCTGGAAAAAACTAAAATGCAAAAAAAAAAAATATTCACTGAAGCACTACTTATACTTCACTATTTGTGTTAGTTTCCTGAACATTAGCAGCAAATAAAGATACTGTTCCTTGTAGTTTAAAAGTGTTATTTGAGTAGACTTGAATCTTTGCTGTTGTCTCTCCAGAGCCAGCACATTGCTCAGTTCTAGGGAGACCAGAGGTAATTTCAGATAATGTGCAAGAATTGAGGAGTCTGATGACCACTAAGTTAGAGTTAAGTGTTTGCTGAAGAATTTTTATAGATACAGTCTCTGAAACTAGTTTCTATAACCGTTGCTCAAAACAGGAAGAGAGGTTTTATTCTAACAGGAAGAGGTAAGCCAAATTTCTAAAAGCCCTAGTCATAATACCATAACCATTTTCCTTTCCTGCTGTTCTGAGGACTAGTCTAAATCTAGATATAACGAAATATGCATAACTACAAAAATCATACTGGTATCTAGTATTTGTTTATAAAAGATTGTTTGTCCCATCCTGTGGAACTCTATTACACTTACATGGAATGCAAATAAGGAAAACAAGTTGAAAGAGAACCAATGTGAGAAGATAGCATTGCTCTGAAGAGGGAAGGAAAATCTTCACAGAGTTATCCCTGAAGTTATATCGGCATTCAAGCAATGTGTGTGTGTGCACACATATGCTAGAGAGCGAGTGACAGACACACACACATTTTTCTTCCTCATTTCTTAGCCTGGATAGCAGGCTTCACATTAAAAGAGGCACTAGTTGCCTTTTAGCTGACCCATAGCAAATATTCACTCCTAGCATAATTAATTTATTCTCAAACAATACACAGAAAACAAAAATCTCCACAAAAAAATCAGAATAAAAGGCACTTTCATCCCTCAAAAGAAGTAAAGGCCACAGAGCAATTCTGGCAAACTATAGCTTAGGGTTTTGACTATACAATCACTCAGAAAAGAGTTTTGAGAATAGGGAGTAAAGCTAACAGCAAAAAGGGAGGGCTGTGCATGTGTCAGAACAGAGAACTGACACAAAGTCCCACATGTCTGGCACCAGCACCCTTATCCATCCCTCCAAACTGCTAACAGTTAAAAAAAGTTAGTAAGTCTGACCCCTCCCCCAATGCCATTTTTAAGATCCATATGAACAGCATTTTATTAAAAAGTTATTTTATTCTCTCATTTAACTTGCCATTTCTTCTCTCCTGCTCTTCTTTACGAATGACATTATTCCCATTGAATAAGGAGGTATGGTTATTCTCACATGTACCTGTCATGAATCCCTAGCACTTCAAGATCAGGCTTGACCTCCAAACTTCATCACCTCTCCTCTCAAACTATTCAGTTTGTTGCTTTTCTTTGTAAAACACCTTTTGGGTTTAATTAGCCCCTACCCCATCTCTGCTTTGGACTCCTCTCTTTGTCCAGGTCAAAGTCTAACCTTGTTTACTTTCTCCACCCTCTAGAGGGAGGGACAGTTCTAGAAGTTCTGGTTGCTGTGATAAGGAAAGGGAGGAATGAAGGCAAATTCCAGGAGAGGAACAGGAAAGTCAAGCACTTTCTACTCTCTTCTTTACTTCTCTCTTGTATACATTTACTGAAGGGAAGAACATTTACTGAAGGGAAGCTGGCTGCTGAATTCAGAAGACAGATAAGAGGATCAGGAAAACCGAAAACTCTTTCCCATCATGGAACTGCAGCATCTCAACTCAAGTCTAATATTATAATCTCTGAAAAATAAAAAAGCTTGCCAGCACTGGCAGGACTACTAACCACATCACTAATTATAGTTTCTTTCTGCTGGAGGCAGAAGAGGCTGGAGAATGACACAAGGGAAAAAAAGCCCAGTAAATCTAGAACCTGTCAATGATTTGAACTTCAAAAGCCCCTTGAGAAAAAAACTAAAGAGGAGAAAATTTGTGAGTTGTGCTGTGAAAGAGAAAGCTCAAAATAGATTCAGTTTTCTAAACAATAACTACATAAAAGTACCACATACTTGATATACTATTAATGGAAATAGAGCACCATTATCATACAACTTTCACAGCAGAAGAATATGCACCTGCTCTTGCAATGGAAGAATATGTTTTTTCGGTTTAAAATTAAAGAGGAAGGCATTAGTCAATGTGACACAATGTCTTAAAAGTGTCATAATATAATATTAAATATATGACTATGTAAGAATTGTATTAAAATCCAAGTGCTCTTGGAAATTTCAAGATTATTTTCTAAAGTAATTATTTATACACCTTTTTTTTTGTTGATCTGAACTTCACAGGTACAGAAGAAGTACTTGAGATGTTATACCTATGAATCATGATTGCAATTAATGCGGTTTCAGAGACAAAGAGCAACAAAAGTCTTTAGTAAAAAGTATTCATCACCTACCTTTGGATTCATTATTCCTTCTTGCTTAAAGCAGCTATAAAAAATGTCAATGGAAAACACTTCACTCCACAGGTATCCATAGTACTGACCATCATAACCACCTGCCAGATGTCCAAAAGTAGCTGGCATGTTTGTTCCTTGAAAGGTAGATTAACATTAATTTATTTAAATCAAATGCACTTATTTCTTTGATGTATACAGTACTTCAACTTTAAGAATAAATTAATAAGGAATTTATACCAACTACTTTGAAACTTCCAGCATAAAGGGTCTGAGTATGCCTCAAAGTATTGGCCATATTCTGTTCACTACAAAGGAAGCTCAATTTCCCATTTTAGGCTAGTTGCACATCCAACACAGATGTTACAGAACATCTAAAGTGGTATTCACATCATGTCACTCTAAAATATAACCTGCAAAAGGTTAAGTTTTATATTTACCTTAATCTTCCTTCAGAAGAGATCATTAAGATCACCCCAAGTTTCAAAGTAATTATTTCAGCTTTATAAAGTAGATTCTTTTATAAACAACAACTTGGGATTTTTTGTATGCCAAGCATTACTGGGAAAGAAAGGCATGTTTAATCAAACCATTTGGACATGCTGTATAAAAGCTTCATGCTGACATACCTGGAGTGGCAGGAATTCCTAGAATCTCCATACAGTATTTAGCATATTCATCTGCTGGGTCAACAGATGGCTTTGTATGCAGTGCCTGGTCAACTTTGCTCAAAACAATCTGACGGAGGGTTAAAAGGCCTAATTGGGTGAGAACATTTAATTAACTAGCATCAAAGTAGCTGGAGTGTCTTTAGCACCTTTCATTCAAAGATGTCAACATGCATCCTAAATTATTAGAATTTTAACCATGGAAAAAACTTGGAGTTATGTCATTTCCATCTGAATTGCATCGGTTACAAGAAGCTGAGAGGCATATTTTTAATAAAAAATTGTCATTATAAACTCCATCTTTTCAAATGTTATTTTCCTCACATATCAAAACCAGAATAAAGCAGGTATTTTAAAAGCAAATTTCAGTATTTAAAATTATGTTTTCAGCTGTTTTCACTTCCAGTATACCATTTCATTCAGGGCTTGCACAGATGGTATTATCTACCCTAAGACACTTCAAAGAACAACAAGAACTGCTGCTGCAGCTGCTGTAGGCTTTTTTGAAGATGGTGTCAGACAAAATGCTTATGTAGGTATAGTACCTGTACAAGCCAGAAGGACAAGGACTTCTTGTTCAGGATAGGGGAGCAGTATGAAATAAACAGCAGTGGCTTAATGACAAATTGTACCATAAATGGGTAAGACTATGATATTGGGGGAGTCCTGACTACAGGGAGAGGGGGGTGAGAGTGACAGCATAACGAGATGATAGGTAATGACATGAGATTACAGGCTCGGTTTGGAGATACATGTGAGGTGGTACAAGATGTGGAAGGAGAAGAGAATTGGGACCTTAGTTTGGGAAGGCAGTATATCTGCTGGGAAGGCAGAGAACATCGACTTAAGGTTCTGCATTGAGAAGTTAAGAGGCTGTTTGAGCAATACAGGGCTACAACACTTCTGTCTGGGTTATGCTATCTATGTTCAATAAATTTGCAAACAACTTTCATGTCTGTCAAGTGTCATGTGCAAATCAAGTGTAGACAATACATTTAGAAAATCTGATACTGTATTCATGCACAGTCCCTGCCCTGGGCTACCAGAAAAAACACAACAGAAAACCCAGGAACTTCCCCTCCCTCCTCCCAATTTTAAATGAGCAAAGTTGGTAGGTAAAAAAGTCACAGGGAGAGGAATGCAAAGATATTTTAGTCCTGTGGGTAACCTGGAAAATCAGAGCTGCCACTGTTCCTGCAAATAGTGGTATCTGTCATCATAGCCTTTATTAATGGTGGTACCCATGCAAATAAACCCAGAAAGACAGTGATAAGTATACACACAGAAGAAATATAATGGACAAGTTATGTTTGTTCTTTAATGTTTCCCCACCAATTTTTTAAATTATATATTTTTACACATACACTGTGGGGAGAGAGGGCAGAGAGATACCTGTATTAGCCAGTCTAGAGGCAGCAAGTTTCTCAAGGAGCATGTCTCCAACATGGCTTTCATCTTTATAATGTCTTGACATTTGCTGTAGTGGTTCTTTTTCCCATACCCAGTTCTCAAACATTTGTGAAGGTACCTCTACAAAGTCTGTTTCCACATTAGTTCCACTAAACCTAGCAAAATCAGTCTAAAAGGAAAAGCCATTGTATTAAATGAAAATAGAAGCCAGGATTTCTAGCAGAATATAAACTTTCAGATGCCAAAATTTCAGAGTTAATCACAGGAAAAGGCATCATTTGAACAGGTCAATAACAACAACAACAACAACAACAATAGTAATAATAATAATAATGTGAATTTTAAAGAAAAGAGGGCAAAAATTCAGATATAAGACTATCACGAAGCAAAAAAATAGATTACTCAGTAGTTATTTACTGCATTCTCTACTGGCGTGAAACAGTACTCCAGTTTTCTTAATATTATTGATTTTTACCTTTTAGCTTATGACAGCAATACAAATGTTTCTGTGCTGTCTTATGACAATGATATAATTTGTAAATTGTTGTAAAATTTTGTTATATTACCCCAAAGTAAAATAATAAACTCCAATTATACACTTATAAAATAGTTTATTGTATTACAGTCTACCGCACTGATTCAAAGATTTTACTTGACCAACTTATCCTATTAAGCTTTGTCCTAACTGTCTTCATTCATAAAGTTAATATGGTTAACATACAGCACAATTTTTTGAGCCAGTAATACATGGCGTGAAATAAATGAATCCTAGCAACTTTATCCATGAAAAGTCTCAAAATCTGACACTCAATCACTGATAGAAGAATCTTCCTTCTGAAAGCCAAGCACATTAGAGCTTTTTATTTTTTACTTCAGCATCATCAATCACTTCATGTTTAAAAAGCCCCCTCCAGATATTAATTTTGAAGAAAAGTTTTGTAGAGTTAAAAATCTTCATTAAAATATATTCCAAACCCAAAATATTTCTAAAAAGAAACAGTCACTTTTGGAAGACAGTTGTTCAAATGCCAACAGAAGTTATTTTGTCTCACTCTACACTTGCCCTGTAATAAGTCTACCTCCTCTTGCCAACCCAATTTTATTGTTCTTCCCTTCTCAGCAACATTCTAACACAACATTTCAAGTGCTAAAAGAAAAAGAGAATTCTCAGTTTCCCAAACGCCCTCTCTAAGAGCTGTAGATATTCTTGGGTTCCATCCTCCACTGGGGAATAGTTGCCCCAGGAGTACTGGCTTTTGAACTTACTTTCTTGCAGGATTACAAAAAAAAAAGCATGTATAATGTAGGGCATAACACAGAATTGACAGCTATGTCATGTTCATATATCTTCCTCTCATGTCTTCAGAAGAACAACAGAAAAGGAGAAAAACATTTGCCTTCATTTACACTTGTGGGTTACTCAAATCCATAGTTGTAACAGGCTGGACCTTCTTACTGTACTTGCTGAATAGCAGCTATGAAGAAAAGCCAGGAAGCATCAGCTGGGAAGAAATGGCGATAGAAATGGCTAGAGCAGAAGGCAAGAGGAGTGCAAGAGTTTGTTGGCCTCCAGATATCCTTATTTACCCATACACAAGTGCACCATGCAAACAAACACGCTAACAAAAAAATATTAAGACATTTGGTTGAAGGTTCTTCAATAGCTCTCCTTCCCTAACAGCATAAACATATCCCCTCCCTGCCCTGATACCTCACTTTCCAGCAGACTCCCAGTACATTACGAAGAGTATCACTCTCCCAAAGCTGACCTTTACCAGCAGCTCACAGATTCCCACCCAGTCCAATCTCCGCATACCCTTTAAATGCCAAGTTTTAACATGCTTAAACAAATCATCATATGAAACAAGATAGTGCTTTGCACACACAAATCCCAGAGGACAGTATGTTCTTATGTGGGACTAGCAAGTTATTTGCAGGTGTGCAAGTAACAATTTACATAAAATACAACAGCAGTAAGCACAGTAGCTATGCACACAGAAACCACCTCAGCAGTGTGAGAGACCACTGGAAAGCAGGCTTCCCTGACCTGTGTGCAATTCCACAGCAAGTGAAGTACATATGCATTGGTATTGTTGGCTTGGGCTGCCCAGAAGGGGCTCTGCAACACCCAGGCACATCCTCATTGGTTATCAAAATGTTGCAGTCAATTTTGTACCAATGCTGAACGTGTCTCATCCATAAATACCTTCTAGGTAGTTTAAAAGAAAGAACAGGTTTTATTTCTCAATTCTTGAACTCAGAAACACCTGTCTTATGGGGAAGATGATCAACTAATCATTATATTTTTACCTTCGACATGATACAAAAATATCTAAGCAAGTCTAGCTACTTGTTCTGAAGTTTGCTTGAACGTCATTTGTTTAATTCTAGATTTAATATAGAGATTTCTATGACTTTGTTTCTTTATTCTGCAGTCCTAGGATCAAGTCCTAGGATCAAGGTCAAGAATTAAAATCCAATGTGTGTCATATTTCTCTGATTTTATTATTTGGTACTTGTTTATAAAGAAGATGAAAGCAGTGCTACACAAAGTCTGGATTTGTGTATTATGTGAATAATTTGGTGAATGAATACTGAGACTTGTCTCTCTCTGAAACATAAAATTTTCGTAAGGCCAGTAATAAATTTATCATCTAGCAGAATCAATTTTACACGTAAGTAAAAATGAAACCAGCACTTTTACAACTTTATTGTCATCTTGATGCGAAATCTGCAGACTAGCTTCAGTTCCTTCCGGTCACTGTGAGAACCCTGACTGTCAGATAGGAGAGCAGAAAATAAAATAGCTCAGGCAAGACCTGTTTTATGCTTTTGATGTAAAGAGTGATAGCTCTCAAGAGTACTAAATGCCAAGATGCTGGAAACTATCTGGACTCACAAATCATTTGCATTCGTAGGTACAGCAACCTTTTTTTGCTTCTAATACCTAGCATGCTACTAGAAGTAATAAAAAGCCCTCTGATAGCTGTAACAGAAGCCACCACTGAGCACCTTCTTTACCTCACACATGGATCTCTTTTACTCGTTGCAGGTACCTGCATGGTGCAAATGTATATGTTCCTATGAAAATGTTTTTCACAAGAAGGTGTATTTATTGCTGTAGTTTTAAATAAAAATTAAAACAACAACCACCAAAAAAACCCCAACCTGCCACTTTGAAAAATAACCAAAAAAAGTGCGTATGTACTTTACTAAAATTAAAACCCACCAAAATAGACTTATACCATGCTTTGAGACAGTGGAGAAAGAAGTAGGTCTTACACTGGAATTGAAACATCACTAACCTGTGCACATATCTGATGCATTACATGACCAAATTCATGGAAGTAAGTCTTTACTTCATCGTGTCGCAGCAATGATGGGTGATCTGATGCTGGTTTTGTGAAGTTGGTTACCAGAGCAGCTACAGAGATCATTCTGCTGCCATCAGAGAGAAGACAGCTGGGTTGGAGACCAAAGCATGCTGCATGCCCATACTTTCCCTCTCTGTATAAGAAAACATATCAGACACTATCTTCAAATCACAAGCCTGCTCACCAGAATGGCAAAGCCTATTCAAGAACAGGGACAATCAGTCAGTGTCTCTTTAAAGATTTACACAAAGAAATTACATCTTTTCACGATGTCTAAGACTCACTAAGTTTAAGATCCTGTTAAGAACACAAGAGGAAAAAAACCCAGTACTTAAATCACATCAGTTTAAGATTCACAGCAGCATTTACAAGAATTTGATTTTTACTTAAATACTGGAAGTATATATACTTTAGATGTCAATTCTATTCTGTAACAGGAAGGACTAGGTTCTGTCCTCTGAAGCTGTATTTTTTCTTTCATTACAGGAGACAAAAGAATACAGCTTACTGCATTTTCAGTGTGATCCAAAAGTTTAAAGAAAAATTATTTTGAAATTTTTTCCCTAAACCCAAGTAGTTAACTGGGTAGTTAAGTCAGAAGAGCCTTACTAACAAATAGCTTCAGCTATTTGCTGCAGCTTCAGCAATTCACATGATATGCAGAAAGGGGGAAGCAGGCAAACAGGTGAAGGAGATAACACGTGCCTGTCTTAAAAGGAACAATTTATGTACTATTGTATTGACTAACCTAACTTTCTTGACCCAGAGAAGCCTTAAATCAATTTATATTAAAAAGGGTATCAGCCAATTTATAAATTGCTAAAGAATAATTAAAAAAAACCCCAAAACAAGAAACAGTGAGAAACAGTTAAAAAAGACTAGCTAAGAATAAAACCTGTCAAATCAGTCTAGTCTCCTAATCTCTGACAGAACACAGATGAAGCTGTAAATAGCTACAAAGAGAGCTGGAGAGCTGCAGAGATCAACCAGGAAGTACATTTCAAGGTGTGCTCAACAGGAATCTGTTCTTGGTCCTGATATATTTGATATTTTCTCTAGCACTCTCAACAACAGGGTACAAAATACCCATATAAAGTGTAAAGAGGAACTGGGAGAAACTAGGAACACTTGGCAGATAGGGTCTGAACAGACTGGAGTAACAGTTCAACATAAATGAAAAGTAAATCACAGTATTACAGTTAAGAAGGAGAAAAGTTCATAGAGGCAAAAAATGATGGACAACTGACTAGATAGCAATAACTACAGAAAATAAACAAAGTAGTAATGTTTCATAAACAATATAAACAAGAAACGCAGTAGTACTGCAAAAAAAGAAAAAGTGTAAACAATCTGAAAACAGTCCAGAGGACAATTTAATGAACACAGTCTTGTCAGTGGGACAAATATTTACTTCCAAACGCATTTAATTTCAATGACACCAGCAACCCACTAAGAAGACCAATTCAATTTTAAACACACAAGTAAAACACTAAGTCATAATTACCTGGGGTAAAGGTCCAAATAGAACTGCCCTAACATTTCTCCTGTTGAATTATCCTTTACTGTATAAAGAGTAACACTGTCATGCCAAACATGAGCGCTTTCTACTTGTTCAAATGCAAGTCCCAGCAGCTTCTGGTAAATATTCAGTAAGCCCTCTGTAACAGCCTCAATTGGGAAGTATTCCTTCAGCTTTTCTTGATCTATGGAGTACTTCAGCTCTTCTGTTTTGTTCATATAATAATGAAGATCCCATGCATTGATTCTTCCATCATAATCAAAGTTTCTTTCTTTACACTCCTTTTTCTTCAAATTTAGAATGAATTCTCTTTCTTCCTCAACCAATGGCTTTAGCTTCTTACTCAAATCATCTGAAACAAAGATTGCCTTGGAATCAACTTCTGTGCTTCTACTATAATGTGTATTCCTATAAAATACACTCATAACTTTAAGCACATGCCCCAAGAGTGGATGCTAGTTTTCCATTTGTTGACTAACAGCAAGCAAACTGTCTGCTTTCTTGTCTTAATGAGTTTTAATTGCGGGCATGCTATAAACAATACAGGAGTCCATACAGGCCTAGCAGTACTGTGAAGGGTTTTGGTCAGTTTAGGCTTTTTCAAAGACATCAGAAATGGAAAGCAACACTAGACACTTTTGCTTGAAGCCTTTGATTTTACCTCATGTAATCTCATGTTTCTGCAGAAACAGCTGACTGGAAGTGCAACACAAAATTCAAACAGTACTTTTTCTTCCAAGACTTTTCAAAACAGATTATGACCTACTTCTAGCTAAAGTCCTATGAAAGAACAAGAGACTAAAGAGTTCTTGCCTATACGGTGGCTACCTTCTAGACTACTGAAGCCACTGGATATTAATCTCTGTGATCCCAATTTTTTCCAATATAGCTTTTCTTGGACAAGAAAGGGTCATAGCACTATGAATCCAATATATTGAATATAAAATATTTAAGCTTACTGAAACTCCTATAAAGTACATACTGTATTTATTTTCTTGTAAGTCTTTCTGGACTACCAGACACTTTTTTCTTCCTTAAGAATTCAGGTTAATGTTCACTATTGGTATCTAGAGTGTAAAATTTAGGAACTGCCACTCCTGTTTCTATGTAGGCTTAAGGCACAATATGAATTTACATGATTGAAATACTGTCTGCAGCTTGTGTTATGCTAAATTCAGAATATGTGATAGGACAGAATGCTTTTCTTTGTAGCCATAAGATCGCCTTATGAACATTGATTTAAAACATGAATATATATGAACAAAGCAAAGCAGATCATACTGTCATGCTTGTAGCTGAGGCTATTATCAAAAGAACTAAATTAAAACAGACAATTAATTTGATGAACATTCTCCCTCTACGAGAATTACCATGACACATGATATTTATGAATAGAAAAGAATATGATCTTGTACTGTAAAAAGTTAAAGTCACAACAATAACTGCTAAGTTATGACATGTGTCAGCTTCAAAACAAATGAAAAACTACAGTATTATATAAGCCCATTTAGAATTACAAAAATATAATGAAAAGAAAAGAGTCCAAACTATTTTAAGTACACTTAAAATAAATCGGGTAATTCTAACATTTAAATATAAATCAAAATGAAGTGTAAGTTCATTGGCAAATATATGGATAATTGGTATTGCCAAATATGGAGCTGAGCTCACACCATAACAGAAATGTGACAGAATTACAGGTGAAGGAAGAGGTGCATTTGAACTTTACTGATGTAAAAACACAAAAAAACACTACCACCAAACAGACTTCATTGCTGTACGAAATTATTTTGGAGGGTTTATTTATACAATATACAATCTTAAGTGGTGTTAGGACACATTAATAAACAAACACATACTATTCTGTAGAACTACATAATTCCAGAAAGTAGAGGTTAACTCTATGCGCAAGAGTGGGCCCAGTGAGGTCAACAGGATGACTATAAATTCATAAACTGCTCAGTTTAAAATTTTCAAGATATCTCTGTTTTCAGATCGAATTCCATTAAAGGACTTTTGAATTCCAGATTTAAACTGTCATTCCAGATCTAATTTTTTAATTCAGCTCATGGAAGTTGCATCATCACATATTGTAATCTTTCATTATACTTAATGCAGTTGTATCAGAAAAAGACACTAAGGCTGCAGATGCACAAAAAATTGCAGCTAACCTAATTGAATGAAAAGCTGCAACTGTGACGCAGCCTCTTGAACTGATAAAATTGCTTAGGCTGCACATGGTATCCTGGTTCTAAATTAGGATAACTGCATTTTGGGGCAGAGAAAGAATAACTGCTTGCCTACATTGGCTGTCACTAAGCAGTTATTTTCAGATTTTTGTCTTGTGATTCCCTGTTTTGGAGCAATTGCATTTGTACAGCTATGGTCTAAAAAAAATATATGCCAGAACAGAGGCAACAGAGAATTCCTTTTCCGTCTAAACATGATGGACTCTGTGACCCAATTATGTATTTAAATTTATCTTGGCTGCGGAGTCATGTTGCCACACCAAATATAAAAGTATTGTTTATAAATAAGAACAAACCTAAGAAGGCTGTTACGTTATCTGTGCTCTTTGCAGTGTTTACCTCCAGGACAAAGTTGGCATGTGTATTATAACCAAGAAGCTCTGCTACTTTTGCCCTTAGTGGAAGCAACTGCTGAAGAATTTTTGTGTTCTCCTAAAAAAAAAAAAAAAAAAAAAAAAAAAAGGAGGCAAATTTGTAAAGTGAAACCAGAAAATGCATGTTATCAAAACAATTATCTGAATAATATCTGTAATGATAAGAAAAAGCAAACATTTAAAATTAAACACTTTAAGATATAAATATAGAATAATGTAAGTTTAGCTAGATTCCTGTAATTTTTTTGTCACAGCATTTGATTGCAGGTAGCTAGTTTTCTGGTCAATCTGAGTCATGATTCTCCCTTTTTTAATTTTTCTGTTTTAACTAACCAAAATTTAATTAACCAAAATTTATCTGTTTTAAGTAACCAAAAGATATCCTTTTAGGATAATAACAAATCTTTGACTGTTGCAAAGAGTTTATTTCCTTTATCAATCATTTAAATGTGAAAGATAACAGGGAAATGGCTGGCAGCAGGCTTAACTCCTTGTTAGTGGTGAAGAAAGACTGCAAAACAATTGTGCAAATATTCAAAGCTTGTTTGCAAATTTCCCTCTTTTGCCATTCTGACAGTAGCAGTCAGGGAAAGAGATGTGAAACACAAAAATGCCAGGCCCTGACCTAAATGTGGTGGAAGATCCCTGAGAAGCTGAAAATGTAACTGTTTTAGCCTCCAGTTCTGGAAAAAGTGAGATTTCTCAAGGAAAAAACTTTTTTTTCAAGCACTAGGTTCGAAGAATGTCCCACAGTTTTAACAGCAAGTCCTTTAAGTGTGCTGACTTGCAGAGTGTTCAGTTCTTGGTGCCATTTTATCTTATCCTGTACTCTTCACATTTGCCAGCACTTCAAGTACAAAAGCTCAACTCTGCCATTGTTCTCTAATGAATGGTTGGTACAATTGTCTGAATGACAATTCTTCTATCCTTTCTATCCTTTTCATTATTTTTGTACCTGTCTAGGTGCCTGGACTCATCAGTATAAAAGAAATTATTTGGGAAATTATGTCTTCTTTTTATAAGGCATGTTTCCAGCTATTTTTCAGATAATTAAATGAAACTTTTATAAAAATTAGGTTTTTTTAAAAATCTAATTAAAGTTCTCATCAATATGCAATGTATTAATTTCACATTTAATCACCTGTATTTCATAATTAAAACGTGTGCTTAAATAACCCCTCTTATTCTGAGGAATCCCAAAGTACTACAGAAGCTACAATCAGATGTCCTTCTCTGGGAGGAAAGTGCCAGTAAGCAGCTGCAAAACACTGTAGGGAAATTTGGCAAAAGATCAAAATCCTACTTCTATTTACAGCACCACTGAAACTTTAAGATATGTACACACACACACAGGGGGATCATCAACTTCTAAGGTCTTCAGACATCAGAATAAACTGGAGCAAGGCACTGTTAAAGATCACACTGATAAGTTGTGATTTCGTAGTACTAGACAATATATAGAAGTCAAATCTAACATTTAAATGTCCAGCTCCATTTTTCAACTCTGTCATTACCCTGTAGAAAAGTCAATATGCAACATACCTCTTTGCATCTCGAGTTAAAGGCAGATTCCATTTTTCTCCTGGTTTCTGAAATGCAACACTTCTTCAAGACAGGAAAATAGTGGGGATACTTTAAAGTAATTTTATATTTGTCTTCCTCAGTCTTCTCTAAACTCTTAATAAAGTCATCAGGAAGGCCTTCTATAGAACACAATTGAATAAACGATGTTTACCAGAATTACCTACTCCCCTCTCTTTTTGTGAGATTGTTGCATTTGTTTTGCTGCAATCTAATTTGACATTAGAAATCTCCGTGGAAATATAACCCCTCTTTTTAGAACAATTTGCTAAAACTTTTTCAAATCACAACCAAGCAAAATAAAAATTGGAAATGCTTGTGAGCAAAAGAGAAATATATGTAAGGCTACCAGATAAAAAACGGAATATGACATAAAAAAATCTCTGGTGTTATTAAAGCACATTTTATGCCATGCCCTTCAGATAATGAATCCCCAAATTCTGTCACATGAAATCTCTAGATCAGTTTAAATGATTGAAGTAGACAAAATATATTGCAGGACAGAAAAGTTTTTCCAATAATTGCAATGAATATAATACACAGGGGATTGCCTGATAGTGGAGAACTGAGAAAAGAAGCAGAGGAGAGTAAAGTTATGAAAAAAAAAGTAGAACAGATATGCTAGCTTGATGGAAGGCAAACACTTCAGGAAGCACAAATCTATTAAGCAATCATAAACACCTGCAAAGGGTAATTCTAAACTGACTTTGGAGAAGGATTAAAAAGGAAACAGAGAAGATTGGAAAACAGTCAGAATTTCACTTGATGTAACCATCATTCACTGGGCCAAAAACAATTACTCCAGTAAAACCGGAAGGTTGAAGAAATGGAAAGAGCAAGCATACTACTCACCAAGTTCTTCCTTAGAAAATACAAGAAAGGTGTTTTCCTCATTCAAGTTTTTGTTAAAGTCTATACACAGCTCACTCAATTTTTTCTTCATCATCTTTATTTCCTGTTTGGGGTATAAACTGAACTTAGTGGAAAAACAAAAATCAAACTTGGCAATTGCTATCCTCCACACGAATAGTATTTCACTTTTTCCAGCTAGGCTCTCTACTAGCTGACAGTGAATACCAGCATTGAGCAAGTAACACACTGCAGGTAGCGTCATACTTCACTCTCCCTCAGCTTCCCTTCTATCTTTCTTTTGGTCCTGAGCAATATTGTTGCCAATGAACCCTGAGTCAGGGCTACCACTCCGACAACATTTCAAATGCGTTCTCAACTCAGGCGCACTGAACACATAAACACGTTCTCTGAACAGCATTATGTGCTAACATTCAATTACTTTCTGCTATTTGAAAAGCCTAAATTACAATTTTAAGTGTAAAAATATCCACTAAAATCAATGAGAATTAAGGGAGTAAAAATGCGTGCAACCTACGAAAAAACCACTCCTTTGGAATTGTACAGGTATGGCAAAAAGAAGAGAATACCCACACAAGACAAGACCATTCCAAAACTTTTTTTAAAATCCTGATATTCACCCATCTGAAACATTTTCTAATATATCTCATAGCATGTCTCTACTCCTTACTGTCAAGTTCACATAAACTTGGTAGTTACCAGTAGAATACACACCAAATACAAAACTTGGCAGAGACTATCATCAGTCAAGTTTTTACTTAAATATAATTCAACTATTGTCTCCTTATAAAGTATTTCAAAATTCCTTGAGAGGCATCCGTTGCCTTTAAGCAATGCAAATACACATGAAACTGTTCCCACTAACTGAAGGATGTGGATGAAGAATGATTATTTTCTACAACGGGTAAAGTCTATTCAAGAGTCATAACTGAGCTTGTTATACAACATCACTTAGAATTTAAAGAGAATTATGTCAGGATCTGAGATGCTGACAATTTTTCTTCACGATTTTCAGAAGTGACAAGTGCTTTTATATGCTTGAGGTAAATCCTCCCTTAATGGAGCCAAAATTCTCAGTGTGGCTTGTGCTCCCTTTAAGCTACCTCAAAATGCTAAAATCTTGGACACATTTGACCACATTGGTTAGTAATTGAAATTAAAATAGCTGTGTCTTTGTAACAATTACACATACTTCTGAAGCTTGGACTCACAAATAACATTTTTGAGAGGCCTCTTGGCTAGGAATCTATGTAATTTAGGCATTCTCTATAATCAGAATATATAACGAAGCTCTTCCAGATAGGCTGCTTTTACTCTGGAAGGCTAAGAGAGGTGATGCATACCACCTCTATCCACTGAGTACTGTGGGTGTCTAACAGATCAATTTAAAAACCTTAAGTTTAAAGGATGAATCTGGAACTAAGAACAGTTAAGATTAGAGCAGTAATTAAGCAGGTCCAAAAGCACAAAGTTCAAATATATTCTTAGTACAGCTATACAACCATAATATCATCCCTTCAACAGTTCGTCACCTTTGTTTATAAACTAATAGTCCATATTTACATTCTGCACTTCTTTAGGAAGATGGAGTCCGTTTCTTTTTCCCACTTGAACTGATTTCTCTAGATATCGCTTTGTTTCAGGCTTTACATTTTCAAGATCACAGGTTTGCTGAAATGACAGTATAGAATAATTGAATTTACCACATGGTGTAAGAAACATACCAAGCATTAGAAGGGTCTGAACAGAGTTGTTCTTTAGAACACCACCACAGTAAAAAAGGAACATCCCAGATTTTAGTGTGAAGGACTTCCCAAAAACAGTTACCTTATAGAATAGTATTCTTACATTGACGTAGCATGGTTTTAAAATAATTTTCTTTTACCAAGTATCTCAGCACATTTACATGCTGTCATAATGGCAAGCCCTTTTAGTTTATAGTACAGTGCACTTAAGCTTTTTCTGTAGAGATAGCTTTCTTACACGTACTTGAAGAAAATCAGTGCTATAAGGTAACACTGTACCATAAAACTTAGAGGGATTAAAAAAGACCCAAAAGATTAGACGTGTCTCCGAAGGTTATGAGATGGCATAAAATTTGAGCATATACATCATTTCTTTCAGAACAAATCAATCAGTGACAACAAATAAAACAGTATTTCTATGTCTGGTTATGCCATTACAAAGATCCTTGAATGGTCATTTCCTAAAGCAACCAACATTAAGAGACAAGATACTGGTTGTAACAGAACATGGATCAGTCCTGTGAGGGTCTTCCTTCAAACTGACTACAGCATAACTGTTTAATTCAGAAACTTGCCATTTTGCCCTAAATTGAAAATAACGCTGTACACATTCTAATTTTATCTTCTCATCTAAAAGGGGACATTTAAAAAAAGGTATTAACTTATAGTCCTTGTTAAAAAGGACATAAGTTCACCTTCAAATAAGAGGCTGTTGGAATTAGTTCTGACTTGTCTTAACAACCATCTCGTCTGCTTACCTACATACAATTAATTCTTGACTAGCACCTCTGAAAAGTAAGGACATTGAAATATGCAAATTTTATGAAAGAGTTACACAACTGTGTACAGCTGTCAACTAATGACCTGCCAGTGCAAACTACCTCTCTTCCTTAAACAGAAAAAATAAGAGACAGGAACCTAGTTTGTATTCCAAGAAAAAATAACTAAGAATAAAAACTCCGAAACAGATATTTTCCCAACTGTCATTTAAAAATAATCCACACAACAACACATAAACAATGTCTACTCCCACCAGTGCCCCATGTTTTGTTTTTACTCTGCTTTGTTTTTACTCTGCAAAGAGTCACAAGTCCCAATAGCATTATGCTACAGCAGGACTGCTAAGCATTAGTACAATTGTGTCTAAAACTCTTATGCATATACCAATAGTTTATATGCAAGAACTTCTAAGTCCAGTGAAAAAAATTACAATAATCACTTCACTTTGTGATAAACTAACTTTTCTAAAGCCAACAGGTAGATTTAACTTCGTTCACTGATAGTGTCATTTGATGAATGATGAATATTTTTTCTGTTTAATACTATCTGTTTACAGGTAATTTTTAAAAGAATCCATACACTCATGAAAGGATGATGTAACTGCTATAGGTCACCACACACTTAAAGTCAACAATGCTTGAGCCATGTGATTGCATAGTGTACCCTCCACCATGGCTATGATTTTTTTGCAGCACTTGGCCATCACTTGTTTGTTTGTTTTTAAATAAGAGGATGTAAATGGTGGAAATATCCTTTTGGGAGGAAAGTAAGTGAAGAAAATCATGCCCTCTGTCCTCTCCAAGTCAAACCTCACATCTCCATCCTCATTTGTGATAAATGCTTAAGGCAAGCCACACAGAGTATTTCCCAACACAAAGATAAAAAGAATGCTATTACCCTACTCCCTGTGACACTCGGGCTTCCTGCTCTGCTTCTGGCAAAGAACACTCCCTGAAATTCTGCAGCTTCATGAAGATCTTTATGCTACCAAGCACTACATTGAGGATATTGAATACAAAAATATTTGTAACAATCAGAATTTTCACATATTGTTTTTCCACTGGGCAACCCACAACACCAGGGTTCTTTTTTCTGACCTAAGACTAGTGTGATAGAAAAAGCATGACTTCAAAATGATGGAGGTGAAAAATGCAGATACTGTCACTACACTGACATTTATATTGTGCCAACTGTGCTGCAAGGCTCAAAAATAGAAAGGCTGAGAAAAAAAATTGAGTACTCTAATCTCTATAAAAAGACACTGCTTTTATTACAGTAACAGTTAAGGACAGAGGATTGTGAAAAGTCTCACTGAGTTATTTAGGCATTGTGGGGATGTCTCAGCCCCTCCCATTGAGCATATGGAACTGTCATGCTCCTGAAAATCTCTTGGGCCCAAACCCACCAAAAATTTTAGGCAGAAGGGAATTCACAAACACTGATTTTAAGCCTTTAAAGCCAGTGAATATTGGCTCCTTCTAAAGCTAAGGGAAAGATTCTTTTGGGAAAAAGGAGGAGAAAACTAAGTTAATGTTCTTCACCCTTTTCTTGATGACTATACATCTCTCCATACACTTCAAAATAAATCAATGTTAAATAGCTTCTAGTCTTAATATTAGTCTTTGTCAAGTTTATCTGCATCACAGACATGCTTAAGATAAAGATGATACACACTCAAAAGGTCTTTAAGCAAGCGTATAAACGCTCACAGACACAGGAACCAAGGGTGCTCTGTGGTCACCTCTGAACTTCAGTCTGGTCAGGATGGTCTATGTCATCTTCTTCTTCTTTGATGAAGAATTTACACAACAGAAGTGCTAATTTCAAATATACTACACACATGAAATTTTGGAACTTTCCAGAGGTTTTAGAATGGTCATGGTTGATTATTTTATATACCATTTCATACTTGTTTTGGACAACCATGCGACCTTATTCCATGAAGAAATCTTCAGGCAGAATAAGAAACAAAACCTACTTAGAATATCATGAACAAAAACTGCAGCAGCTGTTTACATCAGGCTGTTTCCTGAGGGCGTGGGGGTGGAGAAGATAGACAACATTCTTAAGCATGCCTCTGCTAGCCAACATGTGCAGATGTTAGGAGTAATAAAATTTAAAATGATAGTTTCACTACCAAATTCACCTTTATTTCAAGTTTCAGACCACAAAATAAAAGTTTTCCAAATAATAAGATCTGGAGCATATTCAGCAACATGAATTTATGCAGGAATTTTTTCCCCTAGTGTGGGGAAAAGAAAGAGACTAGATTATTTTAGGGTTTTTTTTCAATTAAATACAAAAACCTCACATATCTTCCACCATCAACAGTTCTTAAATAAAGTAGAATTTAGAAAGAATACTAAACAGTTGTTAACTTAGAAAAGTTTGGTCCTTGTTAAAGGGAGCAAAAACATTCAGGATGTCACTGAGATCAAGCAGATTTACTCATCTGTTAGTGGACTGACTGTATTGTAAATAACATGGGAGTGTGAGGGCCCTCATTCTCCTCATCGCATTTTAATCCAGCCCCTGTGCAGGATCATGAAACTGAATTCATATACCTGAACTATTAAATCCTCAGTGAGGCCATGAAAAAATCTGATTTAATCAAAATGTTTTACTGGCTCATTTAAACTGATAAAATGATTTCAGCAAAACATTTCTGTTTGTGGAAGTCCTGTGTTTTATGGGCTCCTGGAACCTGACTTTTCAACTAGGAGTTTCTAACAGGAGAAGGCATTAGAAATTTAGCAAAAATTAACAAGAATGTTGTGATTTGGAAATAGCGAGATCAGTCTGGCACTACTGACAATTTCACATCTGTTCTACAGCAAAAACTGCTACAACTTTCGTAGCTGTTATGAAGTTGATATATGCTTAGAGGTTGCATCTCTGGAAAACTAATATTAAAGCATGCTTGCATGCTGCAGTTAAGCCAAGAAAAATCTCTAAAAAAATTAAATGGCAATTTAAGCAACAATTGTAACTGTTATAAAGCCAAGTATTGCTGCAAAGGAAAATGAAGTAGGAAAGCACCAAATGAAAAAGATTTTTAAAAAAGATTATAAGAAAGTAATACTAGTGAATAACAGCAACTTGTTTTCACTAGCTACTATCAGAAATTTGTGTAAATTAAAAATAGATAGATACACAGGTATGGCAGATTAGGCCTAAATGTATCTGTGTATACTACACTGGAGGGTGGGGAAAAATAACAGCAAATAATAAATACATATCAAACCATTTAATTAATAGCAACAGAGCAGGGGAAAAAAAAATCAACATAAGGCATGGGAGGGGGGAAATCAACATAAGGGACTATCTGCCAACACACAACAGAAGGTCCTCAAAATGGGGCTATTAAATACCTCCACAAACACATAAACAACAATACCCAGCTAGAGGAGAACACTTGAAAATGTGCCTAGAAAACACATCCATAGAAGACAATGGTATTGGAAGGCACTTTAATAAGATGCTGCAAATATTCTGCAAATATTAGTCAATGCTGCAAAAAGCACAAGTAATGACTCCAAGAAATAGTGCTCCGATATATTATCAGCATCACAAAAAGATTAAAAATCGGTGGGGTTGAAAGGGAAGATTCACATCTGAAGCATGGGCAAATATACATATTTCAGTTTACACATTAGATAGCTTCCTTGCATTATCTTGAAATTACACTTTTGGAAAATTATTATTAAATGGCACTAGATGCATTTGAACAAAAACAAATGTTCCTCCTGTTTTGAGCTACAAAATAAACAGTACAAAAGAAGAATACAAGATACCTGTACGTGCTCAATTAGAAGGGAAGCTAAACAGAAACACAAAAGGGATAGAAACTAGTTCAACAGTAAATGGTTTAATTTAGTTTTATTTTGAGGCTTAAGCAACATATGAGGAGGAGTATACAATGTAGCTGTCTATAATTAGCAGATTGAAAGAGGTAATTTTGGAAGTCACTCCCAGTTATATGTTCTTATTAAATTTCATAACTTAAAACTCAACTTTAAAATTTAAAATGCTCAACAACTTCAGTAAACAACAATTTCCAACACAAATTCAAAAGCAGTATAAAAGCCAACCAAAATCCATTGCTATATTGCCTCTTTTTCTTCGTCCCCCCCTTGGAAATGCTCTGGGCAAACCAGTTCAAGGAGCTCAGCCAGCAGGAAAAAAAAAAAAAAAAAAAAGCTTTTTCCTGATGGGTTTCCTTCTGCTAGTTTAGCTTCCTTGTACCACCTCATTGGAAGATTACACAAAAGTCAAAGCTATTGCAATGGAGAGAGAAGGATACGCACCCCTAGACATGAGAGGCAAAGAGCGGGAGCACCAAGTTACACTGGCTTAAGTTTTTGTGGAACCACAGCCTTTTTGTATAGTTGTGTCTCACTGGAAAGATTTGACTGGTACAACACAGGGGAAACACACACAGTGATGGGGATCTTGAGAAGTGCTGTGGGTACTAACTGCTTTACAGAAAAGCTTTTCACTGCTGGAATTTTATCTACATTTCCACAAGTTACGCAGATGTCATTGTGATTTACCTGCAAATAAACAATCTTCTGAAACACATCTTCTCTCATGCTCATCTCCACATCAAAATTAGAAAGCTTTTTGTCAGCTTCTGTGCTTGCTAAGCGTACCTCTTTGTCAGGTGAGACATGCTGGGGAAAATCCAACATGCTTCTTTCCACTGTTTAAATAAAAGGCAATGAACAATTACAAAGAAGGCTAGAAAAGCTTTAAGGATAAGGAACTTCCCCCCTTCTGATATTTATAGAAGACGTAAGAAATAAGAACCCAAAGCATCCTGACACTTCAGATCAGGCTTGAAGCAAATAAAGTGATGCAAAAATGAGTACATGAAAGGACAAAACCACACACCATTATGACAAATAAACATGTTACAGAAACTGTCTATTACCCAAGCCTAATTATCTCATCTTACTTCTACAAAATCAACTGAAAGGTATATAAATATGATACATGATTTTTGAAAAATGAACCATTTGTAAGTGAAGACTGACATTGTTTCATAGCTGGCACAGATGCTTCCATGTTAGCATCTGAAGTGAAAATCTCTGAATCTTTCAAACAGGCCCATCTGTCTGAAGTTATTTTTACATTGTTATGAGAACAGTGTCAAATCCCCATCTTCTCTTCTGTGTTTAAGAAGAAACAATAAGGCAGACATAGAAGATGCTGTCTATGTATTCTGAACTTCTAGAGATCAGAAACTGAGTAATACCACTTTTTTAGAATGCACTTTTGAGATTAAGTAGATCCTTGCTTATTAAAGGAATATTGTATCTTATAATGACATTGAATAGAAATGCTAAAATAGAAATTAATTGTTATGACCAGCTGAATTAACTTAATTCAAACCCAATTATAATTTCACTCCCCTCCACCTCCCCAAAAGCACATTTTAGAGTAACAGCATTTTAGGATGATTTAAAGCTTTGTAATTTTATGTAATCTGAAGTTGTTTTATCAAACTCTGAGATACTCTCAGCCCTTCAGAAACCTTTGGAATGCAAACATGGGCATATGGTTCTTCTTGAAGTCCATAGGAAACTTACCCACACGCCCTCCTGTCCTCATGCCAAGATGTTTCAAAATGATAAAGTGAGTTTTGGCAATTTTCAAGTGAAATGTAAGGCCTGTTGTCATCTGTGTCTTTTCAGATAACAAGTTCCAGTTACTGGGGTATGTCTTTCATGTACATGTGACAGGGACACACAGGCCTTAAAAATCTAAGGTTCTAATGGAAGTCTTGCTGTGGTAATACATCCTTATCATATGCCATGGGCTGTTTCACAGGTAAATCACACTAATTTCATAATACAGCTTTGAAGATTAGCATTAAAAGCTTAAATATGACCCACCACTGCAGTAGCATGTAGAGAAAAAAGGTACATCTTGGAAGATGCAAGTCTTGGTGGCTATGCTGAGGGGCTGGTGGCCACTATTTTCTGAATCAAACATAGATTTTCCTTCTAATTTAATATAAAGCAGAGAGTTTTATACCTTGGTGAAAAGGCTTACAATAATTATACCAAATACATTGGTACAATTAAAACTGAAACTGACAGGAAGCTGTTTGGATGAAGATTACTCAGTCCTTCTGCCAACATCAATTCCAGTCAATTCACTGGATGTGCCTAATCTGTAATTCTAAGTAATGAGAAAGCCAGACTATATTACAGTACAATCATTTGAGCTGCAGGCTGCTCTTTTTTGCTAGGCAAAGATTTTGCTCCAAGCCAGGGTGGCTGTTTTCAGCATTTCTGTTGCTACTGCAGATCTTTTTTAGAGAATTTAAGACAACCTGGTATTTTATTACACTGACTACTTTTTGAGAGTCATGCAGCCACCATCTGATAGGTTTTTCAAAACAAAGCCACCCAAGACACATTTTTATTTTTCCCCATCTCCTCTGATTGACAATTATTAACAAATTAACTGAATGACCTGTGTTTGACCATTAAGCTCCATTCATGTATTGACATGTCTTCATAATTCATTCAGAACAATCTAGATGTGACTGCATGACCAACACCTCTCCCTGGACTCTTCAAGGCCTTGCAGGCCATAATATAAAAGTGAGCAAGTAAAGCAGTCTTCTTTCAAAAAAGCATTCAAAAATTCCCCCATTCTCAACCATCACATTTTCTCCACCAGGAGCTTATCAACCTTTCCATTATTCCATTTGACTTGCTTGTCTCAGATTCTGCAGTGTCTGAAAAACACACTGCTTATCAGGGTTGAATGTACTATGCATACCACAGAAGCTGTAGTCTACACTGTTGCACATTGTCCCCTAGCGGTTGTACACAGCTGGAAAAGAAAATGTAACTGTGTGGAGCTTCACATGCCAAAAGAAAACAGGTAACCAATGCAGTTCTCTGGATGTCAGAGATCAACAGCACAGTTCTGCTAATCCTTATTTTTGTCTCTAGAATAAAGCAGGACAACTTTGTAGCAAATCATGTTACATATTGCTGAGAGGTCCTGAAAGATTATTATGACCAGAGGACCCTTGAGAGGCCTCTACACATTCTACACAAGAACAGCGTGGATCAGAAATGTAAGCAACAACTATCTTTTCTCAGTGTTTCTTTATGTGCAGATGGAATGCCCTACGGAAAGAATCAAAAAAAACATACACTAACCTGCGTATTCCACTTCTATATTTGCCAAGGCCTGTACAGTATTTTCATGTGTTACTTCTCCAATATCAAGCATCCCAACACTGTCATACACATGCTTTGTCTTCTTGATTAGTTCTTCTGTTCTTGTTCTAATTTGCTCTGGTGACAGGTCCCATCTCAAAAGGTTTCGGCCTGATGCTATGTATGAAGAAACCTTGAGCTGGCTAGTAATTTCTGCTCCTAATGTCATTCTCAACACAAGCCGTGGCCCAACGGACCTGAAAGTATAAAAATGGTCTTTGCATAGCAAGATTCTAGTTCAAGAGGTAGTTTATAGTAAACATTATTAAAGGTCTGTTCTCTTTTTCTTAATTACAGAATATTTTTAGAAGCAAGAACAAAGTCCTTTCTAGAGCCATAGCTTGTCCAGCAGGACCGTACACAGCCTTAATTAGCCGATCAATTAAGGCTAATTTTAAATAAATCAGAGGTCTGTCTTCTACCTTTTCCATCTAGCGCGGACAGGGATAAAAACTTTGGTATTGACAAAGCCAGACAGATTAAGTTACTATTCAATCTTCTAAGAAAAACAGAATTACAGTTACTGAAACTCTACAGAAACAGACAGTATTTGCATTTTTTAAATAAGGAATAAAACCCACATAGTGATTTGTAGATTATGAAGACCAAGAACTGCAAAGATGCACAAAACAAGACACACACAAAAGTCATTTGGTCATGTTCATTACAACAAATAATTTTATATTTATACAGGATGTCTGCCACATAATCAGCCATGGGAGGAAAACTTCTAGTTGTTACTCACTTGAAAATTCGTTCCTTTAATTGTTGTGGGTTTTAAATAGACAGTTTCACTCTATTGCCAGAAGAGGTACATAAGTTTGCTGTAATTTATGTACTATTAATCCTGATTATATAAATCAACTATGTTTCAGGTTTAGCTAGCAGGAAGGTTTACATATGTAACTGATCTTAGTGTGCTGTGAAATCAATGGCTGCCTTTTCACTATTTTTTTTAATATTGTCAAAAAGATAAGTGACTTGGAGCAATGAATCCAACTTTTTAATCAAGTTAAGAAGATACTGGCTTCAGAAATACAGGTGCCTACCCTCCCACCACAACAAACCAACACTCAACTTGGTTGTATAAAGAAGAAGGATACAGGCTCAGGCAACTGACTGAAGTGGGGCTAATAGAAACCCACACAGTCAACAAGATGTCCACCTGGTGACTACATTAATAGCTGAGTTATATATGAAGTAGTTGCTGAGGAAGATTAATAATTTGATAGTAATTAAAAGGCAGCTTGCATTCGAGGAGTAAAACTTGCTGCAGTGTTTCGTATCATAGGAGGATCATAGGAACATCATAGGAGGATCTCTGGCTGGCAGAGGCTTACTAACTGCCTCCCTGTATCATTCGTGTAATTTAAAAAAAAAAATTAAAAATAACATGTTGTTATGGTAATAATGACAACTTAAAATTTTCAACCATAACTGAAGAAATACAAGAACACACACAGAGAGCTTGCTACTAAAAGGGATGTTTACTTACCATTATTTTATATTAAATACCTTTTTCTCTTAATGCTAGCCTCTGTACCTGTATTAATTTTATTGCAAAACCAGTCTGGTATGTGCATAAGTGCTCAGACAGGTTTTGGCATACAATGCAGGGAACATGCATAAAAGGATAGGCAATTTTAGCCTGAAGGAAAAACAAAGCAGAAGAGTGAAATGCCAACAATCTGAAAAGAGTCGCACACAGGGCTTCTGTTTGAAGGCAAGACTTTTTGTTAAAAGTCTCACTCATCTATAAGAGGAATTCTCCAGAAATGGCCTAGCCAAAATTATTTTTATGCAAGACAAAAGTGAAAGACAACATTATTGTCTACACTTTATTTTGAGAATTTTTTTTTTCCTTGTTACCATGGTTTCTTTAAATCCTCCCATACCAATGTAGGCAAGATGTTTACTTTTCCCTTCCACTGGCATACAGAAACATCAATGTCCAGCACATTGATGATGTAACTCTGAAAATGAAGCCTGTATAAAGAATATTCCTTCCACTGCTGTTCTACCTCTCTGATACCAACTCAGTTCTGACATTAATGCCTAGTAGCTTCTTCACTGGACTAATGAAACTTTGAATCTCAGAAGTTTATGATAAATGAAGCTGCTTTCATGAAAGCAAAAGGTTAAGTATTAGCATTCTCAGAATGCATTAGTTTCCCATTCCCCAAAACCACTGAATTCTACTCTGAATCTACAAATCCATTAAAGAACAGTACTTCATTAAGTCATGAACAGCTTCCCACTGGACTGCCCTATGTCTAGTTTTTCACATATTGCTAGTGCAGCTCTGGTACAACCTCATGGGAGCTGAAGGGGAACCTCCTCAAAAGTAGGTTCAAGGCTCTGAACTCTACCTCCTCCTCCCGCCCCGAACATCAGAAAGAATACGAAATGTGCAAAATTAAAGGAAAAATAAAAGTAAAATAGAATCAAAGGAAAATAACAGCCTGAACAGTATAAAAGCTGACAACTATGCTAAAGTGCAGAATATGAAGCAGATACTCTTTTTTAAAGAGAACATACAGCTTTCTGGCATTCATTACCTTTACCTAGACATGTAGAAAACACAGCCCTGTCACTGACCAACCACGTATTATCAGAAACAAACACTAAAATAGTCACAGCACCAACAGATTATATTAATTTCAGCCTGTCCAACAAGTTTAATTAATAACTAAACTTGGACTGATTTCATGAACTTGAATGCAGGGTCCCTGATTACTGCAGAGCACTACTTTTAAATACTAAAAAAAAAAAAAGCCACCTGATTTTCTTCGTATGTTGGCTAGTTGCATTGAGGAATACACATACAAATTTGACAGCTGCAAAAACAATTGCCATAAATGCCAGCAAGTGTTTATCTACCTGTTAGAGCCAGGAAAACACAGAACTGCCTAGTTTTGAAATGCTGATACCTTGTCTCCTCCTGCTGATACAAGGAAGCAGTCATTTACATAGATTAACAAAGGCAGTACAAACTCAGAAAGACCTGTAAGTCTTTCTAACTGACCAAATGAAGGTGGGCCTTCAAAAACTGTAACATAACATTTCACATAAAACCAATCACTGCATGCAACTCTCCAAATAACCACTGACAGACATGTGTTGTTACCTTGCTATCAGTCAATCAGATTGTCCTTAGGGCCGATGTAACCAACATCAGAGTAATAAAAAACAATGTGCAAGTAAAAATATATGCAGAGGTGAAATCTTGGCCATTTCTTTCATGGCTTAGTGTTTCATATTCTTCGTCTACATAAAACTGTAAATATATAAATTCCCCAAACTCCATGTATCATACTGCAATAAAATTGGTAATTTACTAACTTTATCTTATTTGTTCAAGAAAGAAACAATGCCAAAATTAAAGATTAAATAGACTATAAAGAAACAAGAAAGAAGAGTATAGCTAAAATAGTATGACTGTTTCAAAAATGCTCTGCAACTACACCTGTCCTGTTATTAGAGAGAAAATATTACAGTAAATTGTATCACTGAGGGAAACTTTAACTTCCCAGATATAAACTGGAAAATAAATTCTATTAATAATGGTAGGAACCAGATGCAACAAGCAAACAGCTTTCTTCAAATAGCAACTGAACCAACAAGATACAATTATTATTTTAGGCTTGCTTTTGGTAAATGGCAACAAGAGCCAACCATTGCTTGGACTAAGCAATCAGAAGTTGATTCATTTTAAATTAGACAGAAGGATAAACAAACGTAGGTCTGTAAATAATGTAATGTGTATATTGCAATTATTACATGTGGCCATGGGTAGGCTGTTGCTAGTGCCTGATCTGACTAGTTCAAAATTTTTCACATATTACACTCAATTTTCTGCAGTGCAGTGTAGAACAGTAGATGTATCTAAAACAAGCCTGGGTTAAGGATAAGGTTCATGTCCAGCAGCAGTATTGCCTTAAGATACTCTTCTTCTTTCCCGTTCCCCCCTCTGCTGCTCATTCCTGTCCTTGTACACCACTCAGTCAATGACAGCAGCATAACCGTTGGTAGTGTCATACCTCAAAAAGCTCAGGGCAGCATACAGGTGAAAAATGAAGTGGACAAAAAAAATGCAGGGGGGACAGTGTTTTTTCAGCTTATCAGTTCCATCATCTATTTGATGTGTGACTTCAAAACAGTTGTGCTGGCCTAAACGAAGGATTAAAAGTGTCAACAGCCACCTAAGCCTGCACTACTGCTAGAAACACACATGAAATGCATGGATTTAGTCCAGCAAAAAAAGTCTCAAGACGATTGCTGTCATTAAGCATACCATTTAAATGCCCCAAAGTGAAGAGAGCTATGGATGCTAAGAGGCAATACTGACATAAGAACAAATTAGAATAAATTGGTCAGGAATACATGTAAGCTAGAATTTTAAGCAACGTTTGTACCCATCAAGGCAGTGAGATTCTGAAACAACTGCCCAATAAGCACCAGGAAGTGAAAACACCTCTATTTATAAATGGAACTTAACCACCTTATAAAATGGATTATATTACTTGGTTACCTAAGGTAGCATGGGACTAGACTTGATCACCCCAATTGTCCCTTCCAGTCCCTATGTTCCTGTGAGGTCCTTCAAAATTAAAGCACCTTTATTTACATTGCATTTTTACTATGAGTACCTAACTGGGCTCTGTTGGCAACTTGCACTGGCCTTTTTCTTGGGTGAGTGCTGTGGCATCTAATAATGTCAGTGGAATGACGTACAGGGCAGACTGAAATATATTATGCATTTGTGCACTGCTTCATCCATCTATGAGAAGTTCAGGAGGAAAGGCACAGGTTTAGTTTAAACTTTCAGCTACAACAAAGAGTATTATAGAAGCAGCTGTTTTCACAAATTATGGTATTAATCTGCCAGTCCCAAAAGCAGTAAGGATGATAATTTCTACCAAAAGTAGTGTGGGTTGAATAACCACTTAAAAGCTTAGTAGCTCCTTCTAAAAGAGGATTTTTAAGAAGAAAACAAAGCTTCTAAGTTACAGACTGCAATCATTGCTGTTTTTGCTAGAATGCCAGGTAATTTATTTTACCAACAAATCTACAATTTGATTACTTGCTGCTTCTGGAAAACATAAATTTATTTTAGAAAGCAGAAGGACCTTTATAATACTCTATTACAGCAATATAGTGGCCAACATAACTGCTGCAAAGACAAACAAAGCAATTGAATTTACAGACTGATTTTTAACTTGTGCAGTAAGTATTTTAAACATATTAAACATTTATGTAAGTCTGGTTTTGTTTAGAAACATTGTCTGTGACTGGAACATGCCAAGCAATCCTTTGTTGGCATGTTCCATTAACGCTATTAAAATAAAACAAGAAAGCCACAATCTGTGAAGCAGAAGCAGCAAAGGGTAGTACCAGCTTTAGAAAAAGATTTAAGCCTGCTGTCTCATTTAACTCTGATTACATATGGATAGCTATGACTCCATCGAAGACTCTTTAACAGTACTTCCAGTTTTCAAATTAATTTTCACCTAAACAGTATTAGTTGCAATGGCAAGTATAATTTTACAGAATAAAGTGTATTAACAAATGTATTTCTGGGAAACATATACAGACCAGTTTATTGTACTTGCTAATAGATCTGACAGTTCCATGTAGCCACACAAAAATCAGAGTATACTAGCTTCATGTAGGATGGAAAACTATATTCTCTGCTGACAAAAGATCTGGGATAACAGCTTCAGGGGTAAAGTGGGAGCCAAGACTTTAAAAAGAAGAGAGAGAAAGACAGAGAGAGAGGGGTCTCAAATTCAGATAATTTAGTCATCTTCTAATTTTTAAATATGCTAATGGCAAATAAATACAATTAAGTTTTCCTTGCTGCACCTTATGTATACTTCAGGGGACATTTCTACGGATGTAAGTAAGAGCAGATTTGCAAATCACAATGAACACCATGAACAACTTTTTCAATCAGTAATTTACTGTATGAAGCTTTGTAAAAGTGGACAATTTAAAATTAAGAACAACAGTAAGACCGTTCTGGTCTTCCTATGTTTTGAAACAGTAGATCTTAAACAACACTTCCTCATCTTACAGGCTGCAGGAGAACCAGCGCTGCATGCGGGGAAGCCAGCATTGTGTATGAGAAGACCATACTCATCAGGTACCTGCAATCAACATTCACAGGTCTCAGTGTTGTGATTCCACCTAGTGGACTTGTTAAAAAAAAACCCTAGACGCGTCCCATTAAGGCAATATAAAAACTGACAGTTTGCCTCAGGACAAATTATTTAATACTTGAATAACATGCCATATGTCAGCATTTCCCTGAAAGTAAGACTCAAGTGCTACCAAACATATATAAATGATAGCAGACAGGCATGGTTTAAGCAAAGCTTTATAACAGTCAAGCCTCATAAGGAATGGAATAATTTTTTTTTCTTTATATGAAGTAGTTAAAAAGCATTTCAGAAACAAACCACAATGAGTATTCAGCAGCATCTAATATAATGTAAGATACATTGTAGTCGGTCTGTGTTCTCAGGATGGATTTTAAGACAGAGATTTAATAGGCTAAAATCTTTGTATTATTTAGAGACCCTTAATTCTTGCTTGAATTTTAAATGTATCTCCATATCGTTTCATTTTTGACACACAGCTTCAAACAAGAAGTAATCGTATATTTTATAGTACAGCAAGGACAAATGAAGCAAAGTGAGCAGAGGACTGAGTAACCTAAGGCAAAAACAAGGCCGGGGGGGGGGGGGGAGTCCAAGACAGAACAAGCAAAGTATAGTTAAATAGCTCAAAGCTAATGACAGGGCAACATTATTTCGATTGAGCCAAAGGAATGAGACTACAACCCCACAATATAAGTCATCATTTTTTCCTGCTGGACAAACACATTTGAAGTCCTTGTTACACTTTGCTTCTCAGTCCTTTCATCTGTTTGGCTCTTGACAGCGTATGGAGAAGTGAATACATGCCTTGAATTCCTAGGCCATTTTCTTTAGAAAAGTACTTGGCTCTGTGTCATGACTGCGTTTGGCACAGACAGATCTCACTATAGGAAGAGGATAGCATGTTTAGTACTTCCTAATTTAAAGCTCCATAACTGCCATTAGAAACTGTTTGTTTTCTTAAGCTGTATTTGGAGGAATAGAAGAAAATCTAGCACCTTTTAACACTGAATCATTAATTCTGTCACTACATCTTTCAGAAAAAAAGGATTCTCTGCAACTTAATTCACTGTACACTCTACATTGATTATACTCCTGTAATAGATTTACTTTTAGCTCTTTAGACCAATGTGAGTGAGTCAAAAAAGCTGCAAGTTATATAAACCTTTTAAAATCTTTATTGGTACATACATTATCCTCAATGCTGGTTTTAAGACCTTACTATCTGGCAACAAGTGTCTACTGATTTCTCTGATAGAATTAACATCAACAGCAAAGTAACTGAAAAAGGCACTCTGTGGCAACTAACAGAAAATCCAGATCTTAAGTAGGAACTCATACATGCGCACAATGTTACGATTTACTTACATCCTCTCCTTTTCTCCCCAGCCCCCTCCAACAGTCTTTAAACAAAAGGAATTTGGAAACTGGTCTCATTGACTTTCATAAGAGGAGGTGATTTCCACACAGTAGTCTGGAGTGAAACACATAGAAGCATCAGGGTACTGTTTCTACAGAGTGTCTGATGTCTAAAATTATGGTAACCATGGGTCTAGAAAAAAAAAAACAAATAACCAAGCAAACCAAACCAAATCCCAAAATTACTTAAGACTGCTAAACTAGGCTTCAAGACCATTCTGCAAACTGAATCCATTCTATGTCACAGCAAACCTCCATCACAGCACAACTTGCTTGGAGGATCTTAGGAAGGAAGTTGAGAGACTTTTCAACACTTGCATGCAGACAGTAAGTGTGCTACCCTGAATTTGATGCAGAAGGTGCTCATTAAGGTTATCTTATTGTTTGGTTCTACCATCAAGTGAACCATGGAAACACAGTGGAAAAAATACTGCTTTTAAGGCCCTGCAGCTCTCTCAGGTGCTGCTGCGTAAGCGTCTATCATATGTCTATCATGCTAGCAATACAAACAGCAGGTAAAGTGCATGCTATTTAGTGCAAACACCACACACTATTACTGCTAGGACAGTTCACTACTTGAATGCAATCAGCTAATGCATGAAAAACAGCTTGTTGACTCCAACTGAAAAAGAAGTGGTGCTGCAGGACAGAGAAAACTATTGAGGAGCATTTGTAAACACAAAAGGTTTCTTTGATTCACACTCACAATTAATTAGTTCACCATGGAAATACCCTTTGATTTGCCATTGATCTTAAGTCTCATACAGTCAAAGCAATGAAAAATGTTCTTTGCCATCACTAGTTAGTTGGAAAACTCTATGCCTTCATGGCAGATGATGACCTAATCTCGCTTACTTGCACCATTTTAAGTCACCGTTCTTCTTGGGAAGACAGTGCATTATAACATGCCATGATTGTTTCAATGCTTGCAAAATCCCGAACAGCACTCTGTGCTACAGTGTGCCTGCTCAACACCATAAACTAGGCAAGCACATGAAGCCTGCTTTCTGCTCTGGCATTTGCGTGAATAGTGACTTAACAACACTGAGTGCTTCCCAGGCTGGTTCCAGGCTATGTGAAAGATTGTTCCAGAATGGTAAGTATGGCCAAGAACTTCACTCGTTTAGCACTCTACAGTAGAAGTAAAATGTATCTCTGTTAAAGACGGACCTTTCTTAGAGATGGTATGATGAACACACACACACCCAATCGTATTTTGCTTAGAGACAAGTGTAATTCCCTCCCATCCTCACCTTGCCTTCCCTAAACTAAATACATATAACATGTACTGGAAAAGAGTCTCCACAGAAGGAAATCTTGACTCACAAATCTACTGGAATTCTTTGAGGCAGTCACAATAGACAGAGATCAGTTAACATAATCTATTTGATTTCCAAAGACTGTTGACCAAAAGGTCCTAAAGAAACCACGCTACTGCGTGATGAGAAGGGAGATCCTCTTATGGATAAATGGTTAAAAGCTAGGAAAGAAACAGAAATGGCTGCTCATTTTTCTGAATGGAACTAGGTGACCAGTAGAACCCTGCAGAGCTCCATGCTGGGTTCAGTAGTCTTTCACATATTTATACCTCATCTACAAAAAGGTGGGATTAATGAAGTGACAAAATTTACTGATGATAATGTACTGATGATAATGCAGTGTGCTAAAGGCAGTCACAAAAAGATGTGAAAGAATGTCACAACACTGAGTAAAGTTTAAAACCACTAACAAAGTGAATTTCAGTCTTAATAAATGTGAAGTGATACACACTTCTGACTTTATGTCCACAGTGATGAGCTGTGAGCTGATCTAATCATTCTGGAGACATAACAGTTTAATGAAAACATCAGCCAAGAAGCAGCTGAAAAGAAGGAAATGATAGGATTTAGTAGAGGTGGAACAGAGAACAGAACACAAAGATTCATTACACCACTCTGTAATAAAATGAAGCACACACGTACTACGTGCAGTTCTGATCCTCTCAACAGTTATAAACTCTCTGATCTTCTGTTCTCCCATTTGCCAAAACCTTTTCCCATTCTACCAAGTCATCGTGAGTTAGTAACAATCAGCTGCAGTGAGCAATGGACTCCATTCAAAGAACAACTAACTAGACTGGGATTCTTCAGATTGGGGGAGGGGTGGCAAAGGACAACAGAGGAAGTACTTCAGAGATTTATATCAGGAGTCAGGAAGAAGATGGAGAGAATGAAGAGGGATCAATTTTTCCCCCATCGCCTCCAACATAACTGAGGAAGAGATCAAACACAGTTTTAGGATGCAGTTTCAATGTAAAATGGTATTACTGGGCAAATTTTTGTACAAGATCATATGAGACAACTGTTTTTGTGTTGGGAAGTCCCCAATTCCTAGACTGTTCTGAAAAGATAGTACTGAATGTTCATCCTATCTTACGTGCTTTCCAAGGTACCTGACCCTGGCTCCTGTAGAAGAGACAGACTTTTGAACTAACCCAAACCATTTAAAAGAAATCTTTCCAAGTCAGGCATTTCTTCCTTTACAGAGAGAATGATAGAACAGGTATGTCCTCAAAAGACATTAATTGCATTGCTTAGTGTGGTCCATGGGTCAAATTCAGTCCACAAAATCTGAGCCCAACATCTTTGTCTCAGCCAGTCCAGGGAACAATTTTGTTCTGGAAACTCTGTCTAACAGACAAATTGTTAGTCTGGAGCATGCTGTGGTTAGACAGGTGGCAGCTGTTGCTTTTGACCACAGGAAAAATTTGCTGCTGCAGTACACAGAGGACGTTGTGCAGCCCGTGGAGCACAGGGAAAGGGAAAAATTTTCCAAGTGTCCTGTCTGGCCCTTGCCATTGCTGAAGTGTTGGACCTGATAGTTTAATGAAAGCATATGCACACGCTCTGGTGATAAGTACGAAATAAGAAAGTGACTATAAAAGTTCTTCCTGTTTATTTGCCTTCCAATGTCATTCCTCCTTCTTTGCCCCAGCACCAGTTTCTTGCTGGTTTACTTCCTCATCAAGAGAAAAGCCAGTGTTCAGAATTTCTTTCCAGTGATGGAAATCTAAAATTAGATCTTAAATATAAATTATAGTTTTTCCAGAGTCCATGTACATATATTTTCCTACTAAAAATGCTGATTTTGAAGATTTTCAAAGAAAGTCTCCAGAATTCAAGAATCATAGAGAATTATTTTAGGACATTGAAATTATTTAAATCAGTGTGTCTACTTTTATACAGATTTTTTTTTAATTTCTAAGAATATCCTCAAAAAGTAAACAGGCTGCTGTGCTTACTTAATTAATCTACATCTTAGCCTGCCTTTTTCCATGCATTTTGTTGAACTAAATATTAATCTTGGAATCTTTTGGATTCCAATAGGAAAAGTATTTAATTGGAAATAGCCTCCCTCCCAAAAGATGCCTGTTTTAACCAAAAGAATCAAACACTTAATGTAGTTTTTTTTTCAGCGTAAGGCATGATGCTTGGAACTTGCTAAGAACTGTCACTTTTATCTCATGTTAAGATGCCCTTGGGAAAAATAGAAGCTGAGAATCTTTGCTATTCAACATTTCTGTGACCAATTGATTAACTTCTGAAAGTTAGAGGTCACTATTAGGCATTCAAGATCACTCTCTTTTGTGAAGCAACTATTTGGGCACACACAAATGATGACTGGGAAAAAAAAAAATCACAATTAACAAAGTGCAGTGATCATTCCCCGCTGTACTTACAAGTGATGAAAAAAATAATTTAAATCAATACCCAATCCTTTATTATTACTTAAGAAGGAGGTATCTTTACTTTCCAAATGCAAATTGCAAACAAAGACCTTAATATTTTAATTTTTTTCTAAAGAAAAAAAACTTCCATCCTTCTTTTCCTTTCTTTCCTTTCCTTCTTTTTGTTGGAAAAATCTGTAGGACAAAAAAAGGACTGTCAACACAAAATACAGAGAACAGCGAAAATGACTATGCAAAAAGAATGTAAACATATATCAGGAAAAGAAAACAGTTGTGCACTTTATTTGACAAAAGTAAATTGGTCAATTTACAACAGCAGAAGACTTATGAAGAGAAAAGATTCTGGATCGTATTTTCTATCTGCTAGTACCCCTCAATCCTAATTCCACCTGAACAAAGGCTGTGAAATAGGACAAAATTGGTATGTTTTATGCAGCAAGCACACAACTGTCATTTCACAGAAGTCCACAAGAGGTAACCATCTTCGTTTTACACTTGCATTCAGCTCCATTCTCATTGCCACAACGTATTTACGTTGTGACCCTGCTACTATTTCCACATTTCTTATTAAATCTGGTCCTTCGCTTACATTTTTCTGCCCTCTCAATTTCTCCAGTGATGGCCATTTGTCTAGTCCATCTAGAACCGCCTACAAGCCTTCTTCCACACTGGCTTTCTGGGTCCATTTAGAGCTGGTATTCATTACAGAGAAAAGAATTAATCCCTTATTTTAAAACGCTTCAATAATATATTTGTACCCGTCTCACCACTCATATAATGTGAAATAGTAACACGCCTTTTTACAAACCTGTCAAAAACACATTGTCCCATCTTGCTTCACATACACATTGCTGAAGACCCTCATTGCTATAGCCTTAGTCCTCACTCTATTGTTTTCCTGCCCGTTTCTCCTGCAGTACGTCTGATACTCGGTCCAAGAACTACAAGGCGGAGACCTCGCCTCGCCTCAGCCGCACTGCCCACCTGGAAGTTGTGCATAACGGAGGTTATTTCAGGGAAGGCGGACTGCGGGAAACACGCCAGGAGCTGAGGCAATAAACCCCACAGGCTGCAAAGTTTCCTGCCCTATTGTCTACCTGGCCCCTCGGAGCACGCCCCGCACACCTGCAGCCCACCGCCCGCCCCGCCCCGCCCAGCCCAGCAGGCGAGCGGGCGCTTCTCGCCTCAGAGCCGCCCGGCAGCTCCCCCCCTCGCCCCGGCCGCACGGGGGTCAGCCAGACCCCACCGTCGGCGCCACGCCAGGACGCCCGGCCAGAGCCCAGGCCCGGCTCCCCGAGGGACGAGGTCGCCCCCGTCAGCCGCGGGCGGCTCGGGGTTCTCACAGCTTCCAGTCAGGCGGCCCCCACACCGGAGACCGCCCGCCGCGGCCGGCCGTGAGGCGCCCCTCTCCCGGGGCGCGCGGCGCCACCTTTTCCCCTCCGCGCCTACCTGCGAGCCGCGCCCGCGCACAGCGCCAGCATGGGGAGGGCGGCGTGGGGGGGGGGGGGGGGGGGGGAGGAAGAGGAGGAGGAGGAGGAGGAGGAGGAAGGGCTGGCTTCACTCCCGCTGCCGCCCCACCCTCTTGCTGGTCGCGGGCTCAGCCCTCAGCCCCGCGCTGCCGACCTGCACATCCGCTTCCGTCGCCGCCTCCTCACGCCCTTCCCGCCGCTACGGAGCTGAGCGCGCGCCCGCCGCAAGCGCGCGCAGCCACCGCACGCGCCTCCCCCCTCCGCTTTCTTCCTCCCGCCGCGGCGGCGCGCGCGCCCGCCCTCGCGCCCCTCGTCTCTCCCACCCGGCAGCGGCGCTGACAGGGACTGGGACGCGTTTGCCGCGGGGCTCGCCGCGTCTCGCACGGTAAGGGCGATGCCCTGTCTCCGTGGCGAGCACGGCTCTGCGAGGGCGAGGAGGCTGCGCGCCGCCTCCTCGGAGCCCCTCGTCCCCGGCGCTCGAGGGTGGTGGGGCGGATCGGGCCCCGTCCGGGCGTTCGGTGGGCCCGAGGCGGTGGGAGGGGCCGGGCGGTGCGGCCACTGTCCCGGCGGTGCCGAGGGGGGCCCGCGGGCAGCGGGGCGCCCCGCTTGTGCGGGGCAGACCTGTTCTCCGGGCCACAGCGAGCGGCCCCGGGCCTGCCGCGGGACCGGGAGGTGGGCGGGGGGACCGGGATCGCGGCCCCGGCCGTGCCGGTGGCGGCGCGCCTCGGCCGGCGGGACCCCGTGCTGCCCGTCCGGTGGGGCGTGTCGGCGGCCGAGGAGCGGGGCACAGCGGCGGCCGCTTCCGCGGCCGCTTCCTCGGCCCTTCCGTGCGGGGAGCCCGAATACGGCGGGCGCCGCCGCTGTGCAACCTCGGCAGCCGCCCCTCTGGCGAGGAGCCGCCTCTGCTCCGTCCCCACGGCGGCGGTTGCTCGGCGCGGGTTTGGCTGCACATCGGTTTGCTCGGGGATTATGGGGAGAAAATAATTTAGCGAGGGTTGGCCCTGGTCTTGCCATTCATTTAACGCCCTTTTTTAACCTGCTTCCCCTGGCGACAGCCCTTTTAAATCGAAATGGTTTAAGGAAAAATAACTTGGAAAGTTGGAACTAAAATTTTCCTCAAAGTTATGTAACTCCCAGCTGATGCTGAATGCAAATCAGACTGAGCCAGTAGTGTCACTAATCACAAGCATGCACTGAGGTCACAGTGTTCCAGTTTTTTGTCCAAAGTGAATATAAACCATTCAGCAGTACAATGTCAGAGAATAGAATACCTTTTATTAAAGTGTGTTTCTTTATGTCATTGTATTTATCAATGTGGCTTTTTAATTGATTTTGACTTCAGCATGTGCTTCTGCTTCCAAGTGTGTATGTCTTAGAAATAAAATCCAAACTATTAAAAAAAAATTAAAAATAAGTTGCTAAATTATTTTTAGCCTCGGTGAACTCTCCCGCAGGAATGAATCTGAGGAAATCTGTGCTCTTTTGCTGCTAGTTAGACTAGATGATTGTAGGAGTTCTCCCTAAGCCATGCAATTTAACCACTTGTTTCAAGGCATCACTTTATTGGGCTTTCTGGTGAAGGATAAGTTTTTGTGTATTGCGTGTACTTCTTACTAGAGGTCAGCGGGAGGTTGGAATACTCTAGGAATTCATTCTTCTGAAATAAGAGATCCTGTTGTTTTTAAGACATAGGAGAAACTCACCAATTTAAAAATGTCATCAGTCAAACGCTTGGTTTATGCAGTCATCCATTTCTTGAGAGAGCAGAGTCAGATGGATACTTTCACTCCAGATGAACAAGAAAGCTTGGAAGGTAAGTGATAAAGGTGCTAAGAAATATATATGTATAATACCTACCCATGTGTTAAATTGCTTGATGTATATTATCATAGAAAGTAACTGGAGTGACCTGACTGAAGCTGCTACCAAATATTATCTGTGAATAAGATCATGATCTTAATGTTTCTGAGATCATTAATTTTAAAACATCTCTCATTTTAAAAATGTTCTAAAGTTACATAATGTGTACTACCTTAATTTTGAGCAACAGATACTTTGAACCACATCAAGTTAAGCAGTGCTATAATGCAGACTATGGTAATGATTTGTGTATGTGTCCCACAAATTTTTGTCTGCTGATTCTTTTTCTCTTTACTTTTAAGTTGGGTTTCTTTCTGTATTTTGTGTCTGATAATAGCTGTGCTGGCCAGGCCATGGAGGAAGTAAAACAATTGTTGGTTTTGGTATATGGGAAGAAGTCCCGTTTCATACTTTCAAGAATTCTATGTAATTTATGAGGGAAGGCTAAGAGATCCTAAGAATACGGAAAATAAAATAAATGCTTTGGATTTCTTTTTCACTCTAATAGTGATTCCAAAGAGCACATGGCAGTGAATATTTTCAGTATAGTATAGTTTCTATTATACATCCAAGTCCATCTATCTGTAGACATAGCTACAGAAAGATGGACTTCTGTGTGTATTCCTCTGTTGACAGACATTCATTAAGTCTTTGTAACTTCATAGTATGTGTCTTTCTCCTTCATACTGCTTTTATTCCTTTTCCCTAATTCCTGGGGACTTCATGGCAGGTGGTATCACGATGTGGAAGTAAGCAAGAGAAGAACAAAAAGTCTTAATTCTTCAATGAGCTTGTCATAGCATCTATTTAAAAGACCTTTGCGCTGTTTCAAGCAGTCTTTGGTTGTATCACTCAACCAGAGGAGGAATTTGGAGGTAAGAGGAGGAAGGCTAGGACCGGCAGTGCAATAAACAACATCCAGGCAGTTGATCACTGAGTTACCTGAAATCTGAGGTGTGGAGAGTAGGCTTTCGTGAGCTGCAAAGCAAGTCCTGCTTCTCAGAGGCATAAACTTAAAAAGAGAAGCCTGGAGTGTTCTTCCTGCCAGTGTCTTTTGGTTTTACAGTGTAGTTGTTCACTAATGTAAGCAAGAAAGGAACATTTGTATCATGAAATTCAAAGGATACTCCCAAAAGAATAAAAGCTGAAAGATCTGGTTTTACATCAGAATCTGGAGCATTTTGTACATTTAAAAAGTGGTAGTCATCTATGAATTTAACCTGTGTCAGGTTATGATGATGTTCAGCTGATGAAAGAAAGCAATGGTTTTGGAAATCATGTAATGAGAGAAGAAGAGCATTCCTTTTGTTTTTATAATAAAAATGATAAATGTTGGGTTACGACTGAAAATATACCTGATAACATGTCTTAGAGCAGGCTTAGCCAATGTCTAGATGAAGGAATAAATTTTAAGATTCTGTTTTCTGAACAAAAAATATTATAAAACCTCAGTTGTGCTTAAATGCTGATGTAAAATTTACCATTTTAAGACAGATATGAAATCCTAATTTTAGAGCTGTACCCTGCCAAAAGCAGGTACCATATGCTATGTGTTAGAAGACAGGAGGCGGGCATTCTGAGTAATTGACTCATTTTAGTTGTGCAAAATATCTTCAGTGCATGTAGAGTAGCAATAGCCCAAGTCCCACCCATTGAAGTGTTTAATGTTAGATGGAGACATAAGGGATGAAAAAATTTGACTGATGTTTTTCATTGGGCCCTTATGTACCTACTTGGTGTCTATGAAAAGACAAAACACTGTATGATTAAGTGTCTGTGCCAGGAAGTAATTGAAACAGTTCCCATTCCCCACAAAACAAAAAAAGAGCTAGAACATTACAAATAAAATTGAGACTTTATCAAAATAGAAGTCTAGCATGTATTCCATTTATATTGATAACCTGCATTCTGCATGTTTGAATTATATAGCGATGTCAATGATAGTGTATATTTCCTCTAGGGATTTTGTACTTGCATGATGAAGAAAAATACCTTATTTTGAGAAAGCAGAGTAATCAAAAGGTAGACTGGAGAAATATACTCCCCTACAACCTAGGATGTAGAGCAGTGATATAGATCTCTGGCGGTTAATGCTCAACTCTATTGTATGAACTAGAAACTTCACTTTTTCCAAGTTAAATTTTAGACAGTGTGTTTGAATGGCAGTTATTTCTTTTTCCTGCTTACAGTTTCTATTTTTTTTCTTGTCCATAGCACCTATTTCTGTGGGATTAAAGCAGAAACTCTCTACAATGTGCACAAGACTGTGATTTTTTTTCTTACTTCTAAATAAGAAAGGTACCGCAATGAATTTCTCTAAGGCAGTGTTTCCAAAACAGTGGAATGCACCCCTTAGGGCAAAGGATGCATGTAATTCTTGAGATGTGGAAGGTTATGTGTAAGATGAAGCAAGATGATACCGAGTACTAAAGGAGCCTCAACAGCCCAATTAATATTCATTATTCAGTGATCAGTAGCCTGCATGTCCGCTGTGATGCCTTGATGTTGCTTGCAACTTGTGCTTGGACAGCAAAAAATGTTGTCAGGTAGTAGGTGTTTGTTGTGAGCCCCAGCTGTTCAGCAGGGAGGTAGGTATCTGTACTGGTTTGCAAGGTGGTCAAGCAAGCTTCAGCAACTGCCTAGGCCTCTGAAAGTGTGTTTGATGATGGAGATAATAAGGAGAACAGATAACTTTGGCCTTTGAAATCAGATAGGGGAAAAAATCTTAGATTAATAGCTCATGTGGTACAGCAAGTCTTTCCCAACTTACTGATGACACCAAGCTTGTGGCAGTTGACAGTGCTTTACTTTGATAATGGGATAGTGAGATGCTGGCAGTTCAGTCTCTTGGGGTACTTTTCAGACAAAAACAAGTCTTCACTCCTTTGACTTTACTAAGGTCAGGTTTTTTGTCACATTAAAACAGGGTAGTTATTGATCTTGTCACAACTTAATACATCTTCTGATTTGGAAAAACATCTTTTTTTGGTTGTTTATTTTTACACAGGTTTCTATTGTTGGCTTGCATGTTAACCAGTGGTTATTATTCTAACCTATGGATTCATGCCATAGTGGGATTCTAACCCATCCATTCATCCCATTTTGTTATACCTGTGATAGATAGATTATAAGGATTATAAATTCCATTTTTCAGTTAAAGGAGAAATGTGGGAGTTCACTGTAACAACTGATTATTTAATGGAAATGCTTACTAGTAATAATACTATACTCACGATTATTTTCTTTAAGCATAATTTGCACTGCCGCACATTGCAAAATCTCCTGTATGATAGAAAGTTGGTGTCACAGACTTAATGCCTTGAGTAAAGAAGGGGGGTGTATTTTAAATTCATGCAAAACTACAAATGAGGTGAAGCATTCAGGAAAGGGAATACCTTTAGGTGAAAGTAAGTTTGAGAGGAAAATTGGTAAGAATACTATGGCAAATGGCTTCCTATTAAGCCATATAAGGAAAACCGAGATGTAATTCCACTGATTTTATGATAGGCCTGGTAATAAGTGCTATTAATATATAATTCAGCATAATCAGTGCTTACTTTACAAGAATTAAGTTTTTCCACGTAGCAGGAGACAAAGGAGTTTAACCCAAATCCTTCAGCACTCTTACTGGGTAATTTAGAACACAGCAAATTGATACACTTTTAGCATTTATAGGTTATAGGAGCAAGTTGTATGCATATTTAGCAATGTATTCAACTGTTACATGTTATCAACATTAATTTGGTATCATACTTGACTTTTTCTGAATAAGTTCTATTTTATGTTATGAGAGTTTTTTAAAAAATTATATCTTCCAGGTTTTACTATTTATTTTACAAATCTACTTTTTCCCCTTTTCTCCTAGCTGTGGCGTAGAAAATAGGCTCCTCAAACTGGCCTCGCTGTTGTTAACTTTCAGTAATTTTACTTTTCTGATTTTGGGTCAGTGTGTTCAGGTTCATTATAATGCAAATAAGAATTCAAATTATATTTATTAACATTGGACTGAAATTCAATTTAAATTCTAAGATTCAGTTTTTACTGATACTTAATTTGAATTTAGCTCCTCCTGGTTATCTACAGTTCGAGTTTAAAAAGTCATTTTTCTGTTCAAACCAAGCTTTACAAAGACTATTCTTTGTTCCTCCTCAGTTTTCAGTCTAAAACGTTTAGGTGATATACCTTAATAAAAACATTCTACTAGATTCTCAAGATGATAGGGAAAATAATTATATCATTCGAGATACTATAATTAACAGGATACATATATATACAGAATTGTATATAGTAATTGCCATTGATCTTCTTTTGCCGAAAAATATGTGAGCACATTAAAACTTCAGGTAGGTATTTGGCTCTACTTTTTTTAGAAATGCTTATTGTGAGTGTATTTGCTTTATTGCAGGTTTAGGAGGGCCATTTCATCCTTACAAAACAGAACATGTGGAAGGATACTGCAGATATATTTTTTAATAGATTAAAGGCTTGTGATTAATGAAGCATTTTATTAATAAACAATGTCTTCGAATGAATATATTTTGTTCCAAAAAAAGATAAGAGTAATAAGTATCTTATATTTATTCTTTACAGTAAAGATGAGCCATTTTCTTCCAACTATTGTGCCACACAAATATATGGCAGTTGTGGTGTTTTGAGGTGGGGTGTGTGTGGGGGTATGAATTGTGGTCCTTTTGTTAAATCCTCATATTTTTATGTTTAAACAAAAAGATATTAAATGATTGAAAGAATTGAAATAAAAGTTTTAAAGCGGTTTAAGAATAATGGCTGAACTATGTATGGATTCCGTATAGCTTATACTATTTTTCAGCAAGTCAATTCTATGGGAATCAGGTAGCCTCTCTTTATTTTGTGTTATGTTCCAAAGAGCTGCTTTTACTAGCTGAATAAGGAAGTGAATCAGCTTTATAAATAAATTAGTGAAATTACACTTCTACTGAGAAACTGGTGACTTACATTTTTTATTTTTTTCTTGTAAGTTGCAATTCAGTGTCTGGAGACTGTGTTTAAGATTAATCTGGAAGATACTCATCTTGCACCTCCACAGCATTTGATAGAAATGTTCACAAATTCTTTTCACAAGGTAAGAACTTCCTTTAGATTCTAGAGTTATTCTGCTGATATGTGCTTAGATTTCATATTGTATACACAACCTTAAAGTGCTATATAGGTCAAAATGATGTGGAAACTTAAGGAAAATATGAAAAAAGTGAAATTTCCATAAAAGCTAGCAGAATGAGAATCTTTTGGGGCAGTGGGAGGAATTAATTTCAGCTAGACAAGGACAATTCCATATAGGATATTATTAAACAGTGGATGTCTCATTCTCACTTGAAAGATTTTGTCCTTCAGTTAAGCATTTTGCAATTCCCAGAGATAATGTCTGCAAAGTGCTTGAGGTCATTCGTAGTTTGCTGATGCTTCTCACTCCCTTCTGGAAATAATTTAGTTGTTCAATTTTAAAAACATCTCCATGAACACTAATCTTAAAATGGGAACTTCAAAAATGTGTACTAATAATATGTGTTATCTGGGATCCCCAGTACAGGAAGCACAGGAACCACCAGGATGGCAAATAGGAGAGTCAGAAGTAAGAAAACCAAGAGTGTAGAGACATATCAGCTCTCTTCCCCTTGACTTCCTTAAAATGTGTGGTGAGCCATAAGGTTTTTTTAGTAGTAGAAAGTAAACTCTTTCTCTTTTAAGGATGTTTTAGTGATGTTTAGTTCTTTCATACTTCCTGTGCACTACAGAAAATCTGGTTGCTTGTTGATACAATGCTACCCAGGATGAAAGAAGTTTTTAACAAAATCAGGGCTTATATTTTCATGAAAAAAAATCTTGGTTTGTTTGCATACAGAATGACATGCTGCCTCTCTCAGATTCTTTACCAGAGGATGTTGAAAAGGCTGACCAACTGAAGGATGAAGGTTTGTAATAAACATAGGAATAAACATCTTAGGCTTTCATTAAGATTTTTAGGTTATCATGAACAGTGATATTATAGCAACTGGGTAACACACACCCCACACAAAAACTTAAGCTTATATTCTCTGGTTATTGTTATGTTGTAAGAGGGCTA